>NC_051157.2:31250202-31609153 GCF_013339745.2 Dermacentor silvarum
CTGAGGTTTCGGTGGATCGCAGTTCCGTGAAAACGGAGCTGCGGTTCAGGGTGCAGTAAACAGCGATGATGTTGGCTGTGCGGTGGGCGCCAATCTTGCAGCACGTGCTTGAAGTCGTGCTCTCTCGAACTATAGCGGTCTCCAGCAGGCGATGCACCGGGGCGCACTGCTCCGTGCTCTAGACGAATCTGACGGGGTCCGCGCACTTGGGATAGATCGTTTTGTTTTTCCAAAGTCGTTTGTATGAGTTGCTACCTGCGTTTTGTGCTTCAGTGTGCGCGCCCGTTGGGTCCTGTACGCGCAGTAATGCGTCACGGGACCGTTCGTCCCGAGCAGTTACGCTGTTTCAGCCTTTCATCTTGATTCTGCCATTATTGACTCGATGCAAAAAAGGGGCCTCTTCGCTCGTTTCGGAAGACAGCCAAAGCCTCCGGGGGCTAGGCTTGCGTTAGACTGGGAAGGGTGCTCGAGCACGCAGTGCCATCCCCGGCGGGCCCCCTCTCGAAGGCGCTGTGCCCTATAGGCTAGGAAAGGGGTCCCGGCCGGCGAGATAAACTCGGCCGAGAGAGGGCGACACCTCCGCTGTCCCCTGTGATGAATGGGTTGATGGATGGCGCGCTCGGCGGAGAAGCCGAACCGCCGCCGCCGCCTTGCTCAGCGTTGCCAGCAGCGACGATCAAGAGGTTTTCTCTTTCTGAAACGAAACGAACCTGGCCCGAGAAAACTAGATGCAAAGAACAAAAGCGCACGTCTATTGCGCCTGCATGCCTGCGAGCTGTGCGGGAGGGTGCACCGTCAGGAGCGCTCAGGGAGATTATGACCCGAGAGCGAATAAAGAAGAGCACGCATGCGCAGTTTTGTGTCCGGGTTCCGCTGAGCGGAGAGTCACTGAAGCAAAGAAGTAAAAAACAAAAAAAAAACAGAATAATGCACCGAATGAAGAAAGTAAGTGTGCAGCTCGCCTTTTCGGATCCTTGCATGGCAATGAGATGATGCACTGCGGGTTCCTGTCCCGTCTCTGTTTTCGTTTATGGACGGTATAAAAAGAGACCGAACTGTTCGAACGAGTGTCTGGGCGGGAGAAGCTTCGTGCGTGGGCACGCGATAGCTCAAACACGCGTGAACCTAGCTCTCACTCTTTACTTAACAAAATTTCGCATAGACAGCTGTGAAACGGCAGTAACGTGATTCTGTTTTTAGGGTCCGCTTTGGTGTTGCCTTTACAGCGAAAGCAAGAGAAGAGATCAAGAATGGGAACATGAATTGGATCCTATTTGATACCCTACATAAGGGAGGAGAAAG
Organism: Dermacentor silvarum; assembly: GCF_013339745.2. Lineage (NCBI taxonomy): Eukaryota > Metazoa > Arthropoda > Arachnida > Ixodida > Ixodidae > Dermacentor > Dermacentor silvarum. The sequence goes on from NC_051157.2 coordinate 31,251,505, forward strand.
AGGCGTCATAAAAATTGAACAACATTGTTAGGCTATATAGCGCAAATAAAACGCTGTCACAGATAGGAAGGCGAACGTCTTGGGGCCGTCTTCTTCTGGAGTTTTACGTGCCGAAACCAGTTCTGATTATGACGCACGCGGTAGTGGAAGGCTCCGGATTAATTTTGACCACCTGGCCTTGTTTAACGTGCACTACAACGCAAGCACACGAGCGTTTTTGCATTTCGCCTCCAATGAAATGCGGCCGCCGCGGCCGGGATTCGATCGCCGCGACCTCGTGCTCAGCAGTGCAACGCCTTAGCCACTGAGCCACCGCGGCCGGTGTTGGGGCCGTCTTACTGGCTACTGTCAGTTCTAAGGAACAGACTGGAAGGATCTACTTGGTATTTTAACCGTATATGCCACGATTAGCTGTATCCCACATAGAGGATCACTTACGTTTCTGAAATAAATCTGCCTCGAAAATAAATAATTTCAATCTGGTAGTTCCTACAACGTAGCTAGCAGATTCTCTCTATTACAATTTCAGCCTCCACTTAGCTCTTACTTGTCTTCCTCGTTGCACGCCCAGCGTTACGTCTAACAAAGCACTTTGACTCGAGTGCTTTGGTGCAGCGTTTGCCCTCCGGCTATCAGCGCGATCGTCCCCTGTGAAGACCGTTAACAGCGTCGCTCGTAACTCGTCGGGTAACCAGATTGGGTGCACTAAAGCGAGCGTGGAACGCGCCGCCTACGCGTCAAGCTCTCGGGATTGTGTGCCCACAGTCCGCGCAAGATGCGTATACCGAATTTCCTTTTGTCCTGGCGAGGCCGTCGACGCCAACGCATTTTTCTTCCAGATGCGCTCAGCTGGGTCTTGTACACGACACACGCAGCGCGAGCGCTGATAGAAAACAAGGGCGAAGAGAAGAGAGCGGAAAAAAAGCGAAGCGTCTAACAGGGAGCCGAGAAAACAAAAATCGTCTGCTCCTCCAAGCGTTCTGGAGTAAATTGCCCAAGCAGACGACGCAGCCTGTGTTTTCGCTAAAACAAAAGAAGACCCCCCCACCGTTTTGGGGAGCAAAAAGAACTTCTCGGCACGCTACACTCGCCACCCCTTGCAGGCGCGGTCGCTATGTGCGGGGCATTAAGTCTTTCCTAACGATGACGCCGTCGAAATAGCAGAAGCGCGCGGATAACTGTGCGTTAAGCAGCTGCGGAAATGCACGCTGGCGGCGGCGGAGAGCGTGGCGAAAAGAGGAGCAAGAAAAGGAAAAAAAAAAAAACAAGGAAAGGGGGGGGGGGGGGGGGGGACGTGGAAGAGTCGGACGTAAGCGCGCATATAGGCCGCGGGTTTCGAGCTAATTGTTTTGTTTCCCCGCGTAACACAATCGCTAATTGTGTTTTTAAGAAGGGTGCTGAGGGGGTGACGGGGAGGGGGGGGGAGAGGAAGCGTTCCGGAAAGTCGCGGGTATACGGCCGCGCTTGAATTGGAAAAGGAGAAAGGAAAAAAAAATTAGAATTACGCGGGGCGTGCGCTCGAGCAAGATGAAGAACTGCAGCGTGCCGGGCGTCGTCGTTTCAATACTCATGCCGTAACAGCTCTGTCGGTTTATTTATGTTTCCTTTTTTGCGCGTGTTTGCTTTGGGCCGACGTTTAGAGAGAGTACGAAGAAAAGTCCTCGCACGAACACGGTCATGCGTGAAGTGGTTGTTACCCTTTTTTTCGTTGTTTTAGCTCTCCTCGCTAAATCGAATTAATCGTCCCTAATTGGGACTCGAGGAAATGCTTGGTACAAAAGGGACTTTCTATTTCTGCTGCTTTCAAAACAGACGACATTGTCGGACTACTTGCTGTTCGGCAAGCACTTTGCATTCTGGTTGTGCTTTTAATGGGGCAGTGCTATAGAGACAATGAAAAAGTGGCATTGCATTGTTTTTCAAGCGGTATGTGCCGAAGATATATAATGTGACAATAACGCAGTGCACAGTAACGTATTGAACACTGGGCTGTTAAAGAGAGTCGTTACTGTAACGCCTGAAAAAGCTATGGCCTTCCGCAATCAGCAACTTTATGCTATAAGCTCTGACCAATTAATAAATGGTATCAGCTCAACACTAGTACGGGAACAGTCGGCGCCAAGCACTCGCATTTCAACGCAATCCTTACTACGGCAATGTACTTAAGAGACGTGCGTGCATACGATTGCACATCTGCCCAGCTTCTGACGCTCCGAAAGCGTAAAAAATTGGGAACAGTTGTGACTCGTTTGGAGTATGCGGAGTCATGAATGTTAAAGGCAGCTCCAACACAAGCACCAGCGACGGCTCTAATTATAAGCAATGTAGCTTTTCAGGCTTCAGACTCAGAACACACGTTTTCATAAGTTTAGACACCCGAGTGGTTATCCAACTTTGGTAATCCCCGCCCATTCACAACAGCGCCATATCGTTTCTTCTAGTTAGTCATTGCGAGAGCTACGGTTTCAGGTTCGAAAGAGCGTATGTTAGTCGACAAGCCGCTCTCGGACGACCAAAATGGGCGTCCTCTCTGCTTGAGATACCTGCCTGCGCGTCTGACTAGGAAAACGTTCACGTGGAACCGCTATGAATTCGGGTTTACGACCCATCTCTATGTAAACGGTATTAGTGGCTCTCGGTCCCAGGTCTCGATGGCTCACGGATTTTCTCGCGCCAAGTGCGAATCACTGCTTCCCCCCCCTCTCTCCCCCCACCTCCTCCTCTAATGGGTCGGCACGCACGTAAACGTGGCGAATGCCGCGCCGGGAAGAAGTTTTTCGCGCCAAAACTCGCCGAATCGGCGCGGGAAAACGGGCGTGTTTGTAACGACGCTGAGATTGGAAAGCGATCCCCCCGCGCTTTTCGCGCCATATAACCCACGAGCCTGCCACCGCGGCGAAGAAATCGCGCGAGCGCGCTCGGCACGAACCGCTCTCTTCAAAACGACTGGTGCTGCCGGCATCGACGACGGTGCGCGGCTCTTTGCTGCAGGTTTAATGGCACTCGCCGTTGGATTAAGAGAGACGCCGTGTTGCTGACGGCTAATTACGAGAAATGTATCGGTCGGGTTCACCGGGAGTCTCCCGCTTTCTGCAAAACTGCTCGCCGACTGCCGGCGGCGGCGGCGTCGCTTCGAAAAATGGCTTAAAAAGCGCGGGCTGTTATTTTGCGGCGAACCACTGGTGTTTCGTTGCAGTTTTTTCCCGCCCCCATCCTTCGACATCGTAAAGAGTGCCTCGCGTGGTCAGTGGCCAGTGGAAGCCGCATTTTTCAAGTTTTACTCGCGGCCTCCACGCGAACGCGTTGTATTTATAAACTCATTACGGGCAGTCTGCTTAAAATGCCTTTATTCTGGAAATGATGTGGTGTGCCATGTTTTACACTTGCTAGTGGTATTCTGCCTCTTAATTTTTTTCTCGTCTTAATTAGTGTCCGCTGCGCGTATTCCGCGCATCCGAAATTCCTTAGAAAGGAAAATTTTCGGGGGAAAACAAATTACCCATCGCTACCGAGGTCTTCGCTTTATATAGATGTGAAAATTTGCAGAGTTATGACACTTGTTATCAAAGCTGCAATCATGACGCCTCAAAATGCGAAAGATTTTCCAATTTTCGACAAGTATATCGTTTAAAAAAATTGGAATGAAGCAGGAAAATTCTGGGGTCTAGAGTAATCTCCTGCACTCGGCATTCGCTCTATTTTGACTTGCCTCCTTTAGTCGCCGCGGATTTCATCAATGTAGCTAAACAGTGGCCGCGCATGTCAAGACAATAACCAGTTCTTGCATGTCCTCGCGCTATGTACCCTGATAAACACCTAATCGGGCCGTCCAACACTCTACCGTGTTCTGTGTGCTGCATTTCCTGTAGACAATGGAGCTCAGTGACTGACTGCAGTCTATCTGTGTGCATCTCCGGATAGACGCGCCCTCCGTGCTTTTGTTTTCCTTTCTTTCGTTCTATTTATTTATTTATTTATTTATTTATTTATTTATTTATTTATTTATTTATTTATTTATTTATTTATTTATTTATTTATTTATTTATTTTGATGTCCTAGCCTCATTCCAATTGTGTTGCACACTATAATGTGCTTCTGGTTGATTTCTCCGGTTGACCTCTCTGACTCTCCTTCCCATTTTCTCACTCTCTCTTACGTGTGATGTTAACACTTGTTTGTAAACCTTGATGCTTTCATTGACAGAGCAATGGTATATTACTCGAACTAATCCATCGCTTTCTTTTTATTCTCCCCCCCCCCCCCCCCTCTCCCTGCAGCCGAGTCCACGACGCCCGTCGGCTAGACCGAGGTCACCTTCACTCACCCTTGCGCGCGTCATCTTTATTCCCCCTCGCATCTCTCCGAGACCTGCAGTCCCCGACCCCGCCCTGACCCGAGCCCGGTCGAGTCCCGTGAACTCTCCCACACGCAGCCAGCGAGAGGGCCGCCACCGGGACACTCGAGCTGTGTGCGGTGACTGCGCTTTTAAGAGACCGTTCACACAGCCAGGCGGTGCCGCGTGTGCTTCGGGAATGTGCGTCGACGAACGAACGAACGCTGCGTCAACGTTCGCGGACGTCACCGTGTCCACTTCCGGCTGGCTTAGTGAACGCGAGCAGCCCCGTGGTGCGGCGGTGGTCCTTGCGTGTACATACAATGCTGCCACGTCGTTACTCGGAGGAAACCCTGTGTGTTGTCATCCCGTGTCGAGTCATGAACTGTTTTATTCCCTGGTGTTGCGTTTCTGTCATGCTTTCCCTTTCCTCTTGTTTATTAAAAATCCTCTCTTTTTTTTTCCCGCACATTTCTTAGTCATGCCGATTTTGCAAACTTCCACTGCAGGTGATCTCTCGTGGCAGTTTCTTTTTAAGCACTCGGTGATAAGGGTTATGATAATTGAGATTAGCCCCTCACTGCACGAGGGGCAGACATACATGTATCGGTTCAGCAACATCTATTCTCAAGCTAGCATGACTACTCCCAGAGTGCGCAACAGATTGTAAAATAGGAAAATTTTGGACGAATCGTGCCGGTACTGCAATGAAGTAGAGCCTACGGCAAGCTTTTCAAAAGTTACATAAATAAATAAAAAGTCCCTCTCTTCGTCTCCACTCATCGAGTCGACGAAATGCCACCTCCGCGCACTCCTTGACACATAAGTTTTTGTTGTATTCAACCCGTTCATTTATATGTGGACAACGTATCACTCCTCACCTTGGCTCCATGGTCTGTTTCGTCCTTCACTTTCCAATAGCGCTTGGGTTTCGCGTAATTTATGTTTGGTGTTGACCGATATATTGAAAGAGAAAGCATTGTCGACGAACTGTTTATGAAGTATTCGTGTGTATGTGTGTGTGTGCGTGCGGCAAGAGTTCTGTGGTGTGCCCGGCTGAGAAAACAAAAATGTACGCAATCATCTCCTTCTCGTCGTTTTCTTTTCAGATCAGGCAGAAGATGCCGGTTTTACGTATCGAATGACTGATTGTGTGTACCTCTTATTATTTTTTTTTTCTTGCGTAGATGCGTGTATGTGAAGACCCGGCTCACCGTTGTGTCTCACGCACGCGCGTCTGTAAACAGAAGGAAACTAAGCCCCCTTACGAAACCTCGAGATCTGTTGTTGGATAAACTACAGACAATGAAATACACAAATAGTTGTTATACGGCAAACTTGCTTTCGCGGAGCTTGAGACAGTTTTCACTGTTTCACTGTAGCAAAGCCATCAGCCCCGACCCCGGTGTCATAACCTTCCTGCTTTGTTGCGGATGAGAGCGCATTTGTACGACACCGTACGTAATGCGATAAGCCGGCGTTATACTGAGGATTTGTACATTCTACTCATGTTCACATGTTCGAGGAGCTGTGTGATTACGTCGTGTGGAACGGTGTTGTTGTAGCGGCTCACCTGATTGTGTTCACCTGTGTAAACAGCCCCCCTTCCCCCCTGCCCGTTATTTCTTTTTATTTTGCTTTTAATATCTGCGCGAATGTGATGCTTTCATTGGCATTGCAGAAGAGTTGCGATCTAGGTAAGTTCATTGGCCACGTTTGTGGGCCGGTATAGACGCGTCTTATTTCTATCGAAATTTTTTTCGCGATAAAATCCACACTCGCTTCGGAGCCCAGAAGCAGCTATTTCGAAACGCTTGTATGACTTCAGGATTACGCGACAATTCTTGCAACCGTAACAACGCTACAAGTGTCATTTTAAATACGTTGCTTTTTTTTTTCTTTCCATTTTTTTCCTTCATAAAGAAAAAAAATTATGGTGTTTTACGTGCCAAAACCAGTTCTGATTATGAGGCACGCCGTAGTGGGGGACTCCGGAAATTTTGACCACCTGGGGTTCTTTAACGTGCACCTAAATCTAAGTACACGGGTGTTTTCGCATTTCGCCCCCATCGAAATGCGGCCGCCGTGGCCGGGATTCGATCCCGCGACCTCGTGCTCAGCAGCCCAACACCATAGCCACTGAGCAACCACGGCGGGTTTTCCTTCATAAAGCAGGCTTTGCACCGCGTAGTAAATCTGTGAAGGCCTCTGCTCTCACCGGCTCGCATCAGCACAGGTCTGCCAGACCTACGGCTGCCAGCTTTCGTTGGCAGCAAGATTACCGTACAATGCTTCATATAATGCGAAGGTCAATTTCGAAGCCTCGAAAAAGAAGAAATTTGTATGTGTATTGAGCGACTAAAAAGAGCACCTTATTTTCCGCCATATAAACCAGAAGTTCCTTAATCCCCTACGTGCTGAGAAGCAGTGCGGGAAGCGAATTGGACGGCTAGATAGTTTGAATCAAAACATCGCATTACATACACATTTGCGGTATCTCACGGTTATGTTTACGGACCACAGACTGCACGAAAGCTGACGCTCTCGGACATCGGAGGCTTTTACCAGGCGCGGTCTTTACATTTCTTTCCACATATCTGTACGTGTTGCGCGCACCAAGAGAACAGAGCGAGTACTGTGGCGCCATCTAGTGAGCTTAGCCGACACTGAAACGACGTTTCGGATTTCGCGAGAGCCTTCGCACTTCGATCGGTTTCAACAACGTCGCGCCATCTATCGCGATCACGGTTCAGCAGCCGAGCCCCTTGGCGCTTGCTTTTGGGTGCCTGTCGATTGCACGCCCTCAGTACTTTATAAGTGCGGAATTGCCGTAAAACCACGCTTTACATGCAAGCCAATTACTGGTCCGAAGCAGCTCTAAAACAAGCCCTGGCTTTAAAGCACTCCGTTATTTATATTTTTCTTCTTTTTCACCAGTAATATCCATGAAGTGTCAGCGAGTTCATTGCTTGCTACTGCCTTTCTCTGATGGCAGGTTTTTGCGTAAAGTATTGCTTGACTCTTCTTTCTTTTCTTTGCTGATAGTAAGTTCAAGTGAAGTGCGTTGTCTACTATAACTTCGGTTCTCCATTTGTGGTTTGGTTTAAAGTTATGTTGCTGGCTGTGCCTGCGCTGGCCTTGCCTTATGTTAAATGTATGCACGTCGTACATGATTCTGTGCTGCCATAGCGTCATTTCCGCAAAATGTGCACATCGAGGTAAAACGGTTGAAGGAAATATGTCTTAACTCGTCTGTGTTCTTGCAATTGCTACACATTTACCCGCGTGGAAACAACATTCAGTGTTTTTAAAACTCTGGGATTTGACATCGCGACTCGCTTCAGCAGGCGATTTCGTTTAGTGACCTGCGTTGCACTGAGTGCGAGAAAGCATCAGTGAGCATTTGGAACCCACCGCAAAACGCATACGCATCGTTTCGAACCGCGGATTGTGAATACTTGTTCTTTAGCACAGTTGTCATCGCTGACAATTGTTATTGCTACTATTCATTAAAAGCTGTCATCGACGATTCCTCGCGTACTCGGTTCACTCCATGTTGCTTCCAGCTAATAACAACGGCGGAGCCAGCTAGGCTTCGTTGTTTTCCTGTATCAATGTGCGGATGACATTTGTGTGCCATGTTAGAGACCAAAATGCTGTGTTGACCCCCTTCCGCCTTAGGAGCCCTCGAGGCTATCATATGGTCTCAAGGTAAATAAAACAAAAATGGTTTGAAGGAATGTAATCACATATGAATATGTATTTAAAAGACATCGCGTGTGCGTGTGTGCGTGGTTGTGTGTGTGAGAGAGTGGAAGAGAGATTGCATTATGTATACCCGCCTTAAGTAGCGTCTTGTTGATGGCATGTTACACGGTAACAGAGTCGTTGAAAGCTTGAGAGGCGACAAAGAATACAAAGAAAGATGTGAAATTTATTGAATATGCGTTTATTTCATTTTTTTCGAGTTCAAATATAACATCATTTTAAAACACTGCTTGTCGAGTGCGTTGTCTTTCTTCGGAGGTGTTGCCTTTTTCATGAGGACATGCATAAATATTTGGCCGCGGTGGAACTGTCACATTTAGCCATTGCGCATATTTAATTCGAGCGCATCTTATACCCGTTGGATAACAGGCAACAAGTGTGCACTATCATTGTTGCAGGACCTGCATCAAGCAGGGCTGGATACGTCTATTTGATATACCTTTTTGTTGACACTTATTTATTACATATGACTTGTGGCATATCCCTCAAATAAAAAAAACAATATTTTTTGCTGCATACCATAAAAAAGTGCAGCAGCCGAGGAACTCTATGCCTCAATCTCTCTAGAGTAACCCATGTATAACACAACAGAACGAAAACAAAATAGACAGAAATGGATCACCAAGAATGGGTAGAACAAAACAACGAAGAAGGGAGGATGCCAAAGGCAAGTATGAGCGCTGAATAATTTTTTTTTTCAAAAGTGGGGGACCTCCTCGTGTAGATATTGCACTAGCGGCTTGGCGAAATTATCGTCCATGAGCCAACGCTTATAATCCTCTGTATGATCCGTCGATGTCTTGGCAACTCTCAGTATCCTTTCACGAGTAGCCCTCGTTGCTGGACAAAGCCCCAGCAGGTGGTGAAACCGGTTGATGCTGAAGCAATACACTTTGGAGACAGTTCACGGGGACTTCAGGTGCCGGACCCCAGGCCCAGGTGACGGTAAGTGCAAATGCCGGTCAAGCGCGCATTCTTCGATGACAGGCTTGCTCCACCCAGACAACTATGCCACAAGACAAGCTGCCTGAAAAAAACAACAACAAAAAGAACACTATATACGAGTGCTAGAGAAGGGTTGGTTCAACTTACGTTCGAGTTCGACGAGAGCTTGCAAGAGGCAGCAGGAACGCATCGCTGAAACCAGCCGGCTCAGAGAATGCCAAGAACGACTTAGATGAATTGCGTCCCTAAATATTGAGAAACATTTTAGCACAGAGGCCCGCTGTCATAGGCATAATACTGCCGCACGTCAACGGCGGTAACAGGCAGGACGGGCGGACACAGTGAAACCAGTTACAAGCTTTTAAGGGTTGTCGAAATTAAAAATATCAAACACGTCACCATTAGTATAGGGAAATATTGCATTGAATTTCTTTCTTTCTTTTTTTTTTTTTGTTAAAGTAATTATTTGTGAAGTGCCTGTTGAAGCTAGGGAACAGGTTTCTGCAGTCCACATGCCAGACAATAAGAAATTAAGACGTATTATCTACTTTCCATTTAATTTTTTTTAAGTTGCAATTGACTGCCTCACGCACTGTGGTGGCCCTAGTTTCGGCTGCGATCTGCTATACAGTTGAAATGTTGTTTCGCTTCACCAATAATCAATCTTCATTCCTTTAGCAATTTATGGTTGTAGAGATGCCGGCTACATATTGTGCTTGTCGCCAACACCTCGAATCCACAATCAATCGATCAGTCAATAAATCAATCAATCAAATAGCGTGTTTGACCAAGGCTAGCAACATTTAACATGAATGTAGGTATAGTATATCCGCGGGCAGCTAAGCAGGATACATCCTTGAGAAGTTGGCTGAAAGATATCCTGCATAAATAAAATAGCGACCAATAGATTTTAGCTCAAAAACCGGCGCTTCTGCGCAACTACAATGCTTCTCTTGCGACACGTGCGTGCTGCCTGCACGCGGCAGCTGACGGGCTTGGTAATCATGCCCAGAATTCTTGCTCCATGTCACTGAAATAAGAACATATCTGATATCTGTAAACTTCCACTGATACGCGCTTTGCAGTGGACAAAATCAACTATTCGGATTACAGTTGGTGTATACTTACGCCCTCAGCTGCGTGAGCTTTAAAAAATTAGAAAGGTATATCTTCAAGACATTGATTTAGTTAAAGACCATCTGCATTAAGCCATCGGCTTCGCCTGAAATGAAATATCCGAATAAATTCCTCTACAGCATACGCCGCAGTAGTTCTGTGTCTGGACATGGAAATGGGAACGCTTACTACGTCCGTCAAAAGTGCCCTCTGTCCCACTTAGATGCTCTAGCTCTCATATGCAGTATCCGAAACGCTTAGCTATATTTTACAGCCAGCGCAACTATAAGATCGAAACTGGGTTTACTCTGTCTTTCCGTCTGACCGTTTCATTACACCATCATCGTCAACGGTCGTCTTCCTTGTTGTGTCGTCATATTCCGGCCACATCCTCAGCCTCATCTTCAGCTTCGCCTAATGGCGAAGTAAAAAAAATCGTGCAACGCACATGAAGGAATCTCTGTTGATTAAGCGAAGCTTTCGTGAAGCGGTTAGTGGAATGCTATCAAACTGTTCACATCCAGCAACGCGTTTTGCAGCGTTAGCGATTACGTGCCAGACGGGCAATATCAGCAAGACACGGAAACTGACCCACGTGATTCGACCGCGGATTACACAGCCTCCGGGATCGGCCCACCTTTCGTCGCGCTAACTCCGGGAGAGGCCCAGTTATTTATCGCACGATGTTCGTTTGCATAAACTCATAAATTAATTGCATGACGATCGCACAAATGTATCGTGTACAACTTGACCATGAGCAGCACGGAAACACCTAAGGCACGGTTACTTCGGACGAAGGCACCACGCTATGGTGTTGGGCTGCTGAGCACGAGGTCGCGGGATCGAATCCCGGCCACGGCGGCCGCATTTCGATGGGGGCGAAATGCGAAAACACCCGTGTACTTAGATTTAGGTGCACATTAAAGAACCCCAGGTGGTCCAAATTTCCGGAGTCCCCCACTACGGCGTGCCTCATAATCAGAACTGGTTTTGGCACGTAAAAACCCCATAATTTAATTTAAATTTTAACGAAGGCACCACAGGCAACGCTGTAGTGGACGACGACGAAATTGTTGGCATAGAAAAAAATTACTTTATTCTTTTTCCCTGTGTTTAAGAATGAACCCTCTCAAGAGCTTTGTTATCGTTTAGCTGTCTAATGTTTAGTTTTGATTGTTTGCCTTTTACCCCTCCTTTACCGACAAACCGACCGACCAACGTTGTTTTTGAGGAAATAGCTTGATCATTTGAAGCAAAAGCAAGCAAGAATGATCGTGAGTGCTTGCTTCAATTGCAGTAAGTGGGTTCAGAACAAGAGGAATCATTGAAGCATGCTGTTTTTTAAAGCAAATATTACGGAATATGATCAATAATAAATTCCATAATTTCTGTAATATTCGTACTTTATTTGATACGAAAGTATCGCTATTGAAACACCCTCAACAGCAAGACGTTGCAAGTGCCTCTTTTTATTAGCGCAGGTTTTGAGACAATAGACAGTTTTACAACAGCGTTTGTCACCTTACGCACGTTAAACGTAAGTACTTTAGCGTGGGAAGTTCCGGTGCGCGACTCTTCAAGACTTTAGTTTATGTACGTAATCTGCTTACGTTTTGTTGCAAACGCTATTCTAGAATTATCTAATAAAAGAAGACAAACAACGCTGAAAGGTAGCTCGCTGTAGAGGTGTTCACAATACACGCGAAAAATAGGAATTTGGCCGGGACACAAGGAATATTTCGTTTTACAGGTAATTTCCATGTAGTGGCGTTCGTCGTATACAGAGGCGTCATACTTATCAAAGTGACGTTTCCATACCTCACATCTCTTGCAAACTGACGATTTCGTGCACACTATGAGGAGCTCGCGTACGTGCCCAACATACCTCGAGTTTTGTCTGATTCCCTCCAAAATGGGCGAAGTCGGCCTGTAATGCGAAATATAAATGCGTGACCGACGAGGGGATGGAACCTGTGTCCTCCAGCACAGCAACTCGAGCCATTATATAGCCACGATCACAGGCATGCTTCTCTGGTGCCAAATCCACTCTTCGAACGCATTGCGTGCGCGTCACGTGCCAGTTTCTCTCATTAGTCCATCGTGACAGCTGGCGCTTTGAGACGCTATGCCATAAACTGCATGGCCTTCGGGATCGGTCCCCATTTTATTGCGATAGCAATTATATGGACACTCCAAAGCAGATTTCTGCCGTCGGCGTCGCCGTCGCCGTTGCCGTCGCCGTCGCCGTCGCCGTCGCCGTGAGGTTCCGTATGACGTCAATGGAGATGAAATCGTCGCCGCGCGCCGCCGAACGCTGTATGTGCGAGTGAAAGGGCGCGAGGGACGCGCGCTTTCACGGGGAGTGAACGCACGGCGGAGAACAAACGCGCGTTCTGTGCCGTGCTCCCTTAAGGGCTGCAGAAGTAGGCGTCTCTTTCCTCCTTTACAATCACCATATATGTAGAGCAAACGCGCCTTCTTCTGACGCACGAAAGGCCGCGGGGGGGGGGGGGGGGGGGGGGGGCAGGGAAGGGAGGCGACGTTTAGCTGCGGCACCAAGTGCCTATTTATATCAGAGACTCCGGCAACAGTCAGCAACGCCGCACGCATTTTGTGCAAACGCGGGCAAAACGCCGACGGCGTCGACAACAGTGCTGTGTGTTGCCGGTGCTGCTGCATGTCCAAGTTTGTACAGCGGATAAAACTACTATCCTTACTCCGTATAGCTCTCTACTAAGTTGCTATCGCAATTGATGCTTCGCCTTTCGGGTGAAACTGCGACAACTTTTTTTCGTCAGGCGGTTAGACCAACAAAGTGAGTGAGCTCCGCCGCCTGCAGTGCTATCGCATTAAGAAAAGTAAATGAGCAAAATTCTTGCGAGCGTGTTCATGGGAACACAGCGCCAACCAGTCAATCACGAACGTGGGTGGCCGCTCGTGAACAAATAACGGTCTATAGGCACGACAGTTCCTCGTTATGCAAATAAATTCGGTGGCTGTCTTACGCAAGTGCTACACGCTATTACTAATATACGACGCCTCAACAATGCATGCCTTCCAATAAACATGCGCAAGTATTTTTTGTGTCTTCTTTATTTTCCTCCTGTGTGCGACCTTCCAATTTGTTGTTCAAAATAATGGCTCATATCTCCACGAAGGGGACTGGCCACACTGGGAGCAATAAAATATACGTACAAAAAAAACGAATGAAAAAAAAATCAATAAAGAAACATTGCAAATCTAAGAATATCATTTTAATTGGGCAAACTTTCAGCCGCCGTTTATGTTGATGTTCTTTTTCTTGTGATTGTGTTTTGCACTACTCCCTATTTGTACCACGAATTCACTTCAGCTCACGGGTTATCTATACCACGTCTGTTGTACTAAGTAAGTTCAGTAAGATCCCTTTTTCTTTTTTGAGACAAGAGGGAATGTTCAGTATTCAATCAGGTATACGAAGTGATTTTCTGAAATATTTGTATTCAATATTATTTGAAAATTTCGCTATCCGAACTCTCCTAACAGAAAGGCGTAGCAAGTACCAGCAGGCTGCTTGTTATTAGCCAATGTTTCGAGACAATAGCGCACCAAGAGAGCGCAGATTCTATTCTGTGAAGCACGTTATAGTGTAATGCGCGCGAAATACAGCGCATGTAAATTCAGTATATAGTATTTCGGCTGGCCTAAAGAAAAATAAAATAAAATAAGGTAGATGATAAAGAACACTTGAAAGTAAGGCTTGGCAAGAGAAGGTAAGGTTACCATTGTCACGTTTCTCAGAATAATAGCAATTCCATACGCTGGTTTATGCCGTATGAGAGCTCTAGTTTTACTTAAACTGAAGCAACATTTACACCAGCCTCTGTAAATGAATTACCTGAAGTTTGTTTTTATTGCATGGCTAAAACACGTGACTCGCGCAGGCCCATTCTACGCGTTCTTGCTGACGAAAGTATGCCTAAAGGTATATATCGCTAGAAATTGAAATAAATTAGCTTCGGTAAAACGTAGTTCAGTGCACTCGGGAGCAGCATTACGTTACATGAATAAATCAATATAATAATAACAGGTCGCTGCGCCGAACTATAGAAGACGCGTAAGCTGATAGCAGCCTGTAGAGCGAGCTGCTATGGTAACGTGGGTAGCGTTGGTGTAGCCCACGTGACATTAGGGAATGTTTCGCTTCTTCAGAGCACGTAAATAGACAATTTTAGTTGCTATCTTGCCAGGAGGGACATCTGACGCACAATCGTAGTAGAAATTGCATCGTGTTAGAAGAAATTTAGAATATAGACCCGCCTTTTAAAGTGAGACGTTTCAACTAAATAATTAAGAAGCTACTTTGTGAAACGTTGTTAATCATCAAATTCACATTTCCCATATGCTGCACAAATTATGTCTGCCAGTCCAAACTATACCCTGGCGCAAAGTCAGAATGGAAATATGTGAGTGAAACAACTTTATTGAGACCAGCGGATTGAGGCCTGGGCCTAGGCCGCGCCAGGGGCGGTAGAGAGACCCTGTCTCCCGGCCGCCTCTCGAGCTCGCTGGATGGCCCACAGTTGATCTTGCAGATCTGAGCTGATCAGCGCGGCTTTCCAACGCGCCCCAAGCTGTTCTGAGGAGATTGCATTTTTATCTTGTACATGTGCGCAATCCCAAAGAATGTGTTCTAGGGTGGCGTGTTCTGTCCTACATAATTTGCACAAGTCATCTGGGTATAGTTCGGGGTAGATGCGATGTAGGTGCACCGAGTTGGGAAAGGTTCTAGTTTGAAGTAGCCTCCAGTCAACCGCCTGAGATCTGTCATTTGGAGCTAGGAGGTGGGAATATGCACGTCGACTTTTGGTAGAAGCGGGTGATGTAGCAGAATATGAACAATCTGTCCCTCTGTCACATATCATTTTTGTGTCTTTTTTCAAGAGGTAAACAGAAATAAAAATTGCAGTCTTGAAGAAAAGCTTTATAGGGACACGTATGTCTCAGTTCACTAAGAATGCAGATTTGTTACTTATAGCCCCAAAGAAGTTGTTTGCTCCTCATAAACAAGTTCCATTTTTTGACAGCGTACACTATTTACGTACATACGAGTAAACGGTTTCACCAATTTTGTTTGGACTGGTATACGGTTGTCCCATCGGACGCCCATCTCTATGCAGTTTAAACTTTACGGCTTTTTTCGATTCGAAGCCAGCTCTACAAACTCAGCGGTTTACCCTACATCAGGCGTCACACGAGAATCTAGTGTATGAAATAAGGCACGCTCGCCACTGCATTCTTTTTTCAAGGGTTGCCGAGCCACTGCAGAATCACCGTCAGGTGAAGCTGCTCGCTCGGCTCATCAACAAGATTTGCGGGTGCCTGTGTACCACTCTCGAGAACGGATGCTGCACGGAAACTTCAATCACTCGCTCGCCACATCGCACTTCTACAATGAAAAGATCCGATGACCATGGCCTATGTATTCTTGCATGTGAAAGGCCTTAAAAACCCTTCAGCAATTCTTGAAGGCGACTGGACTGTATGAGCGCTTGTGACAGTGGACATTCCTTTGCTACTAATTTGGTGAATGACTGACTTTTTATTATTTTTCTTCTCGCTCCTTCTAATCTATTCCTCCCCTTTCCCTCTCCCCAAGCGTAGGGTAGCCAACCGGGCACGTCTTTGGTTAACCTCCCTATCTTTCCCTTCTCGCATCTGTCTCTCTTTCTTTCTCTTGGTCTCCCTAAAGGGAAATACTATATCTGTCTAGACCCATAAATTGTTATTTTAAAGTGAAGCTTTCTTCACCTACATCCTCCCGGGTTTGGCGTGGCTGCTGTCTGCTGCTGGGTCGGTCGGTACCTTGGCGGATGTACCAGCGAATGCAAGAAATCGAATCTCCCCGGTTCATATTTTGGCTCCTTTAAAATCCAATGTAGTTTTACTTTACCGATAAAAGAATAACTAGGCCAGAGAAGACGCCCTCAATACCATGACGTCATGGCCAGCTGGTGCGAGAACTTCAATGTGGCGTAGCCATCCGACTTTCGTCTTCGCGTCTGTTTCTGGCTTGCCAAGCCTTCACGTCAGGTAAGTGTGACCCTTGTTTGCATTATAGAAACGTAATTTAGTAATCAACCTTAAATATTTTTTTTCTATTTAGTGCCCCTTTAATTGCCAGTGAAGGTGGCGATGGCGGTTAAGAAAATGCTCCACAGACCGCAAGCGTAGCAGTTTCAATAAGCCTTGTTGCTGGGCTAGTTGGTTCATAATGCTTAGGAAGAAGATAATGCTTGACACATACAAGGACGAGAAGGCAGACAAATAAAATTAGTTGAAAGTTTGTACTAGTCCGTGTCTCTGACATGTCGTACTTGTATGTTTGGAGCACTACCTTCTCCCTGACCGCAATAGTTTCGAACACGCAAGCCATAATAAAGGAACTTGTACGTCTTCTGCAAGTTGCACTTCATGCTATCGCGCAAGGCACCTAATAAGGCGTGAAGCTTTGTTCTATATAGCGGGTTTTCTATGTCGAGCTTATCAGAAAGCATACTTCTTCAAAATTAAAAAAAAATGAAACAAGGAATCATTCGAAGCCTTGAATATAGTCGCTTTTGTTTTCTCTCCCTTTTCTTTTTTTCATCAGAACAGTGCTGCAAGAACAAAAGAGTTGACAAATCTCTCCCCCACCCTCTTTGTTTTTTTAACAGTGGGTTGTTGGTATGCGATTCATTTTCTACGGGTTGTTTTTTATTGTCAGATTGTAACTGTCGCGATGTTCAACTGATTCTGAAATAGCATACAGTTCTCGATTTACCAAGCTCTACACGTTAAGCAACAGCGTGTAGCTGCCTGCATTTGTAGTTATTTGCATTTAATTACAAGACATGCAGTGACAATCATAACGTGTAATGCTTCAGTGCACGCTAAAAGGCAACTCCTAGCCAGGCTCTCGACGCACAGCGCTCTCTCTGAAGCTTCTCGCACCTTCAAACTTTCCTCGCGCAAAACGCATTGTTCCATAAGTACCACGGCTTCCATTACGACGACTGCGACACTAGTATCCGTAATCCAGCACACGTGGAGTGAGGCTCTTTCGAGTTAATTGTGGCACTAGGGTCATAGTCGTCGGGTATACCGGGGCGCTGTCTCGCTCTTTTATCTTTCAGACTTACGTAAGCTCGCTACGGGCTAACCGGTGAAGGATGCCTAGCGGATGCGCTCTACGATCTACGTGACAGATGAGTTGCTCTTATGCGCGAGCATAATAGCGTACAGTGGCGCGTGCGATTACGACTCGAGCAGGCGGCGGCAACAACGCATACAAACTACGCTTTCGCGTCGCTAAAACTATACGCGAAGGGAGGTAACCGAGAGAGAGAGAGAGAGCAAAAGAGATTGAAATCTGCCGAGGGCAACAGGAGCTTCCTCGGAACCCGAGTGTACGTATACACCTACAACGCGGTATAGACAAACACGAGTACAGAGAAACAGATCGGCAATGGCGCATCGCAGGTGAGAGCAGCGCGGCCGGCGCGATGGCTGCGCCACCTGTGATTCGGAGCCGTTGGCGAGAAAGCGAACTGCACTCATGTATACCATGCTGCTATATATACACACACAAACACACGCACACGTGCATATGGGTGTGTCCGGCAGACGGAATGCCCAGAGGCCACGCCTCGCCGCCGGGACCAGCCTGCAATTACGCAGCCACCCGAACAGGATGCGCGTACGCTTACTCACATACTAAGCACTGTGGACGCCGCGCGCTCTGTCACTCCCCCTCCTTCTCTTCTTCCCCTCCTCTTGTTCTTGCTTTGGATTCTCACCCTCTCCCAACAAAAGCGCGGCGGTGCGTTTCCAGCAGTGCGTTACCCGGGGAGAACTTCGGTTGCCGTCCGTTTGTTGTATACCACACAACCTTCGCCGCGACCGAGCGCTTTGTCGTTAGCGTGGTTTCGCTCCGCAGGTTTGCCCGCTTTTGTTTTTTCTTCTTTTGGTTCAATGGCTCTGTAAGTGTGCACAAGGCGCGCTTGTCCGTAATGTAAAGCTGTGTTTGGCTTCGTGAATGCATGAACCTAATGAGCCCCTTTCAAGTTGCAAAGCTGTAAGGCGAGGCGTGATCGGCGTAATATTAATGACTGCCCTCTTCTTCTAAACAGTTCGAAAAGTTCCGGAGAATGGACTCTCTAAACGCTGGGGGTTAACCTGAAGCCCCCGACGTCAGATCCGTGGCGACTAGTGTTAATTCGAAGCACGAGACAGGCACTTCCGGCGTATGGCGATGGCCTTATATTTTCATATAGGTCGCTAGCGGCAGAAGTACTGCAGCAATTGTTCAGTCTGCAACGAAAAAAAAAAACATTTAAAGTGCGAAGTACCTACAGTTTACCTTCAATAAAGAACTATACGACTTTATGACATCATTGTAAAGAACGTAAAGCTGAATGCAGAAGCCACTCACTTGGTGATTATAATAACAAAGTATCTCGAGGGGAAACAAATATTCGGGCATACGTTCACCGAAAAGGGGTGTCTTAAAATCTATTTAAAGGAATTTAAATGTTTGCCGACGGCGACGAGATATTGCAAATTTTGACAGAAGACCTGCAAAAGCGTTTGAGATAAGAATACTCAGCGTATACGTGATACATGGATAAAAAAAATGTGGCAGATTTATGCAAACGGAAACCCATAGCATACATGCGTCGAAAACAGCGTCAGGTAAGAGTGAAACGATAAGCGGCCACAAGAAGTTTTGCAAATGTAATATTTATAGACACTGCAGTCTTCCCCGAGAACGCTGAAGTCTCCAGAAGGTGGCATGAATGCCATTAAAAACTTTCAGAAGGCCTAACAGACTTTCATATGTAGACTTCTGATTTATTCTGTTCTTATATTGATTAATGTGTTTATTCTGCGTCGTTGACTTGTTATTGAAAACGAAAAAAGAAAAAGGTTATCATTTGGGATTATTCATGTTCTACACGTGAGCGATCTACATTGTGTTTTATACAACTTTATAGGATTTTCAAGCCAATGGGCCAAATGCACTGCTTGTCACCATGAGGGTGAGCCTCCTCAGACATTGAGCCTTTAGCCTCCCCCCTGAAGAGCCGATGTATGCTGTACAATGTTGTATGCAATGGTGAAAGTCAATATAAACGTAAATGTTGTCGCGGCGCCTTTCCAGTCTTCGAAGATTCGTGGAACTATAAGGTAAGTGTCACAGACTTTAGAATTTCGCCAGTCACTCTCTTTGGCTCCTGCAAGGCTTCACCGCGATATGTATTCTCGTATGTCTGTTGTGAACTTGCGATCATTCGAAAATTTCCCGCAGGATCCTATACTACAGGAACCTGCACGGCGGGGCCGCGCATAGCAGATGTTTTCAGCGTAGCCAACTAGGATAGAAGAAGGCAGGATATATGTTATCGCTGACAAATCTCTTGAAAGCTGACACTTTAAACGATTCTATAGGAAGGGGCAGGGGTTGCGAGGAAACAAGTACGCAACACAATGGTGATGAAGAAGCAAGACAATGGTAACATAACTCTTGCAACAGAGAACTCCCATGCACTTGACACCCACCGCGGTGGTGCGATGGCTATGGCGTTCACCTAATTCACCCAGATATTCACCCAGTGAGACCCGTAGGTAACTTACACCTTCCAGAAGATTTAAAGCGGACGGAAGCATCAACCGGCCAGCGGTCAAGATAAGCAAGAGACGTTTGGCGTATTGGTAGAAAAAAAAAAAAAAAAGCAGGGAAGAGATTGATACGACCGGATCTGTTACAGGCATAGATAGCGGTATAAGATATATAGAGAAGTTTTGAGGAAGAGAAAAACAGTTAAGGAGATGTATAAAAAATGCTAAAATGAAAAGTATATGTATCTGAGCTGATTAACTCAAGCGGGCTACGTGACTATTTGCCACTGCCCCGTTTCAAAGGGGATGCAAATAAATCATCATCATCATCATCATCATCATCATCATCATCATCCTGCTGAGCACGAGGTTGCAGGTCCCATAAATAAATAAATAAATAAAATGATAATTAAACTAATTATGCAGATACAACGTGAATTGGGAGATCTACTTCACGCGGAACTTTAGTGATATGGTTTCTTATATGCTATATAAAATTAAATGTGATGCGCACGTAAAATTTTGTTTATTTTCATCCTATGCAACATGAACAGAAAGGAGTATAGTTCTTGAGAAGATGGTTGTGCCTGCTGTGAAAGTCCGCTGCGGTCGCAGGATTCACTGAAGTGTGCAGATTTTTCTGGCCCCGCTCTTATTCGCCCAGCTTCTAGTAACTATCAAAGACAATTTAGTAAAGCAGTGATCGCAATGAGCAACTCTTTAAGAATACGCGACATGCTTGGTGTACTTCTGAACGCAAACAGCGCCAAAAAAAAAATAATAAAATACGACTCAAAACAGCGTCTTGTGTCCTCTTGTTCCGTGTCCCATTTTTAGCTCTCTTTGCTCCCAAAACAGGTACCAAGTAACTCACGTATCCACGTTATTGCTTTTATTTATCGTGTTGCTTTTTATAATCATTCACGGGCGTCCGATTTAATTGAACATACTAGGCGTAATTGTGAGCTGCGTGAATCATGTGCTGTAGAGGGATTCTTAATTCTGTGGTCTCTATTCACACTGCATAAGGTTATCGCGCAGAGGAAATATCGCCTGTGAAGTGATGTTTTGTTATTATTTTCTTTCTTGTTCGTTAGTCAAAGCTAGAAGTAGCAGTATCGGTGACGACATTTTACAAAGGCTTTCAGTTTGAGCTATACTGTACAACAGCAAGCCAAAGTATATGCTCGTATGAAGAGAACCGCATCAGGAAAAAAAAAAAAAAAAAGGGGGGGGGGGGGGGGGGGTTTCGCGGCCTCCATGCATTGGATCGCGATGGTGCATTTTTGCATTTCTTCTTATTATTCTATTAAATATCAAGTGGAAAGGATCAGCAGTTGACACCATATATTGACTACTACTTTAATATTCATTTTTTATTTAATATTAATAAAAGATAAACGGAGGAAATATAAAAGGAATGAGCCGATTGCAACATTTCGCTAGCCAAACCACCGTTGCAACAGAAGAAAAATTGCTAACGTCTGAAAAACAGGCTGTGTTAAATGCCCCGACTATTCTTCTTACCGCACTTATTCAGCTGTGTGTCTGGGGGAACGTAAGTTCTATTACAGCACTTAGTGTTGCAGAATATGACAGGAAGCTGCCCATTAATCGATGCACAAACAGCTTTTCAGCTAAAGAGCGCGAAACTGATTGCATTTGATAAAGTGACATCGCGTTATGTTAAAGGCAGTTCCCGGTTGGTCTGCAGTATGTTAGTCATGCCTGCGTTGTTGCTCTGTACAAATTTAGCACGGCTTTAATTTCCTGAAAGATGCTTTAGAATCTCGTTGAGCGCTCTCATTGCAAAATGAAAACAATGCTTTCGTAAAACGGATTATGAAACAAATTATGCAACCCTGATTAGATGGCAGAAATGTTTTTATTCCTTTGAAATCATCCAAAAGATGTAGCTTTATTCTCTCTCTCTCTCTCTCTCTCTCTCTCTCTCTACGCGCGCGGCGCTTAGGGTATGTTTGAAGGCTGTATCACAGATGAAACTGCGCAACAAAACACTCCGTGTGGCATAAAATGACGAGAGTTCGTAATGAAAGGGATATTATAAATCCAAACACCTGTTTAATAAAAAACATCAAATTAAAAATATGTTTATTAGAGATAATTACGTTACAGACATAGATCCTAATAGAGGCACGCAGTTTCAAAGCACCAAAAACGTCCGCTCTTTGATATTTTGCTGTGGAGTTGTGAACTTGGTGATCTCAATATCTCTTTTATACGTCGTTTTTATACAACTTTTCCATAACACGCAAGGGTTTAGTTTATAAAATCTGCTGCAGCATTCACTGGAATATAACTGTTTCTTTTAAATGCATTGAATTCTGTTTAAACTGTTTCATCAATAGCATAATGAGAGAAATGTTTCCTTTCGCAAGTCCTTGAATACGGAAAAGGGTGTTGACGTCAAGCTAAGGCTTCCGTTTATTAACTTTGTACTATATGACAAATTTGTAATTCATCGACCGGCGAATCGCCTAATCAGGTTACCTATATGCAGTCTCAGACTGTGCGTCTCGTCTCTCATTATTCAGGAAAAAAAATATCAAGTCCAGCAATGCCGCCATCGGGACTAGTTGCCACATTATAACTATACAAAATTATTGGTCAGAAAACATCGTCATTAGGTAAATGTAATTAAATAATATATGTTGTAACTGCAAAGAAGAGGATGGGCACACTAGTCGGCGGAAGAAGAAGCGAAATGATAACGGGCTCGCAAGAAATGGTACGGGAAATAAAACCAGAGCGCACACCGCGTGTGCTTGCATTACGCTTCAATATGGCATGTGTATTAGCATTGTTAATGGCGTGTCCGTCTGTCTATCTGTCTGTCTGTTGATATCAGCTTTGCTTACCCATAATTTTTACCCGTAATGATCACCAGACTCGTCACTATGTGTGTTAGTGCACTACCGCTAACAGCATTTTTTTTTTTTTTTTTTTTTTTGCTCGAAAAATGAAGGGCAGTATCCTGAAGAGTCTTACTTGCAACTTCCCCACTGCAAACCAATACCATTCTACGCTGGCTTCTTTCGTTTTACAATAACTTCGCCATCGTTCTCGAAGGAAACCTTATGCAAAGTGCGCCATGAAATGACGCACAAAACAAAAACGAAAATGAAAGAAGCACGTGTTAATGTAGTCAAACTGTACAGAGAACGGTGTTACTACTTCCGAACCATTTCGTAACCAGCCACCCTCGCTGGCTCGGTTCACACCTAGCCCCCCAGCCCTCATCCTCAAATGGTAGCACGAAACAAAAAAAAAAAAAGAAAAAAAAAACAGTTCCCGTTTCGGCATCGCTATAGCTTGCTGCCTTGACGCCGGAGCAACCCTATCCACTTACGCCAGCGCCTGTGACCGCCTCTTCGGGCATGACGCGTGGGCGAGCAGCGAATTGCCGGCTTCGAGCGCCGGTAATGGCAATTGCACATATACGCATATGCGAGATGACCGTTCCGGTAAGATAATGCGCAGCACGTGAACCCGTCTTGGGACCCGAGTGAGCGCGCGCGCGCGTGTGTGTGTGTGTGTGTGTGTGTACGTGTATACATACGTATCGCACAGGCCGGAGGGCGAGAAGACCAAGCCTGGCACTGCGCTGGCCGACCAACGAGAAGAGAGAGAGAGTGAGCGAGTGAGCCTCGGCTGACGACGCGCGGCCAATGCGTTTAATGTCGCTTCAATTGGCTCTCATTTATCTCCGCGAAATGAAGGGAGCGCAACGCCGCGGCTGGCTGCCCGCGTTGAAAAACACTCGTCGTAAATGCATGGCGTCGGTTGCTCTGCGAATGTGTGCGTGCGTGTTGGCTGCGAGGGAGAGGCACTCGGTGCAATTGTTTTTGCATTTTTCTCCAAATTGGTTGGCGAGGAGGAGCAACCGAAGACCGCACCTTACTGCGATCTTTGCTGCAGCAGCAGTAGTAATAGTAGTAGTGGAAGAAGAAGTATTGGAGAGACTGCAACAGTCTCCCTTTTTTTCCGCTGCCGCGAGCTGTGTATATGCGAGACGGATGCGCTCGGCTCGCTCGGTAATGCGCTGCCCGGGGAACTCGAAACGGAATGAAAATTGGCCCCACCCTGGAGCGCATTCGCGCAAATAGGCCCTCCGATCCCGACATTGGTCTATCTTCTTGCTCCGCGTTACTGCCTGCTCGCCATACCTGCCCTCGACCTTGGCTAGTTCTAAGTGTGTGTGTGTCTGTCTGTCTGTCGATGCGAGTGTGTGTGCATGCTAGTTTATCGGCCAGCGGTGTTTTCTTTCGACTTGCAGGTACATCGCTCTCTGCGAAACATTATAGAGATGCCATTTATTGGCCTCGCATATATATGCGAACGCTCGTTCATGGAACGGAGGAAGGGTGGAGAGGTACACGAATAGGCGGGAACCGAAGTAACTGCGTGTGCGCGAGGCATTGCGTTTTGCCTTCTTGGAGCCAGTCACGCAAGTCCTGCTTTTTCTTGGAGCTACGCAAGGACGTAGCGACCATGTAGGTTGCAGTACAGGGCTGTGAATTTAGGTGCCTTGTTTTTTTTTTTTTGTTCTTTTTTTTGTTTGTTTTTGTTCGCGAGTCC
Source organism: Dermacentor silvarum (assembly GCF_013339745.2). Classification (NCBI taxonomy): domain Eukaryota; kingdom Metazoa; phylum Arthropoda; class Arachnida; order Ixodida; family Ixodidae; genus Dermacentor; species Dermacentor silvarum. The sequence goes on from NC_051157.2 coordinate 31,275,905, forward strand.
CACACGCATCGTGCTACTAGCAGTTGTTAGTGCATGACAGGTTGGAATGCATACGCATACCAACCTGCCTGCATAAAAATTTCGAGTGGAAGCGAACAATAGCAACCATCATGTCTGGTTGAGAGTGCGTGTTCATGGAGCAGCAAGATTTTTTTTCCGTGTCATGTTTACCTGCATACTTTAAACATTGCTTCCTGCACAAAGCTGCGTCTCTATGCAGTAAAATGCTCAATGAACACGGTCGATAAGCGACGACCGCAATATGCTCCACTGATGTTGGTCATTTTCAGTGTTCCCTTTCAGACCATTTACTCAAGCGGAACAGTTAACCATTCCCTTCTATGGCTGCGCGTATATGTGTGACCTAAATGCGGGCTTTCGTATATAGAACAGTTACTTTAGCATTGATGACAATGGAGCGAACGCGAAACACTCAAGAATGTTAATACACCAGCGCCTGCCTGCGAAGCTGAGTACAATACAACCATGTGCTTCGCTTTGTCACGCCTATCTCACTGTATGTATATCATGAAACAATCAAGGGTTTGCCGTAAGACCGGTGAGATTGCAAAGCGATCCGAATGCCAATTTCCCCCTGCCATCTGCACGCATTGTGTCATGCACCGTATGTCCTGCACCCAAGTAATAGTGTATATAAGACTAATGTTTTGTCAATGTTGTCGGATTTAGGGCCAATGTGGCCAGTTGCTGGGCCATAACTGTCTGACACTGAAACAGTGGAAACCAATCCTGGGCCATAGTTGTTGGATTTAGGGCTAATCTGACCAGTTGCTGGGCCATAGCTGTCTAACACTGAAACAGTGGAGACCAATCCTGGGCCATAGTTGTCTGATTTAGGGCCATGGAGCGTAGCTCCATGCTGGGTGAAAGTTGTCTAATGCAGGACCAATGTTGCCCTACAGTGTGGACCAACGTCTCCTGGTGTATGCCATGGGAACAAATTTTGGGCCTGGGTTGTCTGGTGTCGAGCCAATGCGGTTCAATGCTGGGCTAAACGTGCCTGGTGTAGATAAAATGAGAACCAAAATTCAGTCAGCGTTAGTTTTCATTTTTTCGCTGCAGGGAACAGTGTCACGAAATACGGTAACTTGATTCTCCGGGAGCTGAGCAGGTGCTCTGCTTCACAGAAACTGCGCAGTGTTTGGAAAAGAAGAACTGGTGACACAAAGCCGACACCAGGTTACACAAAACCTACACGCTTCGCAATGCAGCTGGCTCGTATAGAAAATACGTGGTCCACGACGTCTGAGCACTGGTAGCCAGCGATGAGGTGATCCGGGCGCCGCTAAATCGCGAACGACTAACACGAGAAAGGATCCTTTTTCTGTCTCGTGAAATTTATTTCGTAGTTCTACATTAAAATATTGTATACATACATACATTATGGCGAATTATGTATACCATAGCCTCAGTTACTTTTGCACCATAATACCCCAAATAAATATCGAATGTTTATAAGGACCCGGACATAACATATATGGACTCCGATACTTCCTATGCGCCCACATTGTCCTGACACTCTAGGGACATCTTAAGTCACCTATAACGCCTTAAGAGGGCGTAGAACCTATAAACTGACAACAGCAAAAACCTACACATATGTGTATATACTCATATCTGATATGGTTGTGTATTTAACGATGCGCTCTAAATATATACAACTATATATATCAGAACTACTACTTCTTCAAATCTTACGTTGTTAAACGGTAGAATTAGGAGTGCAACTAAATAGAACAGGACTTTATGCCTAACTAAACAAAGACCAACAAGAAGGCCGTATCGAGTGCTAGTTTTCCTTCCCTCCACATCCGGTCGCCATGGCCTCCACGACTATACGCGATGGCGCTTTGCAAAACCTTCGAACGTCTTAATCTGTTCTAACAGGGACGGAGTGAAACGTAATTGCGCCAGCGCGGGCGGTCGGCTGCTACGCAGTCCTGCTCAGAACAACAGAGCTTCTTCCCATCAGCCGCGACGTCTCAAGGAAGCGAAATTACATCGAGCCAAGGCAGCGAGGGAGAAAGAGAGACAGGGAGAGAGCGAAAGGGAGACGAAGTAAGACGTCGGTCGGGCGGCTCAGCCCCGTCGTTCAATACTGCGGGTCCCGCCGCGTCCGAATGGCGGCGGAAGGAGGGGAGCGTGAGGCGCGTCTTGACAGCTGCTACGACGACGAACCGACGGCTCAAGATGGCCGCCGACGCGACTCGCACACACAGAGCCCAGCCCCAGGTTGGACTCCCGTGCCGCCGCCCCGGGGTTGCAGGCGCCAAGATGGCGGGCAAGCCTCCCTCCTTCCTGACATCCCCCCCCTTTCCCCCCCACAGCCTTCCGCGCTTCTTTGCGAGCCCCGGTGCCATTGCTTCTCGGGAATGCCTCCTGGTCGAAAACAGGCCCGCCCCGGGCGTACGAATCCGTCTGCGGAGCCCGGACCGAAAGAGAAACGGAAACCCAAGTCCGCCCGCGAGGAGTGAGGCAGCCAATGGGGAGGCTCGGTCGGAGTCTCATTTCGATTGCAGCATTCGCAGTTCTCCCGCCCCCCACGGGCCCAATGGGAATGCAGTGCAATTGGACGGAGACATCCAGCTGGCCGAGAGAGCAAACGCAACTCGGCGGCGGCGCAACTCGGCGCCGAGAGACGCACTCTCTCGGCCGCTCTCTCCATCTTCTCCGAGGAGCAAGGAGAGAAGCAATCTCCCGCGAGGAGCTACGCGAGCACGTGGAGCGGCAGTCGCATTTGGTGCGTCCGGTCGATACGGGCACACTCTCCGAGATTTCCGCGTTTTTCCTTTGCGTAAAATATAAGTGCGCAGTGTCCCGCACATAAGCTTGCTCACAACGTTAACGGGAAAGTAACCAAGCTGATTGGCGAGAGACAACGCGTACGAGGCATCCGCGTTCGCTACTACTACGTCGAATTGTGATAAAGGAAAATCGATTAGTGAGAAATTTCCAACGTGTATAAAATAAGAAAATTATGCATTATGCAAGTTTTGTTCACTGAACGAAACCGGGCCCGATTCACACACACACACACACACAAAAAAATCTTCTTAGACCAGAACTGCTCGTAAGAGCAGATGACAGCCAATCGGGACGTCGGACGTAATATAGGCGAAAGCGGTCGGCTAATGGCACACAGCACTTACGCACAAAAATCTCTTTTAATTCAGTCCCAGATTCTTTATCCCAATGTAACCAAGTGCATTCAAAAAAGGGCCGATGAATTTCTTTTTCCTCGTTTTTTCTTCTTTCTTCGTATCCCTCTTTCGTTATCTTTTATTATTCTGCATAGATCTAGGATGCTATGAGTGCACTGCGGCCAAAAGCGTAACTGGAGACGGTATAGTGGGTATTTCTTGATGTATTCCCAAACATTGGAAAATTAGCTTTCTGCTAAAGGCAACTATTGAAAGCTCATTAGTTGGGATGATTCTATCCGGTTTTACGACACACACATATCTGCTTGCTATACCGTGTGAACAGGTGGACGTGGACTGCGCGATCTTGATTTAAATATATTGTTAACTTTTCCAATCAGGTCAAATTGGCTCCGTACCACATGAACGCGAATAAGTTTTTACGCACCCGAGGAAACAAGATGCGCACTTTTCACTGAAACTGTGATGACGGAAGCATAAAACGAGTGCGTAAAAAATGTTGACTGGACAGTCTCGGTTTCAATGCAAAGCGTCAATAAATGGCTCGCAGAAACACCATATAAAGGCAGCCTATATTGTAACTGAACGCCAACTTGCCCTCCCTTGAACCGTTTCTTTCATACCTCACCATCCCACCTGAAATAACATGTGAAGCCTGCAGCCAATTGGATAACCTATCCAGTTACCATCAAACTTTATCTTTCTCTTGTGTTACTTGGTCAAGCAACTGCAAAGCTGGTGTAGTGATTGTATGCCTGTCCTCGGATGCATACCTGTGTAGCAGCCGGACGCAAACCGGCACCATGCAGACAAGATTAATACGGCGTGTCAAATTATCGATCAATCACTCCTTGAGAGCAGCCAGTGCCCGCTAAAGCAGCGACAATGAAGTTGCGACTGGCGCTAGGTTTAAAGGCTTTTGAAGAGCATGTTCTCGTGGTAAGTATGTACCACGAAGACGTGCATATTATGCAGTGCATAATGTCCAGTTGTATGGGTAGTTAACAGTCGCAGTCGTGCCTCGAGCACGCAGTACTGTCGCGTCACTCACTTATATCGCAGCATTCGCCAAAAATTATTTGTTAAAATGACTGCATCTTAGTGGCAATAGTCTAGCTAGTTTTGATTAGCAGCATAAAATCGTGGCTTCGCTTTCTTACGGAATTGCCTTGTGACAGAAACCTATAGGCTTCAACATCACTAGCAAGAATTGTAAATGTAAACGACTGGGGTGAAAAAAAAAAGTAATCGGAAATAAATACAGCGAACTATCGGCAACGACGTGCTACTGAGCGGAAGTCAGAAGGCAGTTTCGTGCAGGAACCCGATATATACGCATATTCTAGGCCTTCCGTCGCTAAAGTAACACCTCAATATCATTCATACAAGAGAAAGATAGGTTCGAGTTAGAGAAAAGCACAGATATTGGCCTGTTACTGTTCACCGGGTGAAGGGGAAAACGGCACAACGAAGTGGCGTGTAGGGATGACGACAGAGAGCAGCAATTATGCCGGCGTTCAATGCTGTGCTATCTTTTTAAGACTGCGCGAGACACAGAAGAGTCATTGCAGACCGGAAATCCAGTTTCAGTCACAAAGCCCCAATATGCCGCACACCACACAGGTTCCAAACCGCACAGGCATAGTCAGGCTTCGCCTATACCTCTTGAGAATTGGCCCGGCACAGAGACCGTGGCCACAAATCCACTTAGTCAGTGGGGTCACAACATCGTTAGGTATGTATTCCATGCGTTCGCCCTTGTTAATCAATTTTCGTATGCCTGCATTCGTGCGTGTTTTGCGTCGAGATCCCATACATAGCGATTCAGGGCCGTCGCACCGGGATCCAGGTCCCCGCAAAAAACGAGACGGACGCCGCTCCACTTCGAAGCGGGCGCGCTGCTACCGGCGCCCTGCATTCGGTTCGCTCGGAAAGGGAAAGGACATCGCCTGGAGACCAGAAGGCGGAGGAACTGCAAAGCGACTCGGCCGCTGCTGCTGCCGGTGGCGAAGAGGAAGACGAGAGAGAGCATTCCCTCGCACTCATCGGGCTGCTGCTAGCGCTCGCACAGTCGTTCCGCCGTCGACGACGACGACGACGACGGTGAGCAATGAGAGAGAGAGAGAGGAAGGAGAGAAGTTCTCCAGAGCGAAGAGAACGCTCGCTCGCAGAGCACACACACAGACACGCTCGCTCGCTCGCGGAGCTCACTGGGTTTTTTATTTCCGCTGTCTCTTTTCCTCCCACTGCGGCAAAGATTGCAGTCGAAAACCCCCGCGGAGTCGGGTCCCCATTGGCCCACTCCGATCACGTGATTGCCCCTGCTGAGTTTCGGCCGCCCCGTGCCCGCTGCCGTTGCTGCATGCGAGAAGAAACCCGGGGCCCATTTCCATTCGCGTTGCGTTGGGCGTCGAAGGGGAAAGGGGGGTTCCGGGGGCTGTTTGAGGGGGCGGTGGGGAGAGGGGGGGGGAAGCACGTTCCCGACGCGGCTATTGTTTGAGCAGCGGCTGCGGCAGCCAGTGTATAGTTCCTTGGTCTCGTCTCAGCTGCCAGCGCTCGGCACAGCGACATATACAGGCGCCCTCATATGGTCATCGTTTGAATATCTCCCTTTGCCACTTGCTTGCCTCCTTTCCTTTTTTTTTCTTTTTTTTCGCCAGCCCCGTCCTAATTATCCTCCACCGCTTTTCGGGTACGTTGCGAATGGCAACCGCGAATACACACAGTGCCGACGAAAGAAATGGAGCCAGCCAAAATATTCAACGCGCTTTACTTATATTTTCGCGTGCGTATCATAGGGCGAAGAGAAAGGATGGCTGGAAAGCGTTGTTGTTGACTCAGCCTGTGTTTCTTACTCTCTCTCCCTCGCCGCGCGAGCCATTTTTAATCCCTTCAACCTTTGTTTGCTCTTTTTTCGGCTTCTTTATTTTTCTGCTTGATACCCATCACTTTTGCGGCCACTCGAAGCTGTCGATGGCAGTGCATTATCGCTTGTAAACAAACTGCAGAGAGGCCGGCGCCGGAACAAAACCACGCGCGTGATGTTGGTAAACCTTGGAGAAGTTCAGGTTACAAAATAAGACGCTTCACGTTCAGTCGTCAAAAATGGGAGTTGTAGATGTTAAGCAAACAAGCAAAGAGTGAGAGCACAAACATTGCAGTTAATTAATTAAGCCCTTAATGCATATATACGTCCCTCTATTTTTTTTTAAGTCATCCAGAGTGTTGTTTTTTTATTTACGATTTCTGACGAGTGCATGTTCTCTTCGTTTCTTACATAGAAGCGCACCCACGAATACATAAAAAGCGCACTGCAATGTAATATCCCGCTGTCAACGCCTGCCAGTTTTCGCCGCTTTAAGGGACCGCTGAAAATTGTTATTTTTCTTTGTCTTCGTACGCCCCTCGTCGCCGAGCATGCCGCGTAGGAGCGGCGTTTAATGCAAAGCGCTGCTTTTCATCAATCCTTGCAAGCGCATAGCCTCGAGCGGCCGCCGTCAGATTAAAGCGCCATTAAAGAACCGTTTATCTCGGCGTGCGCTGCAGCCTCTGCCGGCGTTCATTTACGCGGGCATCTTCTTCGCTCGCAGACCACCTGAACTACGCGGTACACCGCGTGGGACTCGGAAATATTTGGCGTCGAGGCAGCAGGGGTTGGGACGTGCTGCGTCGCAATGCGGAATTCCGGTCAACTGTTGCGGAAGTGGAGGGTTGTCGTCATCTTTGCCCCCCCCCCCCCCCCTTTGTGTGTGTGTTGTTGATTAATTTGGTTGCAAATAGCCTGATATTGCATAGATATAGTTAAGAAAGGAAACATATAAAACAAGAACAACAAGATTCAAGAGAACAGACTGGTGGGCTAGTTGGTGCTGCATAACTTGAGGTGTAAGCGCAAGATAGCACGTAGAACAACAGGAGGGAACGAAGACAAAGCTCGAAACACATTTCGAATGCTCGAAATGTGTTTCCGCAAACCCGTTTCGTGTGGATGCATTACATCTGCATGTCGTGCCTGGGCAATCCACATAGCGCATATTGGAGGTCGTTGCACATCGTTAATCGTACTATTGCATCGTCTCCTGTCTTCTTCATGTCCCTTTGCTCTGTCTCTCCCCTTTCCTGTTACAGCGGTGATGAATAGCAAGAAAGAATTAAAATGTTTCAACTCACCTGCAAGCATTTTTTGCTTTTGGGGAGACTGCCTTGAGCGAGTGTGCAGACACGTGTGTTAATTCAGGTTAGGTTAGGAGCAGGTCAGAGACAAACAGTTTGTTAAACTATCCTCCTTACTATTAATTAACGTCTCTCTCTCTCTCTCTCTCTTTCAGATATGGCCGATTCTATAAACTGCCCCCATATATATATATGCCCTTTGCGAAATTTTCTAACGTGGACGAATCTTAATATGTAAGCTTATAAATAACGTGGAATCTTAGTTTGCTTACGTGAATTTTGCATAGTCGTATTCATAAATTGTTACTTTTCAGAGTGGCGTATAATATCTCAATATCGTGCTCCCTATGTACCTTCATAGTCGTTTTCACAAAGTTTTACTTCTCATAGTGGCATATGATATGGTAATATTGCGCCCTTTATGTGCATTCATTGACTCAATTATACGATATCTATTTTTATCGCCAGGTATAACCGTTGGAAAACTATTCCATATAATCATTGTCCATTTTTTAAACCTTTCGTTGTTTTTGTTTTTTCATTGAGGGCCTAAAATCAACATATCTGCTGTGAGCATTTGGTACAGAATTCGAGTTTTACTTTAGATATAAAGCACTTTAATCAAATGGTTCTATCGCTGGCGTATACACTATTGTGTAACCCAGGTGCGCACTTCTCTGCTTTAAAAGAAATATTTATCTCTTCCCCTGTACTAAATAAAAAAAAAAGGGCGGGGGGGGGGGGGGGGTGTGAGACTTAAAATTATCCCGGTATAGTGGGAGCATTCTTAGGCTTCACATTTTTTTTAATATAGAAGAGATAAATATTTCATTTAAAACCAGAAATGCGCATCTGGGTTAATGGGAGCATTTTTACACGTCACGTTTTTTTTTTTTTTTTCGTACAGAGGAAAATATAAACATTTCTTTTAAAGCACAGAAATGCTCACCTAGATTAAACAACAGTGCATGAACGTTTTTGCTTCTTCGACCTTCGAATGGTCACCGATGGCACTTCAGAGTAGTGAGAGAGAGAGAGAGCATTTAAGCTACATGTATTTCGAGGGTGAGTCACTGATCATCATGCAGGCTGGATTATGCAACTGCATTTAATGCAACTACATCTGTCTATCTCCCCATAATGCGCAAAAAAAGTCCCCCTAGACTACACTTACAACTTGGCTGCAGCACCTTTACAGAAAGTAGCCTGCTATATATACTTAGGTCTAACAATAACCAGTAACTTATCGTGGAACTTACACATAAATAACATCTGCTCTGCCACTTTCCGGAAACTATGCCTTCTACGTCACAAACTAAAAACTGTCCCGCCTAGTGTTAAACTACTCTCTTACCTTTCCTTAATTAGGCCAAAACTTGAGTACGCTTCTATAGTTTGGGACCCTCACACAAAAATTAACATTAAGAACCTTGAAAGAATTGAAAGAAAAGCGGTCCAATTTATTTGCAGTAAATTTAGGACTACTGACTCCCCCACTGCATTACTAACCGCAAACGACATTGAACTATTACAAATTCGAAGAAAGAAAAGTAGACTAGAGTTTCTTTCAAACTTAATTAATCATAGGCTAAACACCCTTAGACACCGCAACATACGTATCCCCCTCTATAAGCAGACCCACTCGACACCCCTACTCTCATTCGCTAACACCAATTTTCACAAGGACTAAAACTTTTCGGTACTCTTTTTTTTTCCACAAACAATAGCTGACTGGAATAAACTAACTGAAACATTCCCCCAGCGCCCGTGGCCTTATACCATTTGTGTAATTAATGGCGTTATTTCGTGTTAGAGTTTTATTGTAACCAAGTTGATTAAATTTTCTTAATCGTATACCTTATGACGAGACAAATTGTGTGAAAAGTTTGTTACAAACTTGTTTCATCCTGTACCTTTGTGTAAATAATCTTGTGTATCCTGCTCTCCCTGCTCGGACTTCTTGTCCGCAGTATCTTTATAAATAAAAAAATAAAATAAAAATAAAAAAAACACGATGCAGCCGGCTTCGCCTTTATCCCCTTACCCCAGCACAGGTATAGCCAGCCAGTCTGCGCACTGGCTAATCTCCCTGTCTTACCCTCTCCTCCTCCTTTGCCTCGCAATGAAATGAACCTTTAGTTTCTGCTCTACGCGACCTGTGCAGCGCTTCTGGCGCGCTCGGAAACCATCAGTGGCAGTCGAGATTAAAGTGAATTCCGACGACGAAACTCGTTGTTAGTTTTGCAGCCTTAGGCGAGCGCTATTTTAGCCTATATAGCTTTTTAATAGGTCAAATACAGCGAGTTGTCTATGTTTTACTGGAACTCAACTATAGAGGTACGACGCGAAGAAACGTAGACGAGGAAACACACATCAACAGGACGAGTGCTATTTCGCAATGTGTGTTTCTTGTTGTTGTTGTTGTTGTTGTTGTTGTTGTTGTTGTTGTTGTTGTTGTTGTTGTTGTTGTTGTTGTTGTTGTTGTTGTTGTTGTTGTTGTTGTTGTTGTTGTTGTTGTTGTTGTTGTTGTTGTTGTTGTTGTTGTTGTTTTTGTTTTTGTTCTTGCTGCTGCTGTTGTTGTTCGTACAGTATTCGTAGTTTCAGCAACTTTGAAAGACTCTCTCAAGCTATAGAGTTCTATCCTTTGCTTTATATTTCGTAAGTTCTCTGACTGCCGAGCGGCCTGTACGTTATACGTTATAATATACCATATAGAGCAGCCACAAGTGGACACAAACGCGACAGCCATCGACAGCAAGAACCCCGCAATTTCTTCGCCTCCGTCGACTGCGCGAACAAACTTGCCGACTCGGGCATCGAATTAGCGGTTATGCCGCCGCGCAGAAACCACGCGCGCGAAACGCGTTCTCTCGTTCTTCGGCCGAGGCCCACGCGGCCGTCAAGCGGCGGATAAATAATGGGAGGAAGCCGGAATAATCATGGGCGCGCTCCTATAAGCAGCACTCGTCCGGCATAAATGAAGAAGAATAAATAAGGGAGACACAGAACAGCAGAGGGTGCAGCACCGAACGACGCCTGGAAATTCTGCCTCGAATCCATCACCTGCTGGCTTTCCGAGATGCATGCACACACTGTATACGTGTGCGCGCTTTAGTGCACGTATGCAGTCTGCTGCCGCCGCCATTTCCGCTGACGCTTTATGACCATATATCTTTCTTTTTTTTTTTGTCTTTTGTGAGCAGCTGTCGCTCGATCCTTTCGCCCTTTTGTATGGTTTCGATCGTGCATTTGCTGCTCGCGCTTCCGGAGAAACGGTCACTGCATATTTGAGGAATGCTCGTAAATTAATAGCAATTTCGATTATCCGTGAAAATTTAATCTGGGCACGTACTTGCAAAACTCGTGAATCGGATGTTATGCAATTTTAAGCAGGTTTTCTAGCATATCTAACTTGCCCTAACCAAGATACTAGCCCCGTTCCCGATACTGTGTAGCACTGTTAAAACAGAGGCGCCCGTTTTGAAAGCTCGGACGGTGCGGAGAACGTAGCGCGGCATGAATTATGTCACGAGCCCGCATGCTGATTCCTTAATTGCTATTTTCTTTTTAACACGAAAGTGTTTTATGCCGGGGTCCACCAAGACTTCACTGACGTATTTCCGTCACGGAAATACGTCATAGAACATAATACAAAGAAAGAAACCAGAAGAAAAAGTTCCACAAACATGCAAAATTTGGAAATCGAACCCACGACCTCTCGGTCCGCGACGATATAGATCGCCGAGCGTTTAACCCATTGCGCCACAAACGCATTTGCAGAGAGCTACACAGACGCGCCTTATATATCTAACACTCCTCCGTGTACCCGCGCTCTTGCTCGGGGCGGTGCCGCCGCCTACGAGCAGAAAAGAGAAGTACTGCATTATGACACTAACGCGCACCGACAGTGAACGCTTCGGTGGTCTCAGCACTACGACGCCTCGATGCCAGCATTCGAAGGGACGCTGGCATCAAGAAGCACTACCAACGCCACCTAGGTGGCGTTCACCGTACTCAGCACAGCGGAGCGTGGCCTCCGCAATTAGCTCTGAAAATGTTTCTGAAGTTGATCGCGGAGGCTGCAATTACGACGCGCTGTACGCGCTGATTTGACTCGGTGACGATTCAGTTACGTGCTTTGTCTTGCGCGTTGTATTAGTGTGTCAGTTACGTGTTTGGTCTTTCGCGTTGTGCTAGCGTGTGCAGCGTAGTGCAGCTTCCATATGCACGACGGTTGCTCATGGTCATCGACGTTGGTAGTCGTGATGGAGGAGACGTGCCACCAGGCGTCAGCGTGGGTGCATCAACGCCTAAGGGCGCTTTAGCCACAAAACACCAATAGACATTATATATCAATGTGCAATAAACATTACACTACTTCTGTGAAGACACGTTTCACTTTCGTGTTCTATACCGATTCCTATATAAGAGGGATCAACCACTTTTTTACAGATAAGCTGTTATAGGCTAGATTCCAGGAGATCGCGTCCGGCAACAACTGTAGGTAGATCAACAATTTCAGACGCGTCGCGCCACCTTGTGGCGTCGTATGGAAACGTCTGGATGGCGGGGTTTGTAAACTTCGAGATCGTAAAATGCTGCTTGCTTGCTTGCTTGCTTGCTTGCTTGCTTGCTTGCTTGCTTGCTTGCTTGCTTGCTTGTGCTCCTTGCTTGACTCGCGCACCACCAGAATTGTTGCGTGAGCGTTGCTTGCTTACTCATAGAAGACGATGACGACGGTGACATGCACACCATCAAAATTGCTGCGTGAGCCTTTGTATATTCGTGAGACACGATGTCCAGTCGGTGTAGTAAATGGATAGTGAAGTAAGTAAATAGTAAGTGCACGATTTCGCTTTGACGACACGGTTTTCGCTCAAGGACGTTGAAGGTCGACTGAACGATGAGACACATAAGCCTTTCGCCGTAATAAAATAACGTGCGGGTATGCGCCATAGGGATATGCGATTATGAGTCAGGGACAAGAAAGAAAGAAGGAAGGAAATAAATTACGTGTGGCTCATACATACGTGTTGTCTTTTCAACCATTTAACATAACCACCAAATTTAAAAAAAATAAAATATATTTAAACAAAACCAATAGATTGGCTGGTCTTCCATCTTCACATATATAGTGGACGGGCTCTGAATTTTTTTTTAAGATGTAGAAACATGGAAATGTTCGCTATACGTTACAGCCGTATATCCAAAAATTCCAAGTTCATTACTTAAGCAGGACTGAAAGGGAAAGCAAGGCACACAAAGAGCGTCTCTATGGGCACCAGCACCAAAAGTACAGTCCAGCACCTATAGTATGGTCACCCTTCACCAAATAGAAGTGAAAGAGTCTACGCAAGTCTCTACATGTATACATAAATAAGAACAACAGGGTCGCGTCATCAGCCCGGTAAAAAAATTAGCAGTGGCTTAGCTCGGCTATGCCAGGATGTACGTAGCGTGAGCGAAGGTTCAGCTGGTTATTCTTAGCTTTCCTGGTTGTCTAGGATTAGCTTGATTAGCATGCTTACTGCTGCTTCAATGACACACACACGCTATACGCATTATGTGAAACATGCATATTTATTTTATTATTTTTTTTTCTCAACGTCTCGTTGCTTCTCTATTGCCACAAAGACGGCTCGGTGGTCAGTGTAGTAACACGCTGCCGTCTCTATGGCCCCAACGCAGTATTTTGAATTGATTGTATGTCTGCTTTAGCATCTCGTCTGTGTCTACCGGCACGTTCACCACGGGCTCCTAATGCCAAACTGACCATTTCTCCATTTCATTAGACGACGGATCTGAACGAAGGGAATCCGTGGCGAAAGTAAACGTTCGGCCACATCGTTCAGAACCGGTAGACCTGGTGGCACGGGCGGGTAACGATACCCATTGGTAACGCTATAGAGTGGAATCTTCTGCTTAACGAGAAAGTTCTTGCACGTTGTACAAACCCGCGCCACGGTTTCACCCCACTCAGGCGGCGGCGCTAAACTCAACGTTTCACGCATGGCACTACTTACCGGCGTCAAGTCTTTCATGTGCCACAGCCTTTCACACACGTCGCACACATATCCAAACGGATTGTTTACGAAGTCCGTCTCGAAGGTCCGAGTCGTACTGGCGCTTTCGCTAAGTTTCTCCGTATAATCAATAAATCGGCGCGCCTTGACGTCATCGACAGCGTCTTGTTGTTGCTGCTGCTGAGATGGTCGGGCACGTCGCTCAGCCTCCTGGCGACGCCTCTTTGCTAGACGTTCCTCCTTTTGTTCCGGTGTCTCCGCAGCACGTTTAGCCTTCTTCTGTTCGTTCATCCTACGCTCAACCGCTAATTGCCAGGTAGCTACTTCGGGATCCGATGAGTTAAGCTTCTCCGCTCTTCTGCGCCGCTGAGCAGCAATTCCGCTCTCCTTCTCCATGGCTATATCACACTGGCAAACGCCCAGCGCAAACGATCAAACGCCCAGGGCAAACGCCGGGCAAACACCCGGCGCGCCAGCTGTGCGCCGTGTGACGGCACTGCTCTTCGCGCATGCGCAGCACAGCTCTCCAGGAGCCACGCGAAACTGCTCAACCTCGACCAGTGTAGCTCACGCTACAAAAGGCGCACAATGTATAGAACACAAAGCTCGTAATATCACTTATAGACTATCCGTAAGATAGGATTTTGAGAGCAGGTACGCCATCATCGAGTAGTTTTTTTGGTTTCATGTTAAAAAGCATCCGAATGTTCGAAATCAACCCTTATCCTCCTACTGCTGCCTTTCGTAGGCCCAATAAAGCTTTGAGGCGTTAAACCCTATATATATTCCTTAATTTAATTCTCACGAACATTATTTATAAAGAATAATGCATTATATAGTAATCGAAAACTTGCTCCGTCGTTCAACGAACCTCACAGACTCGACATACTATATGTTATATAGTATGTCGCTTACTATACAAGCTCACGATGCTTATACATACCACATATAAACGTGGCGCCGTGATCGCTCGATGTCACCGCGCAGGAACTGCGTTCGGTTGGTGTACGATTACATGCAAATTTAATATTTACGCTGCTCGCGCATTATAAAAACGCTAGCGATGCTCCGCGGGTTGAGCCCCTAGCAACGCCGAGCGCCCTTGGTGGTCTCCGCAAATCGTTCATGGCATAGTATAATTGAACGCGATTATGCTTATCTCGCGCTGAGCGGCCCTGCGCGTATGATAGTGCGCTCCGCTCTGCATGATCGAAAAGAAGCGTGCGGGCGTGCGTGACTGTTATGGCTGATGAGTACTGCATGTGCGCGTTTAACGCGCACGGGAGAAACGACGGACTCGGCTTCGTCAATTGCACCCTGTCGGAAGACGGATGTTCTGCTTTCGGGGCGGTTGCAACGTGCATTGTCCAATGATGTGTCCAGAGAAAACGGTGCAGTGGTGCCGAAGTCATCCAAAAGCACGTGGGCCGTCGCTACATGCCAGGAAGCATGCAGAAAGGGTAAACCGCTTTCATATACAGCACTAATTGGGATGCGCGCGAATGAATATTACTCTTCTGTCACCTATACGCGCCATTATTGCATGACATCGCAATCTTTTTATGAGACTCCTCAACATCGCCGCGTCACTTATCCATATTGCCACAGCTGCTATAGGCAACAACATCTGCTTCACTAGAACCTTGCCGTTAAGCTAATGTAATAGCACCTGCGCTAAGCAAATGCGCGTATAGGAAAAATAACAGCGCACCTTTATTACTTTAGCGCAATCATAGTACAAACAACACAAGGTGTTCATATAGGAAGACGGAGACATAAAGTGATCAAAGTGATCGAGCAAGGAACTTGTCTCGTTGGCATGACGAAGATTCCTCCTAGAAACGTTGGCTCCAGGCTTTGGTTCCTTTCGTTTGCCCTGTGTTTATTAAGGCAGACGTAGTTGCTTCGGTACAATGTGGAACGTATTGTTTAATGTTTTGGTCAGTTACCACTGTAGTATTTTCTAGTACGGTTAACGAAAAGGTGCAACTGCGGATACGTGAGCCACCCTATAGGAGCACTATACATATATCGCGTTGATTTACACTTCCGTGATTGACTGAAGCCAGGACCAGAGCATCCGCGCTGCTGTACAGAACTATAGCAGGACGTAGGCTATATATGTAAGAGCTCGTTCATTCTTCAGACTTCTTTCACATCACTTACTCTCTCTCTCTCTCTCTCCTCTCTTATAGACGAACACATTCTCGCAAGTTCAAGAGCAGATAGCTTCGAAGCCCGAAACTTCGTATCTGCACATCCGCTCTCGAATACTGTACACACAACGATTGTCGTTCCGTTGAAAATAGTGCGTGCGTGTTGTACTCTCCCATGCGGTTTTCCGAGCTGACGTAGTAATTTTGATTAATCGATGCGTGTCCGGATGATTGGCCTCATGATTCGGCGCGTGACCTTGCTCGGTAAACAAGCCGCGTACGTTCGGACACCTTGCACGCATCGTCAACCGATATATATATATATAGATATATAAATAGCTTTGACTTTGAGTTCTTCACTCGCTAAATGCGCCATTTCGACTGCACATATCTTCATGAGGGAGGTCAATGCGCAGCAACATTGTTTAAAACGCGGATGTTGCTGAAGGGTGCACACGGAGGTACACGCTTGGCGCACTGTTCTCACGGTCGCCGTTATTAGAAGCGCACGTGTTCACAGTTTCGTGCGCTTTCAAATTAGACGTTCCGTGCACCAATTCCTTCAGGTGATATTACCCTTGGAACGGACAAAAATAACCAAAACAACGAGCCGAGTACTCTAAAGCTCTAACTTTCAAGGTTAAAGCGGCGTAGCTTCAAAGTTGATAAATGTTGTCCCAATATAGGTAAAGCCTCCAGAAGGGCCGATTTAGGATTTACCATTATTTAGGGCGCGCCCTTCACTCAAGAACTTCAATATTCGCTTAATATCCACAAAGGAGGCTTTGTTAAAGAGTTAATCGGTAAGAAAAAAAAAGAACTACGTACGGCCTATGTAGCACCTTGCTTAATTTCGCGAAACTGGTTCGACTTCGCGCGTGTGGGCTTCACAGCAAAGTAAGAAGGGGAAAGACAGGACTCTGTCACTGATAAAATTAAAACGGTGCAGCGTAATAGAAGCTACAGAGATGGCGCCAACCAGTCAGGACAAAGCGCCAACCAATCCACTGCTTTCGTCAGCAGCCCTCGTGCTCGCTACCACTTCGTTGGATGTCGAGATGAGCACGAGGACTATACGCCGAGAAATGCGTGCACTCTTTCTCAAGGCGTACTGGTCAGTGCATTGATTGAAAAATATCAACCGACAATTGATTGATTGATTGATTGATTGATTGATTGATTGATTGATTGATTCCTTTGCCAGTCACGTTTCATGTTTACCTATTGGGGTTGCTGTTTTCAATTACCTTATCCCTCTTCCTCTTATCAGCTACCCAACCTTTCCTTAGCATTTAGGCGTAGATTTTAGTCGATAGTTCGCAACCACGCCTCCTGACAGGCCGCTGTCTTTTCCTCCAATCGACAAAATCAATCTTCACTGTTTTATTGAAGGTGTAGTTCATGTATCTCCTCCTTACACGCCTCAAAAAAAAAAAAAAAAACTGTGTCAACTGCTTCAACCTCATCTCCCACCTTCGCGACTTTGATCGTTGATATAGGGTGCTGACGTTCCAATGTTTTTCCTTTTCTTGCCACTCCACTCGTATGTCTCGGCAAATGCTTGGATGACTGATTTTACCGCAACAAAACTACACCCCATGGCCATGAGAGACGCCGAATAGTAGATGATTATAGATTGTAACGCGATAGCGTTAAGGGCCCCGTCTCGCAGAAAATCCGGCGTCGGTGTCGGCGTGGGCGCGGGCGCGCCGGCGTCGTTGGCGGAACTGATCATCCCGAACCACCCCCACCGCGCAGGCCCTCCGCGTGGCGCAAGGCGTTAGTGAACAAAACTGAAATTAGCAAAGTAAAATCCGTCAGAAAAATCTTAAAGTATAACTTAACTACAACCTACAGACGTGATAGCTTCGGATTGTAATTTGAATATACGAGAAAGCATAATTCAGTTGCTGGTAAGCCTGATAAGCAGCCAGGGATCTTTGAATGCTATCGCGTTCCACTCTTAAGGCGAAGATTAAGCGTCCTCGAAATTTTTTCGGTCACCCGGAGTTTGATTCCCTGCTTCCATTACTTCGATACGAATCCGAGACCTTGTGAGCGATTAGACATCACCGTGCAAGGAGAGTGCTCCCGTCTACTGTACAACAGTAGATCGCCGGCCGTGGACACAGCGCTGCACACATTTCATGAGGGAAGGAAGACACAGCGTATGAACGCCATTGCCGAAGCAGCCTATACTAGTACTGCTGCTGCAGCTGAAGCAGCGTTCGCTCAATGTGTGCCATTGTTCGCGCTCACAGGACTCGCACGATCTGCAGCGTTGATCTTTCTTCTGTCCGGGCCGACGGCAGCGGACCTTTTCATGGAGGCGCGCGGGGTTTTATTTCGCTCTGCTAATGCACACAAGCGCGTCGCGATCGCGTAATTAAGACACCGAAGGGCAATTAAGCCGAGCACACAGACTGGCCGGGGCCTGTCCCGACACTGGCCACGCAGTGAAGCAAGAAGGCAGGAGAAAGAGAGAGAGACTCTTTTCAGGGCGACAAAGAACGAAAATACAGCGGCAGAGCATCGCGCTTATATAGAACTTGGAACGAGAGGCAAGTTGGAGAGATCAAGTGAAAAAGAAAAAAAAAAAACAAATTAAAGGAAGGGAAGGGACATGGAGAGTGGAAAGAGCTGGTGATCTTTGCTGCTCGTTTTTGCCGGAGGTCGTCGATGTGCGTATAGATATATGCGAACGGCGTCTGGCCTGGCAGGAGGCACTTCGAAAAAGCGATTCCTTTGTAGCGCCTTTCTTCTGTGGGTGGCACGGACTCTCGCTCGCTCGCAGGCGCTTCTTCTTCTACTTCGTCTTAAGTCGTGAACGAATGACGGCGAAGAAAAGCTCGAAGCGCTGCGCCAGTCTGAACCCCAGCGTGCGCGCTAGCGCTGCATAAAGGCTTTGATCTCTCGCGGGAGAATATTCTTCTCTCTTCTGCCCTTTCATCTCACAGTGTGCGCATGTGCGCGCGCTGGGGCAGCGCGAAATTGACGCCAGCCGCGAATATGAGGACAACGGAAAGAACGGTTGTAAGAAAAACGAAAAAAAAAATATTAAAGAAAAGGCGACAGAGAATTAAGAAACAAGGGGAAAAGGAAATAACGATTCTCGGAAAAGCTGGGTGGAAGACGACGATGCAGGCGACGACGACGACGACGACGTAGCAAAGGAAGAATAAGAAGGCTGCGCTTCCATTTCGCGCGCTCCGAGCGTCTATAACCGAACCGCCTTATGGGGTTCAATTTCCGAACTTGGCGCGCGTACACAAGAAAACGAAGCGCGAGCTCAAGCGTGGGGCGAATTACGCGGGATGCCGTACCTCCTCTCCCCCTATCCCCCCCCCCCCCTTTCTCACCTAACGCCGGCGGGCATCACCGGGGTATATATATATATATATATATATATATACCCCGGTGATGCCCGCCATCTTTGCTGCTGATTGCTTTATTCCGACATCTTGAAGTAGGGCTTCTCGGTGTATATATATAGTAGCAAATGGCTGATGCTTCCACTGGTCGGGACGTATAGTTAAGGTTAGAGAACACAGAGAAAAAATTGTGTTAGTGTTGATGAGGCTACATATAAACCGATTCGTCATATAAGCATTATATAAGTGCTGTCACGTGTGAGCTGTCCGGTGGCGGCGGACGGCAACGGCAGCAGCTGTTGACTCGCATCCAAGACAGCGAAGAGCCGTCGCACAGGTATACGCTGAAACCCGGGACGCCACGCGCCGTAACTTATTAAAAACCACCTGAGCGTCATGCCTCGCCAACCATGCAGGCGTGTCTTGCGTGCATTAGTTGCCAATGAACAGTGCTTTGCCCGGCACATGGCTGCTGAAGTTATACTGAGTGTTGTTCTCATTACTGAGGAGAGAGAGGATTTATTTGAAGCAAGACAGTGAGGCCGGCCCGAGCTGGCACGCTCTGCAGCCAGCTACTCTGCACATGGGAAGATGGAACATAACGTTTGTGTATAGGAGTCGTTCAGGCTGTACTGGAGTTTTCTAAATGTTCTCCTGGAGTACAAGGCGGTTCTGCTTAGTGTCACATAGGAGTCTCTATATAGAAGTATAGAAGCCCTTACGTCGAGAAGGCGCGGGCTCATGACTCCTGTTCGTAGTAATTAAGCTGAAGGAATTAAGGAGTCACTGGAGTGCGCAATTTCTTGCTTTTTGTCCGTGCCCTTCAATGCAGCATATCTATTCGATGCTTCCTGTAAATTCCCGCCTTTCTGAACAAAAGCTTCAGTCATTCTTTTATCATGTACGCTCTTCACACGTTCTATTTCGGTTTGCCCTTTTAGCCACAAAATACATTTATTTACTTCGCTCGAGCGACTTCTTCTCCAAAGCAATATGGCGGTGATAAGAGTAATGACGGCGACATTTAATTGCTATAGGCGCCATGAAAATGACGTGAAGTAACCCTCTAAAGCTATCACTGTGAAAATCATCGTTCATGTGTGCGAACCAATGCAGGAGTTGCAACTCAAAAAAGCGTCTGCAGAACAATGACGAACACAGCCATCAGCACACCTCGGTATAACGTCAACTAGCTCGCATCAGCATTCAACGTGCATGTTACCTTCCCCCCGTCTGAACATCTGGGCATCTACCATCGTCCTTCGTCAATGCCTCACCGGAACGACAGTGTACCTCATGCAACACGTCTAGTTTCAACACACTATACTATCAACACAAGAACAATAAGCAGGAGATATCTACAGTTATAGCACGCCTAGCATATCCCGCATACAAGTAATAAACAAAATAAATAAATAAATATAAACGACAAAAAAAAGGGGGGGGGGGGGAACACAATAGGCGAGCCTCGAGAGAAACGAGAGAACAGCGCCCGGAGCGATACATTCATTACTTTTCCCGCCTGCGGAAACCAACGTTTGCTTCTTGTTTCAACTTCTGCCGCATTTATGCGACGTTTCTACTTTCTTTTTATTTTATCCGTGCTTATACGCGAGGCTCAGCGCGCTCTATCGCTCTAATATCTGGAGACTTACGCGCGCTTTTTAGCGTAATGCGAGTGTCGTTCGCCGGCGTGTGCTCGAGAACCTTATTGGCCGCCGGCGCATGTACACGTATACACGGAGAGGCACGCTGCTGCTGTTTTCCGTCGCCGAGCCATTTGTCTTCATAAGAGCGCTTCGGAATTCGCCAAGGAGCGTCGTGGTCGTTTGTTGCGATCGTCGTCTCCTTCCTCAATTTTTTTCTTGCTTAAACTAACTCTTGCCGAGATCTGCGTATTATTTCTTTCTCTTTTTCTTTCTAGTTCATTACTTAATCACATCCGGTGTTTTTACGTGTATCAGATATATTTCTTCGCTCCCTTAAGTTCTGTTTTCTTAGCTGAGTAATTGTTATCAAGATCGCGGCCTGTAATCCCAACTTCTCTTTGCTAAGTTCTGTCGGCTATGCGTGGTGTCCAGAAAAATGGCAGCCATGATGTCGCCGGTCCTTTTTGCGCCTGCAGTACGCCAAAAGAGAAGCCTTCGAAATTTGCTTCCATAACGCTGAGGGAAACACCGGTGAGGGAGTGCGATCTGTACACCACCTATTGGGCGTCACCGCAAATATATTTTCTTTATGACTCGATAGCTTGCATGAAGAGCAGATGCTCGAACACCAACCAATCAGAAAATGGGCTTCCGTGAGGCAAATTCGAGTCTTCTTTTCTTTTCTGTTTTTTTTTTCGTCCTTTGTGTTCGTTTTTTTTTTCTCGTGTTTGTCGTGTCTAGAGCTCTTACATAATTAAGATGTTACAAGTTGTACATAATACAGGCAAACTTCCATCTTAACAACACGGCAGCAAGTAAGAAGACAGAGCTAAATTTTGGTCCTAAATGTGTTGTTGTGATAGTTCAGGTGCGGCCGTAATGAGGCCGTGATTTTGGCGAGCGAATCAAGATTTGTTAGCTTAAAGGTATCTCGGCTACTTACTAGTTTCTGGGGCAGAGAAGGTGTACTCCGAGTTGACACTCTCTTGCAAACCGTATGATCAGCATGGACGTAAACATTGCGGCGTAACCTGCAATGTTCATTGCGGGAGCATTATTTTCCTGTGCTAAGAGGAAAATGGGACGGAGGGCCGGCAAATATGAAAAGCCACCGATGTTGTAGGCAGCGGAATGGAGAGATAAAATATAAAGGGGAAGATAAAACACACAAACAAAAATCTTATAAAAGCAACATTTGATAGCAGCTGTATACTATGTATAACTTAGGGAAACACGTGACACGAGTTACTGCAACAAGTGAAAGAAGCAGTAAAAGTTTCTTTTAAAACTCACAATGTAAACTGAAACTGAAACTGCACTGCACACTCTCAAACACACTTCCGCAGAAGCGTAGCAGCTTAAATCGCACCGACTTCATTTCATTAACTTTCAAAGTTTGCCCATCGTAAACCTGTGTCAATTGCTGCAACGAACATGCGCCATCGAAAGCTGCACGCCTGACGCTTATATTAAACGATGACAGATGCGAAGCTTGCAGCTAGCCAACGCTCAAGTGTGGCTGGCTAGCATACGCACGATCCCGAGCGCGTATGCAATAATATACGCGCGCAAAACGTGCCGCTCTGCTTGTCACGGTTTTGAATGCCTCGTCCCTTCCCGTTTTTCTCTATTTTATTTTCTTTTGTGCAGTCTTCGCCTCGAGGACCGAATGGATTCATTAGGAACGGGGCCTTTATCTGGCTTTAACAACCTCCGCACACCGGCCCTCGGGTCCGGACTCGGTCATCCATCAGGAGCGAAAATCGCGCCGCCCGTCGGCCACTCCCAGCGCTGTCCCGTCACCGCCGGTCAGAACGTGTCCGGTGATATCGCTGCCACCAAGCATGCACACCGCTAACCGCCAGATTTTCCTTTTTTTCTTTTCTCTTCTCTCTCTATTCTTTTTCTTCATTTGCTGTAATCTTTCTCGCATCAGGAGCTTTGTAATATCTCTTTCTCCCTCACCTTACTTTCTGGTTCTTTTTCTTTTTCGTTTATTATAGCTTTGCTTTCTTCGGCGATGGTTAAGTCGTATAAGCGGCTTGGCTGTTTTTCTGATTACCAGCGACTCGTAATTTATTCGACGAAACTGACTGCCCCCCTCCGCATGTGTATGCCGGAGCAAGATTAGCGGTAGTACTGCGAACGTGGCACGAGCGTGTGCATACACGCATACCCAAACGGAAACAAAATAAGCTTGGGAAGGCCATTATTAAAGAACATGCCGTCATAATAGAGCTATTTACTATATAAGGTTATAGATGCACTACGGTGTGTCCTCCGCTGTGTTAATGGAACAGTGCGACGTAGCTATTATTTACCAAGTCGACATTAAGATAAAGTTTTCTTGATTTATGTAGCTGGCTTCTGTGACGCCGTTAGGGCAGTTAAAGCGTTTCTTTTTTTTTTTCTTTGATCTTTGTTCGTTTCGTCAACTTATGCAACGTTAAAGATAACGAAACCAATGCAAGCTACACATTTCAATATATGCAACCTCAGCGGCTTTTCTTGGCACCTCAGGTGTGGTGAAATGGCCGACAGCGCTGCACGTGATGTCTGCTATAGCGAGAAGGACCATTGGAAATTCTTCGTTAGAATGTCTTATTTTGAGCCTTTTCACTTATTACTGTCATTTTTACAGCGAAGCTGTTAAGGACTAGGTTCCCCAGGATCGTGTCCGCCTGTAGAAAAAAAAACTATCATCTGCTCTGCGCCCAATACCCTCTACCACATGATATGGGAATGTCAACAAAACCCATCGACACCACCCATCACCGGACCAACCGTCGAGCAGTGGGAGGCCCAGCTGACAAGCCCGAGCCCTGAAGACCAGCATCGCCTGGTGAGCAGGGCCAAGATATCGGCTCAGGCCCACGGCATCCTGGACTAGGGACGCCGCCCACCTCGGACGATTTTAGCGTCTGCTCATTTCCCTAAATAAAGTTTATTCCTCCTCCTCCATCCTCAACATATGCTTTGGCTCTATGTGCGTGGCTGTTTCCCGCCAGTTGTGCCTTAGCACAGGTGTGAAAACGGATGATGGATGGCCCATTGTTATACCCCTCGCCACCGCCGATGCCTCTTTCACAAGTGTCGCGATACTCGGCGGCGGCACCTACCACCAATCGTTGTGCGCCTTTATCTCGTGACGTAGAGATCGTGCTAGCGCTGTTATCAGCAGTTGCCCTTTGGACTCGCTATGGGACGGACGCTCGTTTAACCGCATCTTCCAGGATCCTGATGATGCCGTGCAGTGTGCCGCAGATATATGAACGCTGTGGCTCATACGCTAGTCTATGACGATTGGGCGGACTTTGCGCAGCAAACGCACTACTAGGCCATCTCGCCGGGCAAAACCAAGACGCCGGTGTCCTTGATCTTTGACGAACATGCCGAAGACACTCAATATAGTCAATAATGGTAATATATAAATTCACTATAGCAATATTCACTATAGCAGACCCCCCACAGTCACGGCTTCGCTGACTTCCATCTTCACTGTTGTGGAAGGGCTCTGATTTTTTTTTTACTATACATTTTAGATATTGCATCCCTTTGATGAAGCAATCAGAGTAGTGGTAGCAAGAACAGTGAAAGCCGAGGTAAATACTACTAACAAAAGTATAAAATGCTGATTATAAGAACAAGTTAAGGAAAAAACTCTCGGACATGAAACACATTAAAGGGACAAATATATAACGATAGCGGGTAATGTATTTCAGCGTTTAGTACTCTTAATGAAGAAAAACTCTTAATTGTGCAGGTGCAAGCATGAAAGATCGCTAAGTTTAGTACCTACGGTTGCTTCTGGTGAATGCCGGTTCTGAAAGTGATACGTACATCTATTGGAAAATGTGCAGTGGTGTGACTTGAACAGAGAATGCAGAGTCTTCAGAGACTCAGCGTGACGCCAGCGGGAAAATAGAGTTAGGCAAAGAGTTTGGCAGGATGAAATATGGGCAGGTGTTCCTGTCATGTGTGCTTGTTGAATTGTTGTTGTTGTTGTTTTACCAAATCTTTTCTGTACATTCGTTCGTGTTATGATTTGCTGTACCTCTCCGAAGGGCAGCACCAAAAGTAGACCAAGTCAGGAGACAGATAGCTTCGTTTTACAACTCTTCGGGGGAATTTCTCATAATTTCCGAATAAACATTTCTTTAAAAATTTGATGAAATGAAATCATAATGGCGACTAATGAAACGAATGGCCCTCTTTTTCTCAAAAGATGGCGTCTTCCTGCCGTCAAAAATTGATCATAGGTTCCAACGTCCAATCAGTAACACGTATTCAAGAATCGGCCTTACCACTGGTCGCCTCACCGGCATCGGCGCGAAGCTATTTAACCACGGTTATAAAATGCCTTGTGCAAGCAGCCTCTCGATTTCTGCAGGCGACTGCACAGAAGCATCTGAGAAAAGCAGCCAAGAGGTTAAGTGCCAGGGAAAACACGGCGGAGTTATGTAGCAGCGTGTGACCCTCCACCAGCACGCGCCTTCGCTTCGCTGTTGGCTTCGCCGCCTTCGCCGCCTTCGCTTCGCAGGCGAAACAGCGCGCGCGGCCCAGCGAGGAAATACGGGAGGCACGGTGACCAGAGGCACTCAACGCCACCGCACAGGCGCCGCCGGAAGCGCCAGCAAGCAACGGCAGCGGCGGCGCAGCGAGCCCCATAACAAACTGCCGAACTCAGCGCACGGCGCCAGCTCGTACGTCAGCCGCGCGAGCGAATAAACCACGAAGCCCGGCCTCCGTTCCGAGTCTACAGCTGCGAATCTCTTTTTGATTTACAACCGTCGTGCGGAGTGCAAGCATGCCTGCCTGCCGATGCGCGTCTCTTCTCTCAGCAGTGTGCTCTGTTCCAGCCCTGGCCACCCGTCCTATCACTCTCTCCCTCATCTGTTCCTTTTCGATCGCTCGCTATCTTTTTTTCCTTTCGTGATCCGATTCTTTTATCTATCATTCCGTTCACCTCCTCGCCCTCTGCTATCTCTCTTGGCTATAGTCACCTCCCCAGCCGTCTTTCATTCGGTTCGTAAATCCAGCTGAAGGCCTGGAGAGACGTTATATATCAGCCATCTGTTAAAACAATCCTTGCCCGAGCACACGACGCTGCGCGAATAGCCGTAGAATCGAGGCTCCTTGCCATATTTGTCGTTCTTCCTTACTCGCCCGATGTATAGCAGAATTGATGCGACGTTCTCAACGGCCCTGTCTGACAAATAATTCAAGGACTTCTTATAAGGGAACCAAGGGGCTGGATTTTTTTTTTTTAGTAAGAACCATACGAAGGCAACAGACAATTAGGAAGGTAACTGCATTTCCCATAAGAGAAATCAAATATTTGTTGAATTTTGGTTGAGATGTAGAACTAATAAGAAAAGTCAAATGATGGTAGAAGAAAAGACTGCTTGCCGCCGGTGGGAGCCGAACCCACAACCTTCACATGACGCGTGGGATATGCTTCACCTATTGAGCTACAACGGCGTTCGTCCCCTGCACACTATCTCGAGTATTGGTGCATACGTACCGAACCTAGTTCTAGGAGTGCCAGCCAGCGCCCGTTGCGATTTATTTTGACAGCATTACTCCAATTTCCACTGGCGGGCTTGTTAAGGATATAGAAAGCTGCAGAAAGCCAGGGAGATGTTCTTGAAACGTTCGAATTTCTGTATTCATCCCAGATTCGAACGGCGGAATAAGTTGGAGCGTAATTTTCTTGCCAACACCACGGCCCAGAAGGAACGAGAACATGGCCGAAATTTGCGCGCCGTGCCACACTTTGCTGCGGTTCACGCGTGTCCTACTGGAAAGCCAACAGCGTAACGCGCAGATCATAATTACCACATGCTCCGGTCTCTTGTTTATTATTTTACGACTTCACGTATACGAAGTCCGTGCACGCACGCCTGTTCTGAATGCGTACGCTTCGCGAGCGGCGTATGTGTCTTGGCTTGCAAGCTCGGATACGTAGTAAATGAAAACGCGATTCAGAAAGAAAGCGCAGAAAGTTTTGAGACAAGGAACAGCACCACATATCATTTCTGGCTGCCACGCGGCCGCATCGTCAGTTAATATACAAGCGAGTACGAGACAGCGGCGGGTGTCTGAAAATTTGTTCGGCACAACATGGGGCAAATGACTCGAGGAAAAAAAAAAAAAAGCGTTGAGAGTAGAGAAGAGGGGGTGGCTCGGCGACGGAGTTACGACGGCGCGAACAGCTCCTCACACGCGCGCGCAGTTCGTGCTTGTGTGGCTCCACCACCGTGTTTGGAAACTTTGTTTGCACCGGTTGGTCTGTGTTTCGTCTTTCGTCGCGACGCACGTCTGTAATGCGCGCATCTGCTCGGACTTGGTTCCATGGAAATCTACGAGTTTATTTCGGATTCAGGCTAGGGCACTTCGGCGGAGAGCGGGCGCTAGCGTTGGAGCAGCGTGGACCGGACCATTGACGCTGTGGAGGCCAGCTTGGTTTGTTTTGAGATGCTAGCACAGCTTCGATGGGTGTCGAGAAAGAAAGAAAGAAAGAAAGAAAGAAAGAAAGAAAGAAAGAAAGAAAGAAAGAAAGAAAGAAAGAAAGAAAGAAAGAAAGAAAGCCTGTACTATAATTTAGACGGTGAGAAATACATATGTATAGATATTACGTTATATATGATTTATATTATATCATCACCGTTAGCCGTCAGTAAACTGAGATACCGCGAACATCGTATAGCCATTTATAATTACATGCAACGAGCACTATTTGATGCATAACGTAGAGAAGTGGTGTTGCCGATGTACTCTTTACCTCAATCTCTTCACAGCAACCTGTATAACAGAACAGCAACACACTACCCGGTACCATGTTACAGAGAAATTAAGACAAATTACTTATGAACAATGAACCGCCAAAAGCTTAAACCAAACGCCCCGCCTTCTAAAAGTTCTGGCAACGCCCGCGCACGTCTTCCGTATAAGGAGAACGTGGTTATATCATCATTCCAACTACGTGCACTCTAAGGACCGTTATATGGTAAAAATAAATATATTCGCACACCCTAAGAATATACACGAGGTCGGCGCCTCCTTAAAACTTCAGACGTACACGTCCCCTGTCAACTACCCGGTCTTTCTCGCGATCTCGAAGGGATCTTCGTTTGCATACTGCAAAAAGCTCGAGAACACTCGTCCCGTTACACAGCTGGTAGCTTTGTCATGCAGATACACAAGAGCGTAAGCGCGGCTATTAGCTGCGCGAACAGAAGCTGACACGAAAGCCCCGACAACCTCGCGAGCTAGTCGCACCGGTCCTAGAGCACACAAAACGATCGAGTGCTCGTCTCAAAGACAGCGCATGTCTGAGAGCTTAACGACCCGCCGTCGTCCCGCCTTCTGTGGGCAGACAAAATATTTGGCCGCGCGCTCACCCGTAAAGGTTTCGTCTGGGTCAAGCCTCGGCTGGTTGCAGCCGGCTGTGGTGACGTTGCGCGCGTATTCGAAACTAAAAACTGCGGACACTTCCCACCGCGTCGACCGTGTAACTCTATCGACGCACCTTTGTTATGCGCATGTCCTCAATGGACCGGCTTGCCGTGTCTCGTTCCGAGCCGATTCGCGGGTCCTTGTGCCGTGGGCAAACACTCGTCGATTTCTTTGTATATGCGCTCGAGAAATGAAACAAAAGATGAATAATTGCGCCAGGCTTCTGAAACGATGCCTGCATCAACAACGCCCGCTTCGTGCTTGCCGCGTTCCCGTGCTCGTTACTGTGTGCTGTCGAGCGGCGAAGCCTTCCGACAGGCTGTCGTCCTTGTGGCGCCGTCTAGTTCACTTTGAACGCTATACGGGCTGCCTTGATTTACGTTTTCTTTGAACCTTGGTAGTGGCGAGCTGAACGAGAATGTCGAGTGACCTCAGCGTAAACTATATATGGAAGAGGAAACAGGATTTAGCGATGGCAGTAAAATTGCAGTCTGTTCGAGAAAATAAACAGGCTCCACTGTTCTCTTGACAATGTCACAGAACAATAAAATTTTAGGGTTTTACGTACCAACACCTCGATCTGATTATGAGGCACGGACAATGCTCAGAGGGCTCGATATACGACAGCATATGGGGCTACACCTACACAGATCCACCTGTTCTTGCATACCATCAGAAATGTATATGAAACGACAGTTTCGTTCCAAGTGCGAGTTTAATTCTGACGAAAACACTCCGATATCGCTGCGAAAAAAGTTACGACTAAGTGCCGTAAATGCGCATGTTAATAAAAGGGCGCACCCTCTCGATGCTGCTAGCTCAAGGTTGCTGAAATTCGGGCGGCCTTCCAAAATATCATTTTTTTTTAATGCTGCCCATTGAGATACGCTGCGTCACTGCGGAGAAGTTCAACAGATAAGCGAAGTGGCAATGTAAGGAGTGCATAGACCAAACCACTCGTAAGGCCGACGTTTCCGTCAGTCAGGAATCAGTATATGCGCATGAGAGGGATTTGCCTACATCGAAAATTGCGCGTTTCGAAATTGAAAGCAGGGCCAACATTTGCCCAATGTTCGGCCACATTGGCCTCGCATTTAATAACGCTGGCTTAACATTGGCGCGTATTGATTCTTGGACGTGGTGTCAC
Source organism: Dermacentor silvarum (assembly GCF_013339745.2). Classification (NCBI taxonomy): domain Eukaryota; kingdom Metazoa; phylum Arthropoda; class Arachnida; order Ixodida; family Ixodidae; genus Dermacentor; species Dermacentor silvarum. The sequence goes on from NC_051157.2 coordinate 31,305,064, forward strand.
GCTTCGATATTGTGTCACGTGTGAATTTCTTGCATTCTCGTAGTAATTTTGTTCTTGCTTTCTTACATGTGTACATTATCAGGCGCTCCGAATGAAACATCCTTATTGTGAAGCAATGCTCGTGTCGTACCTTCTTTACTCCATTCTTCGTCCATGCGCTTGTTTTCGTGTCAGATGCCATCTATTTATATGTATGTCTGTATATATAGAGGGTGTCCCGCCTATCATGCACCAAGATTTAAAAATATGCAAATGCCACGTAGCTGCACAGAACCAAGGTAAGGTTGTTTGCCGTCGCTTGGAGATCCTCAGATCATTTTTTGCAATCCGACTAATTACATAATTAGCCTTAATTAATTAATCAATTTCTCAAAAATTATAATGAGATGAAAAGTGTGAATTAGAAATTGGTAGAGCAACATGAAAAACTCCTGATACAGCTTTCTGTTGCTCAATACGTGCTACAGAAAGGTGTTTTTCCGCGCGTGAAAGAAGCCCGCGAATACATGCAAAGTACATCGAGAGGTACTTTATATATATATATATATATATATATATATATATATATATATATATATATATATATATATATATATATTATCATCATCAGCCTATATTTATGTCCATTGCAGGACGAAGGCCTCTCCCTGAGATCTCCAATTACCCCTGTCTTGCGGCAGCTGATTCCAACTTGCGCCTGCAAATTTTCGAACTTCATCATCCCACTTAGTTTTCTGCCGACCTCGACTGCACTTCCCTTCTCTTGTTATCCATTCTGTAACCCTAATAGTCCACCGGTTATTCATCCTATGCATTACATGGCCTGCCCAGCTCCATTTTCTCCTCTTAATGTCAACTAGAATATTGGCTATCCCCGTTTGCTCTCTGACCGACACCACTCTCTTCCTGTCTCTTAACGTTAGGCCTAACATTTTTCGTTCTATCACTATTTGTGCGGTCCTTAACTTGTTCTCGAGATTGTTTGTACCAGATGTTTGCACCGGTAGAATGCAATGATTGTACACTTTTCTTTTCAACGACAGTGGTAAGATCCCAGTCAGGATATATATATATATATATATATATATATATATATGTGTGTGTGTGTGTGTGTGTGTGTGTGTGTGTGTGTGTGTGTGTGTGTGTGTGTGTGTGTGTGTGACGGCCTGTCTCATTATGATTCATCGCAATTATACGACAATGCCATAAATGCTAGTCACTGCGGAGTAACAAGATGAAAGCTTGGCACTTCATTTTATTTTCCCCTATCTTTGGCAAGTTATGCGAAAAGCAACTGACCGCATGAATCAAAATGCTGCGAACGTTACGTATAGGGTTACACATTTTTCTATATATAGCTTCAACAAAGCTCGCAAAATCAGTTCAGTGGGCGTCGAATAAAACGACCTCTCGATTCCCATACTTTTAGATAGGAACTTGTGAGATAAAAAATTTCTCTCAAGGACGCGGCATTATACCGTTCTCTGCCCTCCACTTGTGTGGCCTCAACTCCTGCAGCGGTCTATGGCGCATGTAGGGCAATTTCTCTGGCGTTTATCAGCGCTACAAGACCGGCTTTTCGCGTCCGTGTTGCGTTTCAGTTTCCGAAGCACTAAATTCACCAGATCGCCCTCAATTATGCCGTAAATATTACTCCGCAGCACTTTTACAACTTTGGAACTCAAGTTTTTCTCCTTTTCATTTAAGAGGTATTTTTATTTCCCTTCTTTTCCTACTCCTCCTCCTTTTATAATATATATCTGGTGCCAGGAAATGTTAAATGGTGCTTTGCTTCCGGACATTACGTCGTAAATCGTGTCAGTCGTCCATTCTCACCGATCTGTGTGGATCATCAAAGCGCGCTTCCAAGCAAGACGCGCTCTTCGTGCGGTGCTCATCGCGCCGACCCTGACGTAGCGAGGCGGGCGAAGCTGCGCGAGCATTACCGTCATGGCAAGTGGACGTGTAGCGCCATCTATGGGGCTCCATCAAAAGCTATAAAGTGCCGGTTTCTGCTTTTCTGTATTTCTGCAGAAAAACGCAAGAAAAAAGAGAGGCTACTTCTCAAGCGGCGAATATTATTAGTTCAGGGTGACCAGGGCAGTGTGCTAACCAGTTTCTATATACCGTCGTTCAAATTACGTTGCCCGATAGAAGCCTGAACGATTATTCTGCGATCATTTGTCTCATTTTCCATTCTGTTTGGTATTGGTGATTGCCTCGACGTAGCTGTGCTGCCGCTATAGCTACATGTCGGCCGCTGCGCAAGTGGTGGTGGTGGCAGTGGTGCTGACATGTTGCTCCAGGCGAGGTTACCCGCCAGAACTAGAGTGCTGTTATTAACACTGTCAAATTTTTCCATTTCGTGGAATTCGCCATCTTCTCAGTCCCGCCTGGCTCGCACGGCTGTTATGGCCTGTCTGAATGAATCGAAACACGTGACGAAATTTCATAGCGTCCAAAATAGCACTCCTGCGTGGTCGGCAATAGCTCCGCCTGAGCATGTCTGTCCATGTCGTGGATATCCGTCACCATGAGTGGATCAATTCAGTTTCTCGCAGAAATGCACGACCCCTTCTTGCTCGCAATTCCGTGGTCTTTCAGGGAAAACTAACTGTTCTGCATGTTCGTGAGGATAACTTCTTTTAATACTGTTCAGATACCTTTAATACAGTTCTTTTAATAATACTGTTCAGATACGCTGTTTCCTTTCGGCGTATGGTAAGAAATTAATATATTCGAACGTAAATAATGCTTACACATTATGGCGCCTGACATTGATTCTAGACACCTACACCCCCCACCCCTTTTTTTTTCCAAAAGAAAAAGAAAAAAAAAGAAAAAAAAAGCCTCTGATGTGTAATATCCATGCGTCGCAAAGAAGCGAAGAAAACAATTTTCCGTATATGTTATATAATTATGGCTAGGTTATCTTTTTATTCATCGTTATTGCTTCATCAAATATTTGTCTTTCATTGGTGCACAAATGACAGCATTCCTATTGTTGTCGATATAAGTTTATATAGGTAAACAGGAAATTTCGAACCATTCCTAGAAGCCAGTTGAACACCATATATATTGCTGCTATTGCTTGCTGGTTGTGCTGGCTTGTTGGATAGCTATAGAGTGCTACAATTTGTGCGAGCAATTTTGTCTTATATACTGGAAATAAATATTGCATATTTTGTAAGTTTATGTGCAGTGGCAGCTATATTGATATATACTTATTCTTGAAGAATATGGGCAATAAAAATTGAGGGAGGAAGAAGATGCGAAAGCTTTCATTTCATTTATTGTATAGCCTTAAAGGCCCGAAGGCATCGCATTGAATTACATTACGAAGATATTACTTCCTCTTCGTTTGTAGGACGTGGACTGAAAGGAGCGAATGCACCCTGCAATCAGTGAATCAAATATTGCCCCAGTACATGACTCAATGTCGCGAACTTGTCGTTACCTCATGATCGCTTCAATCAAGGAGTCCGGTTACGTTACCTGAAACTGAAGCTGCCTGCAGTCTAGCAATGGCTGGCTATCTTATCGGATGATGGCGTCTTGACGACATTATTAATTTATAGCAAAAGATGCGCCGGATTATGGGTTGGGGACAACGCGCCTCTCTCTATTCAATGCTGAGGAAAACACACTTATGTACCTCCGGGTCACTTCATGAGTCTACAAGCCCCTTTCTAGTCGTCGGCAGGAGATGACCTCCTTACGCTCACCTTAACAAGCAATATTTTTATTACATCATCTTGATGTTATCTTAGACATCCAACAGCAGTGGACACCTGAGCTATTCCTGAGCTATTCCGTAAAATTTAGCAGTGCTTTGTGCGGTATACGATCACAGGAGTTGCGCCACTTTAGTGAAACGTTCGATGATTTAGTCAAGCATAGTGCTATGACACTATGAGTGTCATAGCACTATAAGTCAACGTGAGATGAGTTCTGCTGTAATACTTTTTTTGGACAAATGATAACTAAAATTTCTCGTTTACGAAGCAACTTTCTCGCAGTGCTGTCTACCAATTACTCTTACACTATAATTATAAACGCGAGACGTGTTATGCATGTAAACAGCAGACTTCCTTCGATGCAGTGGGTGGTACAAGGTGAAGAGCCGTAGCAGGGACCTCCTATAAAGAAGCCTACGTGACTGTCCAGCGCTTGAGTTTACTTCATTCTGTTCATTTCTTTCGGAATTTATGTTTGCGAAACGCTTAATTATTGCATTAGAGAGGCATCCGTGTCGGCACAAAGTTGCATGCAGTGGCTGTGTACATGCTTTGTGCTTTCTTGCTTTAAATGCCGGTTCATCACTGTGATGTCCCGAAATTAATGCTCGTGTTCAGATGAAAGACTGGCTGAATGCCCCTACACGTGTGGTACAGCGCTTTAACCTGGCGCACATAAAACATACCGCGTGAAACTCGCGGTCACGCTCGCGAAGTGAAGATTCTGCTTGGAATTATTGTTTCTCGCGCGCCGGCGCTCCGGTCTAGGCAAAGTCGACGTCCATTAAAGGCGAGTTGTTTATTACAGCTATGGGTTTAATGCTCGGCTGAGCACTGCATTAGGATGCTAAGAAGTCACGACTTCGGGTAGCTTCGCATGTTGAAAGCATAATTTTTGAAACAGGTTGTGACTGATGAACTGCGAAAAGCGCTTGTGCGGGCCGGATATTATACGAAAGGCCACGGAGTCGAGCATTGGGGCGTCACTGTATAACTACGCTCTTTGTAGATCAATATCATTAATGAAGGAAAGTGCGCGAAAAAATATTTTTGAAAGAAAGAATGGGGTCGATTGGCGAGCTTAGGGATACGAATTAATTTCCGTCTAACACTCCAGTAACTATTAAACCGCAGTTCAGGTAGGTTTAGGTGGAAACAGCGAAGGCGACATAGTACAGCCCGCATTCTCATTTACGGGGTACGTACCATAGGCATGTAAAAGACGACGGCGACGACTGCGATGGATACAACAACAACAACAACAAATTTCAATGGATTCCCATACACGCAGCCCGATTCTTTGCGGATACCCCATAATGGCTATGTGGAACATTTAACGAGTGATCTATCTATCTATCTATCTATCTATCTATCTATCTATCTATCTATCTATCTATCTATCTATCTATCTATCTATCTATCTATCTATCTATCTATCTATCTATCTATCTATCTATCTATCTATCTATCTATCTATCTATCTATCTATCTATCTATCTATCTATCTATCTATCTATCTATCTATCTATCTATCTATCTATCTATCTATCTATCTATCTATCTATCTATCTATCTATCTATCCTTCAGTGTTTGGGTTAGCTACTGGAAAGTACGTTCGCGTGGGCAGAAGACTTAAAGCTGTGTTTGGTGCCCCGAGTAAATCATCATCATCATAATCATCAATCATTTCATTCCTTCAGTGTTTTGACTCAGACGATTGCAAGTCTTTTTGCTAGAGCGGAACGTTAAAAGACAGGACACATACCATTGTGCCGCTTTCTGATAGGAGCGCCGTAGATGTCCTGAAAACTAACCAAACATTTGCTTCCCTGATTTTAATGACGCTAATAGATTCCAGGTCCGGCTTTCGCTAATGGGCAAGTTGATGCGATGCCACAAACGAAAGCACATCCCTCAATTTGCTCATAACTTCACTGCGTCTACCGTTAAACGAACTGCATTACTAAGTTAAGAAAAGCACCAACTTAAGATATCACCGACACAGATTTAGGCCGGCCCGTTACGTTTTGCGAATAGCAGCAACTTGTGGGAGCGAACAACTTAATTTATTCAATCAACACATCCAGCAACTGTGCCTATAAATTTATATGAGAATAAGAGGCACCGCTCTTTTGGCACCTGATAGCAAGCTGAGGGGCTGATCTGATTGGCGTTTCCCTTCTAGTAATTTAATTCGTGTGCTTTGGTAAACCTCTATACAATCTATGGTTGTTTCACAGTGCCTATGTGCAGTAACCATCCCGAAAAAGATTAGTTTAGGCATTCTATTAAAAAATTCATTATAGTCCTTATGTGAAGTACATAGAGCGTTTACAGAGAGCCTACGGACTTATGGACTTACACTTTTTCTCGATGAATTTACTGTAAACACACCGCTCGGTCGCCTATAGAAGGAACTCAGCTTGTTAACGACTTGTGTCCATAGAAAGTATATTGATATTGTATAGAGAAAAATAATAAAAAGGTAATACAATCTGCATATTGTCTGTAAACACGTCTATAAAGCGCCCAAAATAAGTTTTATAATAGCGGTCCTGCCGAGGCAGCTGTGTAAAGGAAAATTAAAGCACCAAGTCCTGAATGTCGTTTTTTCTCTCTACATTTCTTTATTTTTATGTATTTCATTTATACATACTGCAGCTCTTATATAAGGTTATAGCAGGAGTAGGAAAAAGCATGGAACAGTAAATTAGAATAAACAACGCAAACACGAGTAAATAATTAAAGCAGTTAATAATGACAAGCGAACGGTGTATACGAGCAAAGAAAAGATGTAGGTAAAACAAGCTACATTGAAATAGTACTTTCCTATCGCAACTAAAATGCCCATTTAATGGAAAGGAAATAACAGTACCAGGCAATGAATTACAGTGTTATACTGCACGTGGAAAAAAATGCATTTGAACGCGTTAGTATGAGCAAAAAATGGCATTAGGTTTAAAGCATGAGAACTACGAGTACAACTTCCTTTGTGTGATATGACTGCAGTAGTAAAAGCCAAAGAGGGAGTTAATGACGACATGCAGAAACATTAAATATTCAATGTGATAACGCAGCAAGAATGGTTGAAGGTTCAGGAACTGCTAGTGCCTGTGTCGGAGAAAAACTGCGACCGTAATTATGGCAGATGAAACGAATAGACTTTCTTTGCACAGATACAAGTTAACTTATTTCACACTGTTTGAATTGGTAGCAAACAACAGAGGCGAATTCAAGAAGGGGGTTATTGTAAGGCTGGTAGACCTAAGGACATCGTTCATATTATACTGCAAAATTCGGCTTGGCCAAATTTTACAGAACGCTAACCTGGGTCCATATTCTCAAAAAACTCTTACGCTACAATTATTCGTGAGAGAAAATTCCAGTCAGGCCTGATGCCGGACATATATATTATTAGCGAAGGCAGCTGGCCAATGACAAAATCTACGAACGAAAATCTTGGTAAATTCGTCTCACTGATCGAGTCGTGTATGAATGGCACCCAAACAGCACCCTGTACAGGCCGGTGTTGATCCTAAGTCGGGTGAACGTTGTCCAGTGTAAGGCAAACGTGGCCCAATGGTGTGCCTACGTTGAGATTATGTTCTGTGCTGTTAGGGCACTTTCAGTAGCACATACGAAGTCTGGCTCTATAAAACCTGATCTCGTAGAACGAAACTCTATACACTGTACGGTTAAGTAATCGAAAGCCAAGTTTGATAAAATGACATGTAATTTTAAACATTTTTTGGTTCCACCAAAATACTTCCACCTAATTCGCGTTAAAGTGATATTTTCTAGCAGCACGTTCTCGACAGTTCATATGTCCCCTGCATTAGCTGATGCTGTGGAAGTCGCTTGCAGCCGCGACGTTCTTCGTGGCAAACCAAGGCATCTGTACACACATGCAAGAACAGCATCCTATTCCAGACATAGGGGAATTATTTTTAACCTTGGTTATGCGTTCTTGGTGCGTATAAATAGACAGATAGATCACTAGAAGCTACCACTCGAGCTGTTGTCGTTCACTTCTTCCTGGGCGCGTATCATGTTGAGCTCGTCATACTTCCGGCAACGAAACTCTGCTACAAAACCAATGCAGTTACGAGTGTTTCGCTGTAGAGGACAAAAGCAGCCTGCCGTTCACACAGGACCTTTGCACTTTCTTTGTTATCTTTCAACCAGGCAAGCTGAGTGCTTTCTGGCATTCTTCATCTATGTCAATATACGCGCATATATGAATTTATTAAATAAGGAAAGATGTAAATAATCGAAAGCTTGCGATGACATCTTTTAAACAGCGTAAACACGACGAAATGGGATGACTAAATATAGAGCGAGTACTCGAGAGTCAATTAGCATTCACATCCACTGAAGAGACCCGACAATTTTGATATGGAAAAGACCAAGAAGGACACCAGGCAGAATAATTAAAACAAAATAATAAATGATGTGCTGTTTAGTGCTGTTGTACAACACTAAACACCGCAAATCTATGCCTTGAAATAAGCCGCGGTTACTATGTAATACGTGCGCCGTTTATAAGCATAGGTCGTTGCCTAATGGGCCTAATTTGGCGGGACTGTCATGGACACACGTTACTTTTCGAAATTTATTGGCGTAAAAACAATGAGTTGTCTGCGAAAAGGTTCAAAGTGCCCTCAAGAATTCATGATGAACTATGAATGTAATTACGTTGTCAAGATGGTAGCACCTAACCAAGTATCTTAAAAGTTGTGACCCCTAGATACTAAGCTGTGCCCTTTTGAGATAACTCATTGCAGCATAGGCAAGGAATAGCAAGACGCCTTTGCATGGGGCCTGTTGCCTTCCTCGCACCACAACTGCCCGTCCTCTCTTGACGATCTAAGGACTACAAACGCCATCTGTCGCAGGTCGAGCGAGAAACGCCCGTGTTGACTGTGCCCGTAGCGAGGTGCTTCACTGCCGCATTTCTGAGTAGCTGAAGGCAGAGGGCGCGATGGCAAGAGAAAGCATCGCAGGAAAAACACTCTTCGTTCGCGTCCGCCGGAGAGTCCGCCCTCGGAGGTCAATTTTCTCTCTTATGCATCATCACAGTCTGCGAAGCAAAAAACGCGCAGCGGCCTTTGTCGAATTGCTTTCCACTCTCGTAGAAGGAACGAGCGACGGAGGGAGGGGAGAAGAAGTACAAGTGCAGCAGCGGGCACAAAACTTGCACTCGCCGTCCTACCGGTTGGGGGCACTGGCTCCCAAAACCTGCGTTCTCTGTAGAGCTTCGGCTGCGGCATCGACCAATGGAGGCCGTCTCGCTGCGGTCCTTTCGTTCTCTCTCCGAGCACGTTTGTTACATAAAACTCTGTGATTATCTCTTCTCTCTTTCGGCTCGGCTCTTCTGCTCACCGGCCTCTTCTTCTCCTTCATCGCTGCCCCCCCCCCCCCCCCCTCTCTTCCCACCGCTCCTCTTCCCCTACCTCGCCGGCGCATTCGGCGATATCACGCGCGCGCGGGCGCCTGTTTCGGCCATTTCGTGTGTCTCACAGGCGGCAGTAGAAGAGAGAGCTCTCGCTTCGAGCTGTGCGTGTGCACTCGTCGCTGATGGGGGTGGAATGGGGGGTGGGGGGAGGGGGGGGAAGGAAAGCGGCTCCTTTTTTTTTTCGGGTCCTCACTGCCGCCTCCCTCCATCTCTTCTTCTTCTCTCTCTCCTCCGTCGTCCCTCTCTTCACTCTCGCGTCAGAGCTCATTTGGAAAGCTCGAAACAGTGATAGAAGAGGGCCGAGGGAGTGTCTCGTGACGTCAGCGGCGATGTCTTTCCCGGCGCGCAGCTGCCATTGGAGGACCGAGTCGAATGGGACCAATGGCGCCGCCGCGCAAACGAAACGAAGAAGAGTGCACTGAATTATATATACATCCCAAAACGCGCGCCGTAGGAAAGAGGTCGGAAAGGGGGGGAAGAGGGGGGGGGGGGGGCGAGTTTCGCCTGGCGCTAGTGCTGTGAAAGGTGGCCTCTGAATGCGGCGCTGCTGGCTCGCTAGGCTCTCTCTGAGGAGCTGCATTATATCTCGGAAAAGATATTTGCGCGAGGAATGCAGAGAGGCCCTCGGCTGCCGCCGCTGCCTCTGAAAAGGCTTTTGCCTGTATGCATGTTCGGGGTGGATGGCGAGGAGGAAAACTGGAAGGAAGCGGGGAAAGGAACGAATAAAGGGCAAGAAACGAAGCGAGGAATTCTCGTTCATCGTACTCCGCGAAGCCTAGGGGAAATGCGGATGGGGAGAGGGGGAGGAAGATGCGAAAGTAAAGAGGAGGCCGAATCTTCTCTTCCGACGGAACCAGCTCCGCCGCCGACGATTGATCGCAACCTCTCCGCTTGCTCGTCCGCTCTAGGCGGCCGCAGTGCGAGATAAAACGAAGATAAGCTCTAGCACGCTTTTTCTTCTCTCTTACCTTTACTCCGTGCTCGAGAACGTTCGGAAGTGCGGACTTGTTTCCAGGTCCTGACCTTTGTAGCATCTCGTTCTTTTGAGACTGACGAACAAAGAGTCACTGCAATTCGTCTTCAGCTTTTTGCTTTCTTTCTCAAAAGTCGTTCTTATCTCAGCGCGCTTGCTGTGCAATCTCAGGTTACAAATAAAGATTGTTGCACTATATCCACCACTCTCAAAGCACGAATGCCTCTCTCACATCTTGGTGATGGTGATAAGAGCTGACTTCCTTGTTTTGAACATTGCGTAACGTTACGATCTCTCTTGCTATCTTTGATGTGCCCGATATACAAGGTGATCATTTTCAAGTTTTACGGAATTTTAAAGAAACGCCTGTGACAGTTAGCGTAATTCTTGTCCTTGAGCTCGATTATTCTGAGAGGCGCACATTACTCGAAGCACAGAATGAACTAGTTAACGAAAATTCACTATTTACGTTTTTATTTAATTACTTTACGGCCCATATTGCAATTTAGGAGTCGTAGTCGGTGAGCTTGCAAGACGTATCCCCTTGAAATCAAACTCCAGGATGACACCACTTTCGAGATATCATTTCTCAAAACGTGGCATATGAAGTACATGGGCGTTGTTGTTACTTTTATGCTTCAGTGCATAAAAGAGCGTTGCATTTTGTTAAAAAGTAAGTGGAACAACCATGCATTTTTACAACATGTTTATGGCACATATCTCCAAACTGGTGTCATTTTGGAAATTAATTCCAAGTGAATACCCCTTGTAAGCTTACCGGCTATACTTCGTAAATTGCCGTATGTGCCGTAAAATAAATTAATAAGAATTTAATTAGTGAATTTTTGTTGATTAGTTGAATACTCGTTTCGATTTCTCGTGAAAGTAACTTCCGCCTCCGTGAATAACTGAGCTCAAGGACTAGAATTATCTTATCTGCAACGGGCGAATTTTAAAAATTCCGTAAAACTTAAAATTTATCCCTCCTAAGGAGAATGATATTGACAGAGCAATAAGTGAGACGAGTGATTCCTGCGCTTATGTATGAACGACTGCCTCAAATTTCGTAATTCTGGTCACACCATCCAGGCGACCTTCGCCTGTTATGTGGCGATCAGTGTGAAGCATTCATCAACAATATCAGCACAAAGAGAATCTGCCCCTTGTTGCGCAAAGGCATTCTGGTCTGCTGGGCAGACCGATGACGTAAGCTTGACGGAAACAATAGAACCGCGAAGAGGTGGCTGGCTCTTCGAGGTCTCACCGATCACACACGCTAGACACGCGGACACACACAGACCGCAAGCCAAGCGGGAAGGGCGAGGGCGTCTCACCGAAAGCTATAGCTGTGCGGTGATGAACGCGAAAAGCGCTTTTGTTTTCGAAACCATTCCGAGCGAGAGCGGACGAGAAAGAAAAAAAATCAGCCAGAGAGGAATCATTAGAAGCGGACTCCGAAAGGCAAAGGAAAGGAGTCACGCAGTGGTGCGAGGGCTCGAGATGGCCAGCGCCGATAAAAGGTGAGCGAGCTTCGCGAAGGTGAGAGGGGAGGGGGGGGGGGGGGTGCAACTAGGCACTGCAGCCGCTGCTGCGTCCGGAGGCAGCATCGGCCGGGCAGCAAGCAAGCAAGCAAGCAAGCGCGCACGCACGTACAGACACAGACGGCTTCTGCCGTTGCGGCCGCGAAAGCAGGCAACTGGCGAAAGCTTGGCGGCAAGCAGCAGCAGAGCGTGCGCTGCTGGAACAGAACCGATGAGGACTGCTGCGTGGGCCCGAAAAGCAAGAGAAACGAAAGCTCGCTCGCGCTCGGCTGGTGCGCGCCAAACTTCCACCTTTTGTAATGGGAAACCTGCGGAGGAGGGCTGGATCATTTTTCAGGGGCGGCCTCCGCCTTCGCCGAAGGAACCTCCTGTTCTGTCCGAGAGAGCCACGGAACCTCTTTGTTGTCCGCGCTCGCGCGCGTTGCAGCACCGCCGAGGCTGTTTTGTTTTCGCCCGGTTTGTGCGTGCGTGCGTGCGCTCGCGTTTTGGCGGCAGGGTTTTCGCCGGTCCTCCTCTTCCTCCCTTCTGCCCACACGTGCCGCGCCCGCCGAGTTCAGGCATCGCCGGCTGTGGTGGCAGGCGGCAATGAAGGCGCGCGCTTTCTTCTGCACGTGCCTCGTTCCTCGCTTTGCTCCCGGTTTTTAGCTGTGCTCGCGCCGGTGGCCGTCTCCGAGGCTGACTTCTTTGGGGCTGCGCGAAACTTCTTTGCTCCCATTTTCGAGGATGCGTGGCCAGTTTAGCTAAGCACGTTGCTTCCAGTGCAGAGGAAGGGGGGCGAGAGAGAGAGAGAGAAAGGGAAGGGAGAACGGGTGCAAAGAATGGTTTTGCGAGCGGAGGGGCGCTGAATAAGGAGAACACGTATGCAGACATGTTCCTCTTAATAACCTTCTGTGTTGCGCGCTGCAGCACTTGCTTTTCCGGACGCGTTTTACGGCTGCAACAGTAGGCGCCGCGCTGACTGCCGGAATACGTGAGCTGTGCGCGCAAAAGAAGACCGGCCTTTCCCTTTTCCTTTCTTTTGTTTTTCCGTCTTCTTCTTTTTTTTTTTTTTTCGCCACTGCTGCTAGTCTCGCTCATCCAGAGATGCTTCCGTCGTATAACGACCATCTGGGTGCTTACGCAAATCTCTTCATTAGGGTCCTTTACATCAGTCGTATTTTCTCCTTGAAAGTGACGTTAATTGAATCAAATCACCTGGCTTCGCTGAAGCCTTCAGAGAATTACATTTGACTTGAAATTTGATTCCGCAGTGCGCAAGGCATCGACGCTGCGCAATATGCAGTGGTTTCTACAATCCATTATCCTTGTGCATCTCATGGTCAATTCCAGCGCCCGGAATATTTCAACGAGAAACAAAACATCTACGAGTCAGCTGACCGTAGAAAAGAGAGAGAGAGAGGCACTGAAAAGGGGGCAATGCTGAATGAACATTTCGGCTGGGGCGGCTGTTCGCGGCTGTATTGCCATCGGGTCGATCAAAGCGCGCGAGCCTGCGGTGAACTACCGCCATCTGTCGGTTGTTCGTCGAGGCTTGTTTCAAGGCGCACTGACGAAACGAAAGAGCTTAGCGTGCCCCTGGTAGTAAAATGTCATTCCTAACACGGTATTTTAAGTTTGCGGAGGCAAGACGTTAAGTCGAGCTCAATTAACTTGTAGCCATTTACGCGTATACTTTCCGAAGTTCCTTATATTTAACGAATTTAGTTGATTGCGAAATTCGTTGGCTGAACAAAAAAAAAAAAAAAAGATTCTGAGCTTCAGGAAATTCATGAAAATTACGGTGTCAATACAAGCTCACTATTACGATCAGTACTATGAATTGTAGCTCTCAACACGTTTCTCCATCGTAACTACTTTGCGCCCAAACTTCTGCTACAAACACTCTTTGGGAACGACAGTTTTCAACGTATTTCAGGAAATGAGTATCACAGTTCAATAAGTCAATTGCAACGATTGACTTCGTCGGTCAGGTCACTATGCTCGCCATGCTATTTTGCCCGTTTTCCTATAACAGTGCCGTGGCTGTGCTGTAGCGCCCCATCTGGGTGCTCTAAAAATTGGGTTTTTTTTTTTTTAATTTCGAATGTCGACAAACAGGTCAAGCGCATCACAGTCAGTGTGACCAGACTGAACCTCCAAGTTCTGTCCAAGAAAACTATGAAATAGATAGGGCTGAATCTGCGTCATAATTTCAATTCCTTAAGAAAGAAAAGGATCGAAGCTTATGCTCTCGCGAACACTTTAGCGTAAGAACGTTTTTGTGAATTCAGGTCTAGTTTTTTAACAGGCATATAACTACAGTGATGCAGTGCTCACACTTGTCTGTTAAATATTGTATATTTGCTCCTTCGATTATTCCAACTGTTAGTCTCTTTGCCTTTACCTACGACGCTGCACTTATGAAACTTTGGCGCGTACGCGCATTGGTTCCAACTGAATTCAAATGGAATTGAATTGATTGCTTTTTATTTTCTTGAAAGGTCAAGAAGGAGGCGAGGACTAAAGGCATACGCGCCTGACAGCGGTCTCCACCCCATATACAATTCGGACAACGGAGATCACGCTTAATTTATAACATACTGCTGTTGTGCTACAGCAGTCATATGAAAAAAGGAAGAAGTCATTGTACACACACTTACAGGTTCAGCGCAAACAGCAACAAGCAGTGGTGCGCATGTGTTAAAAATGCATATATATATATATATATATATATATATATATATATATATATATATATATATACAGGTACATACAACAAGCATAATACGAGTATATGTGTTCGTAATGGCCTACAAATATAGATAACACAACGCTCGATGTTTTTCAAGTTCACTGAAGATTAATGATCAGCGACAAAATTGTAATTTTGTCGTGAGCAACAAAGACTTCGTTTTCTTTTTTTAAGTGTGCACGGCGAGCATTTAAAGTTAACACGGCCTTTAGTCTTGTTCATTAAGTGGATACTCTGCTACAAAATTGTTTGTTTCTCATAATTAGTTCTTGTCTGGAGTGCGTAGCTGTAAATGTCGGAAAGAGTACAACATGACAGGGTGCTTGTGATAGCTATGATTGTACAGCTTGTTTTCATGTAAGAATTGCATTAATTTTAGATAGTTGATCTGATCCGCACGCAACATAGGAAATGTTGCGGACAGCGGCGCAGTTTGTAGATCTATTATGCGACCGTTGTAATTTACATGCACTCGGATAATTTTCTTCTGTAGTGTTATAATTCGCGCATAATCAGATTTGGTGGTCGTTCCCCATACTCTTGCTTCATAACGAAGTTTTGAATAAGAAAAGGTGCGTTGTAGAGCTGTATCTTCACAGAAATTTGTACAAAATATCACATTTTATACAAATTTCTACTACCCTTGATAAATCATTGGAAAGGTGTTTTATGTGGCAGTTCCAGGACAGCTCCTCAATAAACCAGGCACCTAAAATCTTTTGTTCATTTCTTCTGTTCAGGAGAATTCCATCAAAGGTGATAGTTATCTATATATACTTGACCTTTTTCAAAGGCTTCAATATAATGTAAGTTGTGTTTCTTGCGTTCAACTGAAGTTTATTCACACTGATCCAGAGATATAACGACGTTAAGTAGTCATTAACCTTCTGTTTCAATGTACATATGTAATTCTATGTAAAAAATGCCTTGGCATTGTTACAGTATCATTTGCATACATTATTACCTCTGGCGAATTAGGAATTTTAAATATATCACTTATGTAGACAAGGAAAAGCAACGGGCCTAATTTTTATCCTTGCGGTACACCTCGTTTAATTTCTAATATTGATGAGGACGTCGTTTCTAGACACACGATTTGTTTCCGCTTAAACAGGTAATTTTGACCAGGCTTTTTGCTATTCCCTTTTTGCTACTCCCCTAATGCCATAGTTCTCTAACTTCTGTAATAATATTTCGTGATCAATGGAGCCGAATGCCTTTCTAAGGTCAAGAAAGAGACCAAGGGTCAGGTTTCTTTGCTCAATGTTTTCAATTATTCTTGCTTTAGTGTAAAGGAGTGCTTAGTCCGTCGATTTATCCTTTTCAGAAACATACTGACTTTTTATAATAGCCTTATGCTTTTGGAAAAATGTAGTCATACTCTCCAAAATGACATCTTCGAATATTTTTGAGAAAATAGGCAGAACGGAAATGGACCGACAGTTTGATATGCCGTTCAGAGCACCACCCTTATAAACGGGAATTACCCATGCAAGCCTTAACTTTTCGGGATATATCCCACCGGTCATAAGTAAGATAAATGATAAACGATAATACTTCAGATATTAATGCGGCAATATATCGGACAGGTTCAGGGCTGATTTTAGCAATTCCGGCAGCCGCTTTACATTTCATTCTCATTAGGAACGTCATTACCGCATGCAGACATGTTGGACGAAGAAAAATCGAGTTCGGTATTTGCTGTGTGTTCGTGTCTAGAACACCATATTCTTCAGACAATTTGTCATTGAATTTTGCTGCATGTATGAAATGCTCATTCAAGGCAATCGCAATATATCCTCACCGCTCACCGGTTCTTCATTCAGGATTATCTCTTTCGGCACTTTACAAACCATATTCCTGCTAGTTATCTCTTTAATGGCATCCCACAGCTTTCGAGGTTCGCTTTCAATTTGGATGAAAATGTGCTCGTAGTACATGCTTTTTGCGATCTTAAGTTTTTTTTTTTTTGTTGTTGTTAAGCTATTTCAGAATTTCTTGAATGCTGCGAGGAGCTTTGGTTCGCGTGTTCTTACAACTTAAATAGGTGGTCAATCCACGGCTTTCGCGTCTCCTTAGGCTTGCTTTTTGCACAACAGACTGGAAACGCAAAGTCATAAGAGGCCCGTATTTTTTTGGAGTAAAACTTTGTAAGCCTTGTCTGCATTTTCTGCATTATAAACATATAGTCCAAGCGTTAGATTGGACTATACTTCTTGGAAGACTATTAATGACGCGTTGTTTATTTTCCTATGAGGCCGCTGAGCATTGTCACTTGTATCCATTAGTTGATTAAGGGTCACAAAAAAAAAAAAGAAACAGAAAAGGTAAGTGATCGCTTATGTCAGCAATAAGTATACCAGCAGTAAGATCATTTGTGTTCAGGTTTGATATGCAAACATCCAGCAATGTTGCACTATTTCCGATTATGCTAATGAGCGCCATTATATGGTTGCTACACCCATATAGGTAGCCAAGATATTGTTCATTTCGACTGCCCAGAATTGAGCAGTGACCATATCAATATTGATTTCGCCCATTAACTGAAATGGCTCATTTCGAAAGCATCCATACTGTGGCAAAGTTTCGATGAATTCACAGGTTTTCTCTTTATTTCCAGGTTGAGGCCGGTACAGTACAGAGATCCGTGAGATTTGGCAGTTTTAAGGTTAAGCATGCCACATTGTCATCGAGAGTTGTAGATGTCTCAGTGCGGTTGTGTTTGATAACATCTGTCACATAAATTACTACGCCGCCAGGTGGCAACGTAGTAATTTTTACCCTGGCGCCCTAATCTGTCAGAAGTATACCCGGAGAAAACTGGTGCTGCTTCGCAATTAAATAACCAAGTCTTTGTGAATAGCACAAGTTCAACGTTTGCATTTGCGTCCTGAAGCAAGACGCCGATATTGTTCACCTTATTGTTGATACTTCTAGTGTTGATATGTATTACTGATAGTACATTCATATCGGCATACTAAGCCTTAAACGTTTCTATACTGCAGTATTTTTAATCTTGTTGTATGTTCATGTAAAGGGGAAAAAACTAAATAAAAAATAAAAATCAGCAAAGAAAGAGGCAGCCAAGCCAACCACCTGAAAATATTCTTACTGGAAGAATTTAGCGTCGTGCGTTGTCGTATATACCTTACGCCCGTCCTTGACCTTTTAGCGCTACTCTGAGTATAAATTCACAAAGCTCGCAAGTGCTCTTTACCACTGGCTGGCCGCCTTCTCTATTAATATGTCCAACATCAGGATAGCCTGGAATTTTTTGACGAAAAATTCTGGCTTAAGAGCTTTTTGTGAGACGGGCCCAGGGAGTCTAAATATACTTACACCCATAATGTATTGCGCATATCTAGAGCGCTATAACGCAAAACTATTCCGTTCTGTTTTTATTCCAATTATCTGGCGTCAAACTTACGTGACCACCGACGCAAACGCGATTGGTGACCCGCAGAGTTGTTTGAACAGCCCATTCCTCGTTTATAGGAGGTGGTCGATCTTTGTTTGGTTTCAAAGCGAATAACATTGCCTACCGTGGCAGGTTTTCCTTATCTAGTTGGATGATGAGAGGCGAGGAGCGCGAAGAAGTGGAGAGGGTTTCGGCGGGGCCAAGCTAGAGCAATGAAAATAAATAACCGCGTCATGCCAGCGTCTCCGAATGGTCCGCTTCCCCTTGCTTCGCTTGAGGCGGCTCGTCGATGATCGCGGCGGCGCGCAACGAGACGTTGAAAATGCCGCCAAAACGGATCCTCAGGGAAGAAGAGTTGGCAGAGCAAAGTAGTATGCCTGCCGAAAAGGCTCAATAACGTTATAATGCCACGGAATGTTTCCGTTATATCAAAAAAATTCTATCTCGCCGGTGGCTCCGAGCAGCAAGCGCCAGAGCAATCGGCGGGCAGCCATCTTTTTTTTTTTTTTTTTTTTCCTTTAGGAACGGGGCAGTCTCCGGCAATCCAAAAAGAAAAATCAGTTATGTTCAGCATATCTTTAGTATGTACAGGTCAGTTTGACGTGGTGAGTTTTAGCGGTTTTTTGAAGTGGGTGCGGCCCGAAAATTTCGGCCAATGGCGGGGGGCAATGGAAACAAAGGTGTACAATCGAAAAGTAATGTTTTTTTTTTTGTTCGGCCTCATCATGCATAATTAGTGTAAACGTTATCTTAAAATGGACAGTTTTCACGGTTTTCGAGACATGGCGTGACATACAGACAAGTGGGCCTGGCCCGAATATTTCTGACCAGTCACGGAGGGCTAATGATGGAAATGAAATTGAAACAAATTAGAACAGCTTTACGTTATAGCGCACCTGCTGAATGGTTTGCAATGGTCGCAATGATGCATGTATAGTGCAATAGGAAACTTCACATGGTTTCAGCGTGATCGGTAATCCGGTTCCGAATGCTGGAACACGGCTTGCCCACACGGGGGGTGCTTATGGCTGGTCATATGCCACCACCACGGATGTAGTCAGCCTGTCCTGTGCGATGGAAATCCGCCGCGTGCTTTTGCGACGAATGCCGGACATAATTATTAAAAATATGAAATTTGAGACAAAATGATAATTTTGCTAACCAACCATTTGCGCGACAGCCACCAATGTAATTATTAATTACAAAATATAATTATTAACTTTATAATACATGGCTCTACTGGACATGTAATTGCATAGTTTAATTATGTCAGCGAGCGCTCGATGCATAACTTTTTGTTAGGAGTTTTGTACCTAGCACCAACTTCGGGGAAACACGGTCTCAAAATTTGTCGAGAGTTGCATTGTGTTCCAGTTGCCAGTTTTCCATACTGCATCTTTCCGCAATGCGGTAGCTTATTATTTGGAGCAGCAATGCGTTTCGCTGCAAATCTTGAGCAGTTCCTTCTCAAAACTGGTGGCAGAGTGTTTATAGCACACAGCTTTACATAAATTCTGCATGTACACCATATCCCCAAAGTCCGTAACCAGATATTTAATTTATGACATTTTGTTATTAAACAAACTTTAGAACTTATGGGGGGTGTAAACACACACACACACACACACACACACACACACACACACACACACACACACACACACACACACACACACACACACACACACACACACACACACACACACACACACACACACACACACACACATATATATATATATATATATATATATATATTGTAAGAGACGAGAAAAGACACAACACCCGTTCCTTGGGTCTCTTCCATCCAGCCTCCGAGTCATGTGCCCACTCTTCATTACAATTTATATATATATATATATATATATATATATATATATAATCGTAATGCAAATTGTCGCGCAAATACTGACATTCATTGCTTCGATGCAGCTCGGTCAGTATATATTATTTTGTCCCGAATCTATTATTATCTCATATAATATTCTTAATCTGAGACAGCTGTTGCAAAAACAAGTGGTATACCTCAGCTCTCACGACTGAGTAAGAACATTAAGATAAACTTTGTTTTGCAGCAATGGTAAGCGATGTTATTATGTTGTGTGCCTCAATTACAAATGTAACCTGACAATTTAATTCACATTAGAAATTGCAGGTCTTCAACTTCAATACCTAAGGTATGTTGTTTTTGTTGTTGTTGTCCTTGTTCTTCTTCTTGTTATTCTTATTATCCTTCTTATTATTTACGTTTGTTGCTGCTACGAAGCTACGTTGTTGTTAAATTAGGGAACTGAACGTTTCGAATGGTGCTGTTTTTCGAAATGATAGTGAGGCAATAATTTGAACTATAAGTTTGTCAAACATGAACCACTGCTAATTTAAAAATGTCTTTCCACGTGCAACAACCTTGATTCAAATGATAGCAGTCTATATACCCGCCGTGGCGGCGTAGTAGCTTTGGCGTTGCGCTGCTAAGCCCAAAGGCGCGGGATCAAATTCTGGCCCCGGCGGTCGCATTTAGAGGGGGGAGAACATTTGAAGCTATCTAAGTAAGCTCGAAAGGGAACAACATTCAAAGGATTGACTCTTCGTGTTACACGCGCCGAGGAGCTAACAAATGTCACAGGTACGTCGACAATAACAGAAGCATGTACAATTTTGTGCAACATTATAATCCTTCCACACGTTCGTCTATGTGCCAACGGCTCAAGCGATAGCAGGCCAGCATGCAGAGAAGGGGAGAAATTGCGACGTATTGATTACAAATAAATCTGACAGCTTTCTTCTGCACAGCCTCAAGCTTTGATACATCAGATACGCAGTGAGGTGGCCAGACAACAGATGCATATTCTAGAGTGGGCCTCACGAGGGATTTGTAAGCTGCTAGTTTGCATTCCTTGGTTGCTGTTTTTGGTGTTTGATTTAAATATCCAAGTCGATTTAGTGCCCTGAAACAAATGAAGTCGAGGTGTTTGTGCCATTTTAAGTTGGAAGAAAACGTTACTGCAAGATAATTGAACTCGGTGACATAAGTCAAAATCTTCTCATCATTAATGTAGGCGAATTTCAAGAGTTCCTTTTTGTTCGAAAAGGTCATACATGACGTTTTATCGAAGTTATTTTCCATTTGCCAGGTCTTGCTCCAGTTGCAGAATGCATTGAACGTGTTATTCAGCATCTCCTGGTAAGAGTACAAGACACAGTCGTCTGCATACACACGGACCTTGACAGCAGTGTTATTAACAACGCTCTCGACATCATTAATGTAAATAATGAATAAAGGTGGTCCTAACACGGAGCCCTGTGGTACGCCGGAGGAAATACCGACTGAAGATGAATGCCCCTGATTAAATGAGACAAACTGGGACCGCAGATGCAAGTAGTCTCTTATCCAGCCAAGCAAGTGAAAACTCGACACACGACACTATGAGCTTTTTGAAGATCTGACTAAAATTTGTTCTGGTGATTACTGCCCACGCATTTGCAACAGGTAGACTCATTTGTGCGGCTCGTCTCGAAGTCGTGCACTATAAACCCAAGAAACATGAGGTTCCAAAATGGCGGTCGTAATCTTCAACCACCAGCCTCCCTGCATGCTTTTCCCGATCGCAAATATTTTACATATCTCCTCCCATGAATGACGTTTTTAGTACGGCCCATTCAATCGTCACCCGCTGATCCTTCCGTGATCCTTCCATTTCACTATAGGTGTCCTTGGTGCGCAGCAGGATTAGCGGTGGAAGTTCATCGAGCCCTTTTAGTTATCGTGCCTCGTTGGCTCACACGGCCATAACTTTCGCCACACAGCACGGATTTGCTGAGACGGGCACATCAACAAAAGTGATCCATGGGGTCAGATGGCGAAACGCGTCAGTCGGATGAGCGCACCGTGTCTGTGTATACGAGTCACTCCAGGGCGCTCCAGCTACCTTTCACGAGGTCCCCCCTTTAAATACAACAACACACTTCTGCAGATTGACCCGTCAGGTCCGGCTATACTTTTTCGGACACGGACAACCTCATTTCTCTGAGTGCTGAACAACGGAGCGGTATACGGACTTTGAGCACGTGGCGTGACTTTGTGATTACTCCTGCTCTATACGGGAGCAGCGACAAAAGTTGGCAGAGCTTGAATGCTCGAAGGTATGGTGGACTCGCGTACGGGGCTCACTGACGGCTCGCTCTAGGCACGCCCACTCTACATGTGGGGCCGTAATCTTTCATCTGCGGTGGGCGCTGGCCAAGAAAAAACACACACACGCCGGTCCATGCACGATGCAGACTTTTGCTCTTGGGCCCACTGTATGCAGGGAGCTCGTGAGAACGTGAAGTTTGTTGCCGACGGCAACGACAGGTCTGTCGAGCAGGCCTCGCCCGGTGAACTTCATAAAAACATGGGACGCGAGAAACTATTGATATAGATTGATTCGAAGGATTTAACGAACAGCACTAGATCTATGAGAGACACCGTAGTAGATTGCTCCGGAATAATTTTTACCACCTGGGGTTGTTTAACGTGCGCCTAAATCTAAGCACACTAGTGTTTCTTGCGCTTCACGACAATCGAGATGCGGCCGCCGTGGTCGATAATCAAACCTACGACATCGTGCTCAGCAGCAGAACGCCACAGCCCTTGTGCCACCGCGAGTGGGTTATGAGAACCTGTGAACTTGAGTTGCCTTCATCGCACAAACTGCATTCTTATATCAAATGCTGCATGCAGAACGACGTGTGTAGTGGTGGGCTCCAGGGTTATATTAGGTGAAAGAATAAACAGTAAGGATGATAGTAATAATATCGCACTCTTTCGTTCGTTGGATTGATTTTTACAGCGAAGCTGTTTAAGGCTAGGTTCTAGCGGATCGCGTGCGCGGACGTAACGACGCGTAGAACAACAATTTTCGGCGGTGGATATATATCGGTTTATGTATAAAGTGCCTTAGAACAGGTGTCAAAACGGATGTTAGCTTAAAGAATATGAGGTAATTTTAAAGTGATGCACAACAATATCATCAAAAATAAGATTGCTGAAATTAATTTGGGCAATCTTCTTTTTGATGATATTGGTTAATAGATATGCAGACTATATTAAAAATTACCTTGAACAAGGACTGAGGCTTTTCAAGTTAGTTTTTCTTACTTTTTTTCAATTTATTGTTTAGATGAACAAACATTCTTGATTTCCAGCGCTAGCAAGAACGCTCACATGACGAAAGAACGCTATAGACTTCTTGACTTCAGCTGTGTGTAGCGGATAACAGTAAGCGAAAAGACTTTTGTATATATACAGTTTGTATATATTTTATAGTCAAAAGGACAAGCATATAAGGATGCAAAGTAAGAATAATAAAACCCTTTATTCCTTGTCTGTCTTTGGCGCAGGGTCTTTTCTGCGCATTCGGATTATAATGACGCAGCAGCTTGTACTGTTATGATGCGCTAAGAACAGGTTCATTGTGCTCTTGAGTAGAAATTGTGGTATTCAAGTGAGACAGTTGTAAGGTTTCTCTAGTTGTAAATGGAGGTAAACACGTCTAAAACTGATTCAAAATTCTTATTGCCTGCAGAAATTTGAAAGAGTTTTCTACCGGAACTAAAAGTTAATCTTCCTATAGTAATCTATAGACATTGTATAATCTGTCTAAAGAAAAGTAAAATTTGTTGCTGATCGCTGAAGCTCAGCGCAGCTCAGCTGCCGTTCAATCGCTGGAGCTCATGCAGTCCAGTTGATTTCCCTCCACGGTAGGAAGACCACTTGGGAACACTGAGTGTTGATGGCGCCGCCTGTGCCGCAAAATATTAATTGACTGAAGTTCGTGTTCTAAGCTCGCGGTAGTTTTCTGTCTAAAATCCTCTTGTACAGCTTCACAGCAAGTGCAGGTGTTATAGGTTATAGCAACACGTTTACGGTGCTCGAGGCAGGAGGTGCCCCATAATCCCCCCCCCCCCTATTTTTTTTCTTCTCGTTGGCCCCCGCCCCTCATCAAGCACTATATATTTTTTTGTGTTTATAACGTCTCAACCTTTACATCTATTTTTTCTCTCCTTGGCGCTCTTCGACCAGATTCTACGTTCTCTGTAACATAGTATATAGAAGAGCCACTGAGGTACCGCGGTAAGTCTTTGTTGACAACGTTTATGTTAGTTCGTCGGCATATTTAAATTATAACCTAACAGCCACTAAAGAGTGCGCGTGAGCTGAGCTTTATTAATCTCCGTCTTTCTCTCCCTCTCTTTAGCGCGCTTCAACCCATCGAGTTTAGTCGCAGTAGTCAAGGCGTATGCCTTGGCTACTGCGGCAAGCCGCATGATAAACGCGGTTTTGCTATCGTTAAAGAAATAATAAAGAAGTGTATGCGCCCTGGAGGATGCAGACGAAAGAGCGTACAACCAGACCGCTCTTTCGTCTGAATCCTCCGTGTGCTGCCCCTCTCGTCCCCGCTCTCCGTATGCGGTCCAATAGTTTTGAGAATGAGAATTTGTACAAACTCCAGCACTCTTGCGATAAGCCTGTTCATCAGTTTCGTATACATATGCTTTATTCGATTCAAAGCAGTTTCTCTCAGACGAGGACAGTAGCTCATAATATTAATTTATATATGTAAGAGAAAGCGTGTATACATGTATAGACAAATGTATGCCTATGCTATGTTTCTGACAAGCAAAGAAAAAAAAAAACAGCTGTCAATATTAAAATAAAATTCCTTAGTTTGACATCGCATCGGTACGTCGACTTTTGTAGAGTAAAAACAATAAATAAATAATACATCCGAGCCTACTATAGGAGACATTGCAGCAGCACGCAATCATTGCTCTGCTAAAAATTCGAAAAGTTCAAGTGGCACGAGCGAATAAAATCATGGCGCATAAATTCAAAAGAACGTAAAACCTTGACATTATATATTTCGCAATCACAAATTAAATGAAAAAGAATGTCGTGTTAAGTAACAATGACGTCAAAGAATACTCTTCACGCCAAGTCATGTCAAAGGTTCATTAGGCGCGCCCATAAAAGCAAACAAACAAAAAAGTAATACATAGAGCCATACGTGCACGAACGGCGAAGAGAATTCCGGATTGGGGATACATATTCTTTTCGTTGCCCTCCAGACAACACACTGATTATGATTCGCAATATCGCTGGCGTCGGTTTCCTAATTCATCTTTAATCCTGCCCGTCGTACGTACACGTCCACCAGTGGCAGGGTGGAGTTCGTGCGGAGGGCGTCAACCCTCGGTGCCTGACACCAACGCGGTTTGCGGGCGAACGAAACATTTTCCCGAGCAAAAGTCATTAGCACTAATGATCGAATCGCTCTCTTCGGACCAGCCCAGCTATAAGGGGGGGAGCGCGCTGCAGGACGCATGCGCGACTCATTAACATTCTCACGTGATTCGGTTGCCGCAGCGCGCGCGCGTCACTCGGTGCTGATGGCGTGCCAAGCGATGTGGCGCCGCGCCATGCGCGATGCCTCTCCTCGTGCATTGTTCATGCAGGCAAGCAAGCAAGTGCGAGCACGGACGGCGCGAGCCGTGAACGCGGCACCGGCACGACTCCCGCTCACTTCTCCTCAACTTTCTCCTTCGAGCTGCCTCGACTTTCATTAAATAAGCCATCATTATAATCCGTGAGGTTCGCGCTGGTTGCACTGGCTAATAAAAAAAACAAAAAAACAATACCAGTTTTTTGCGTCTGCTGAAAGGCTTGAGTTAAAAACTCTCAACTCTGGTGGCGGAGGAATAACTGACGTTTTATATATCGCTCGCTTTCGCGAGTCCAAACCACAGTGACAACGGGAATTATTTTGCTTCAGTTTAGCTGCTTGAACATATTTAAATTTATATTTTCGAACGCTCATGTTCTCCACAGAGAAGCAAGTTCACTCTTTTTATGCACGAACGGAGTAGAGAGAGAAACAAAAAATAAGAGATGAAAGGTAGAGAGGTTAACCTTGGCTAGTTGGTTACTCTGCACGGGGGGAAATAAAGAAAGCGGTAAGTAGAAAAGAAGTATGGAAGAATATGACAACGAATACAGTCCTTCATGCCGTCCCGATGCTTTAATCAACACACACACACGCACACGCGCACACACGCACGCGCACAAACACGCACACGCGCACACACGCACGCGCACAAACACGCACACGCGCACACACGCACGCGCGCACACACACACACACACACACACACACACACACACACACACACACACACACACACACACACGCGCGCGCACGCACACACACACACACACACACACACACACACACACACACACACACACACACACACGCGCACGCACGCACGCACGCACGCACGCACACACACACACACACACACACACACACACACACACACACACGCACGCACGCACGCACGCACGCGTTATTTCAGATCGAGTTAAGCTGATCGATGTAGGCTGGGACCAACGGTCCAAAAATTCTGTTTCCCGTAAGGCGACGATTGTTATTATTATTTTTTTCACTGAAACGGGGACAAAAGGTGGGTAATTGCCTCTTTGCACCCACGAACTTCGCATTCGGGACTTCTGCCTATTCCGACGAGGAAGGAGTAGGCATTTGTGAACGCTACTCCAAGCCATAGACGGCAAATGAGGGTTACGTAACGCCGTGTATAAGCCGTGCGGAAAGCGGGGCTTTAGCCGGAGATCTAGGGAACAAAGGCGTTGGTTTGTAAAATCCGCCAAATTTATTTGGGACAATGTAAGCGTAAACTCGAGCGCAAAAGCGCGAAGCTTTCTCACAAACAGAGTAAGTGTGCACCACACGGGATTACCACAACTTTGGAAAATGACATTAAGCGCAGGGACGAACATTTACTTCCGCATAAAGGAGCTGCCAGCACTACAGTGCATTTTAGAGTGCATAATGAGATGCAAAGGAGTGCCGGCGAATCCATTTGCGTAAGCGCTTGCCTCGTATTTAACTACATTTTCGAGAGCACTCCTGCCCCACAGAAGCGAGCTGGCTCTTGTGATGGACTATGTTCCGCTACTTCTCCCAAAATGCAATGAACACAATCTATCCGGGAGTATATGATGATATAGGACAGTTTACTCCCTGAAATACATGCAGTTTCCAGCACATTTTTTTCTCCGCCCTAATTCGAAACCTCTATTATGTTTATGGTTGCAGAGAGCATTGAAGATTCCGTGTATGTTTATTGAGAGCAGAGGCGATCTTATAACTTTTCGAGGCCAATGATTAATATGAGAGAGATGCGAAGATTAAGTATAAGGGTAACATAATTTCATTTCAAATACGCCTTGAACAGGAAACAGTCTGACAATGACATCTTAGCATGCTTCAGGTTGCCATTTAGATTTGGCCATCGAAAGAGCAGCGAGCTCACTGATAAAATTTTGGGGGAAATAAATAACCAAAGCCCCTGTTTCTGTCGCATTGTTCAGTGGGCAGAAGTTTATACTATCAGTAAGATAAAGGAGTGTTTGCAACTTTTTCTTGCTAAGTACACCCAAATTCTCGCCAGCTACTTGGCACGAAAAATAGCGAAAGAATGTCTGGGCGCATATTTCAGCGAAGTCATGAGACAGTCTGCAGACAATAACAAGGGCTTAATTCTGCAGACCACCTGTGGACCTTAAGCCCTTGCATCCTTTTTCGCCTATTGGCAATTGACTTCTAGAAAACGACCAGTTCAGCAGTCTTCGCACCGTAGTAGACCGAAGAAAATCACCTTTTATCTGTAGACAGTATGTAGAATTTTTAAGGAAAATAGAAAAGTCGACAAGAAGGAAAAGTTGACTACTTTAAACTATCGAAATTAATTTTAGTAATTTGCCTAGTGTATATAGTCTTTATCAAGCATCATTCATAGAGCAGAAAAAAAACGATGCTGTTCGTTCTACCTGTAACACACATGCATAAACAAAGCGTACGCACAAAATATGAATAACGATTCTGGATGCTACCGACTTCCAATAATCAGTGCTCTGATTCAGTACTGTCGCAGACAGCGTTCTCCTGCAGCGGGAAATCTCGCCGCCAGGTTACGCTGGCAGGCGAGTTGGTTTGACATGATTGTACGTATGTTACAGATGGCGTGCGAACAACGGACTACGAACAACTATGATCGCCTGTTTCTGTTCACGTATTATTTATTAATTCAACGCGCGCAAACCGAGATGAACGCGTTTTTCAGAGGACGTTGGCTACTCCGTGTAACATAAACGAAATGCCGACGAAGCTGCTAGGAAAGCACATGAAGGAGCAGTCCTTGCTTCAGTACCTTTATCGAGGACTGACGCAGCCCAACACTTAAGCAATCTAGCGCACCGTATGACATTGGAGAAGTGGCACACACCTGAATTCACCCAGCATCGGTTGCATTCTTTCGACCCATCTATGCAACTGCGGCTGTTACCTGGCACTTCCGCGAAGTGAGGAAACAATGCTGTGCCGCTTACGCTTGGGCGTTGCATTCACCAATGCTTACACGTGTTTGATTGGAATGGCTGCTAGCGCCGAGTGTAATGCCTGCGGTGTCGATGAAACTATAGAACACCTACTGTGTTACTGCCCATCTTTCGAAAGCGAAACACATGACTTCTGCACAGCTCTAAATCAGTTGGATAGAAAACCGTTCACCTTGAACAAGATCTTGGCACTATAGCCTCGCATATCGCAGCTACAAAGGGCCACAAAAGCGCTGCTGCGGTTTTTAAACCTACAGGATTGAGTGACCGTCTATTATTCGGACTGAGTCACTGTCAGTGACATAGAATAGAAAACTGTTACCACGTCAACGATATCCACAGTGGACTTCCTGTTCTCCTAATCTTTCCCTCCCCTTTTCCCTTCCCCCAGTGTAAGGTAGCCAACCGGGCTCAGTCCTGGTCAACCTTCCTGCCTTTCATTTATAATTTTTTGTGTCTCTTTCGGAAAATAATGACAGTTCGCTTAGGCTGTTCATACGGAACTCATATTTCGGTACATGTAACGCACAGAGCTGGCTCGATTAAGAGAGTTGAAATTCAACTTGCGCAGGCACACAATAAGTATCTCAAGAAATTTATGGGCTTCAGCCTGGATGGAGAAGAGATTAATAATCAGCAGACAATGGTCACACATATATATTCGTCGTTTGCCTGACCACCACTTTTCGAATGAAAGCAAATACATAAAAGACAATTTCATTGAACCAGTAGGTTCCACAGTGTAATGCGATAAAAAGGCGAGGTATAGCACAAGCTCCTCGCGAGAATTAGTAGTACTCAGATTCATGTCATGGAATATGCAGAAGATGTCAATGACCACCCAAATTTGATAGAACGCCATTTTTAGCAAAATATGGGGTAAGGATGAAACAATAAATATTGAGGGGTACTTCAGAAAAAAAGATGTTGGCAGCTTGTGCATCAGGGCACACACGGCGCCGTGTGTGCCCTTTGTGCCCTCTTGTGTCCAGTCTCTTTAGCGCTAGAGGAAATCAGACCAAGAAGCCATACCAACAAGCCCACATTAATGGGCACATTATCACTTACGAAAACACCCATCGATTCTTCAGTGTAATAATCGACCATAAAGCTTGCGTGGAGCTCTCATTGCGCGTATCTGAAAAGAGAATGTCGTTGATTGCTCATGCATTTTACTGAGAATCATGTGCGGGAAAACAGGGGGAATATCTGTACGTTCCGTGCTTCAGTTATACAGAGCTCTATTTCTAGTGTTTCTACGCTACAGCCTTCCAGTGCTGTCCAATACATGCTCATTGGAGAGTCTTCAGGGCCAATCATTGCGCACGTATTTAAACTGTATCACTGTGCTTCAACATCTGCAACAATCGGGCTCACCAAAGATCATCTGATCCAAACATACGTCATTGTGGATTGCCTCAGGGCAATCCACAATGTTTTGGCAGGAGGACCCACATGGTCCTCCTGCCCTCGCAGAGACCTTGTGCCATATTTTCGTAAGTTATAGTGACCCGTCAAGGCTATCTTCCATCGGGATGCACACAAGCAGCAAGGCATTCATTTCCCTTGAGGTGTTTCCAACAGGCTCAGGTACGCCTAAATATTCCGGGTGCAGCGAAGAAGGCCAATCACCTAAAGGATGGCATTGAAACGAATGACGCTACTATTATTGATTGACACATATGGGGACCGGATACACATCTATACTGATGGGTCGGTCTCATCTACCAGCTCTATCAGTGCTGTTGTCATTTGACCATTTTCCGAAATGAAGATCCTTGGACCATGGCCGTACGCGTCGATGGCACAGAAAGCGACGAAAGCGTTGTTGCAGTAGCTGAAGTCGACAGGTCTTGGTGACCGTTTGCAGACTTGGTGCGTACCTTCAAATGTGCATGCAACTTTGCTCTCTCTATCTCCTCTCTCTCTTTTCATCCCTATATTCCCTTCCCCCAGTGCAGGATAGTAAACCAGACGTGCGTCTGGTTAACCTCCCTGCCTTTCCTTTCTTTTATTTTTTTCTCTCTCTCTATCCCCTACTCCTTCCCCCCGTGCAGGGTAGCCAACCGGAACTACCTCTGGTTAACCTCCCTGACTTTCTATGCATCATTTCTCTCTCTCTGGATACTCTATGTACAATCACATTCAAACTATTACATATGGCAACATCAACGGCGGCAGAGATTATTGCCCTTCGTGCTGCTGTGAAATAACTTCTGCAAGAGAAACCTCGTAAATGTGTCACATTTTGCGACTCTAGAACAGCACTTCAGAGTTTGCAGTCTGCCCTATATCACAGGACTAATTAACGGCTGGTATATGAGATATGAGAGGACCACCACGAGCTCTCGATAAAGGGCACGAACTTATATTTCACTTGCTGCCTAGACACACCGTCATTGCTTTTCTGTAACACTACTTCGTGCAGTATATTGTAGAAAATGGGGTGGCAGGGACACTGTGGCTGAGATGTATGTAGGCATGAGTGACACATTATGCCGCCACCGCCACCACCACCACCACGAGCTCTCGGTAAAAGGAACGAAATTATATTTCACTGGCTGCCTAGACACACCGGCATTGCTTTTCTGTAAAACTACTTCGTGCAGTATATTGTAGAAAATGGGGTGGCAAATGAGGACACTGTGGCTGAGATGTATGTATGTATGTATGTATGTATGTATGTATGTATGTATGTATGTATGTATGTATGTATGTATGTATGTATGTATGTATGTATGTATGTATGTATGTATGTATGTATGTATGTATGTATGTATGTATGTATGTATGTATGTATGCATGCATGCATGCATGTATGTATGTATGTATGTATGTATGTATGTATGTATGTATGTATGTATGTATGTATGTATGTTCCACTAACGTACATGCTCTTGCGAATCGGTCGGCACTCTAGACACATGTTGACAATTGTATCTGCAGAACTAGTGTATCTGAGTAAAGCTCACGTACACTACGTAATTTGGTGAAGCTTCGCATTTCCTGCGGTGCGTATTGTGCGTTGCAGCGACATATAACATGCCTTTGGCAAATGACGGTTTTTACCTCCGATATTTTGACACACACTTCTGCCTCTTTTCCTGCCTTTTTTTATTTTTCAATTTAGTTTTTGCTATTTTTCGGACGAGGCATATGATACACGGACATATGTAGTCTACAGACTACATGACCCGAACCAGTTCAAGCGCTAACTAAAACCAGCTATAGCAAATAAAATTTCGCATGGGTAGGCATCTCGGAGGCACATATGACGCAAGAACTTTCAGACAAGCAGCTCAATGAAGCCCGCAAACACTTAAGTATAACAGGTTAACGCAAGTAAAAATGCCAAATGAAGATTACAGTAAGAGTGGGCGTACGAGAAAGCAGTTGAAGAGTTCATGTGTTAGCCCAGTCACGGTGGTCGAGTGGCAATGGCGTAGCGCTGCTGAGCATGATGTCGTGGGCTCGATTCCCGACTGCGGCGGCCGCATTTTGATGAATGTTGAATCCAAAATCACTATTGTTCCAAGCTTTGGGCGCAAATTAAATAACCCTGGGTGGTCAAAATAATCTGGAGCGCTAAATTTCATACGACTGCACGTTGTTACCTCCACTTAAATCATTACATGTAGAGCTGCGACAGCATCCGGAGGGCGCGTTAGATAGAGAGAACAAAATAATAAAGCCCGCCAACCACCCTTAATACTTCCCTTCTCTCCACAATTATAGCTATCCACCTAACGTTCTCCAAGGAGATACAAATAAGAAGAAAAAAAGCGAATCACGAGAGAGAAAGGACGGAGAGAAACATGGGTAATTACGCTAGCCTCTTGCAGTAACCACACATTCGTTCGCAGGGAAATCCGGCCATTTTTGCCGACAGAGATTAACATCGCATTTCGCTACGGACCAAGCGTAATTGAGAAAGAGACAAAGTGCGAAACATGTTCTCTGCCGTTTATTTTCTGCGTGGCAACGCAGTTGAGGCGCATGCCTAGAAGAGCCTCCCCATCATTATTCGCGAATTTCAGCCACTGTCTCCAAGCCACTGCCTCGGCGGCAAGGAGGACAGAGCTATATGGTAAGTAAGCGCTGTGCATTAAAGCGGCGTCTACTGAGTAAAGCAACCGCCAACGAAAACAAGAAACAAAATCTTACACTTGTACGCTTAGGCGCACGCATCATTGTTCGCGCGCATTCCATGAAGACGACCGTGTCTCGCGACCCAATGTCTCCTCCTCGCGAACCGGAGAGACAGCCATGGTCATCGCACCATGGAAGGCTCCGCCGGCCACTCAGCCTGCATGGTCGGAGAAGACACTCGCTTAATTTATTTCTTTTTTCCCCGCGCATAGCGAGTCGCTTATTTCGGAGTCGTTCGCTCCGGCCAGTGCAGACACAAGTGCCCCGCTCGCACTGCCTTCGGCTCGTCCATCGGTGGCCGGGAAAAAGCATCCTACGGTCCAGTCCCACCTTTAATTACCAGCTTATCTCGCAGAGGAACATCGGGCGCATAAAGAGCGCTGCGATGGTTGCCACTTAATGCTCTCTCTCTTTCTCTCTCACTCCATCTTTCTTTCTTTCTTTTGGCCAGCCTGCTCACAAGAGCACTCCGCGCGGCTCAAGCAGGACCGGTAATTAACAGGTCCGCAGAAGAAGAAGAAGCAACAGCAGCAGCAGCCGAGAAACGACGACATTCCTATAGGAGCAGGCAGCGCGAGCAGAGGCGGTAGCATTGGCGCTGCGTATAGTTCTCTGTACACGGCCGCCGTCGTCCGGCCGGCCGTGCACATACGTGTAGGTCTCCGAGTTAAGACAACACTCGGCAACCGGAGAGAGAACGCGCGTTGCTGCTCGTGTGTTTCTTTTGTTCCGCGGCGACGCCCCGCCCCTTTTCTCGAGAAAGATTAATTGTTGAGCGCCGCTCGAGCGAAGGCGGCGCGGGAACCGTGAAACACAAGAGCGGGCCGTGCCCCATGTGTGTGTATATACATTGGCGTGCACTACTGCCTCCATCGCCGCCAAGTGTCCGTCCGTGCTGTTGAACTGTCGCTCGTTTCCTCCAGTTTCCGACGCGGCCGTGTAGTGTAGACGTGCGTATCATAATGCCACATTAGAGTACTGCACGGGCCGATTTTTTCAGCCCGGGCCCGGCCCGGGCCCGTTTTTACGTTGGGCTGCCCGCCCGAGCCCGACCAAAAGTTTTATGGCGAGACCCGGGCCCGGCCCGGGCTCGGAAATATTCTACGTTACCCGCCCGGCCCGGCCCGCCACCCCTTTACCTTAGGCCCGAGCCCGGCCCGAGCCCGGCTCGAAACCAGCCCGAACCCGGCCCGAGACCGAAAAAAACATGTTTTTCAGAGTCGAGACGCGCGAGGATAACTCAATGCACGTTACATGCACACCACCAGAAAGTCCGAGCCCGGCCCGGGCCCGGCTCACAAAGCACATGCCGTGCCCGAGCACGGCCCTAGCCCGCGAAAAAACTGCCCTCCCCGACCGGCCCTTCATACCGACCCTTCATACCTCCCGTTGCGGTCGTTGTCGCCTCAGGAAGGTGACGATATATGGGGCCCGTGCCCAAATTTTACGGCTGGTACGGTGCACTCATGTAAGCTCATGTGCGGGGCTAATGTTCCTGCTTCTTGGAGGGGTATGTTGCATATATAGGTCATTGTCGTGTACTCGAGTTAAAGTTCATGTTGAATCCTGAAACGTAATAGCACTGCACACAGTCTACGCGTCACCGCATGGTCTGAAGATTTTTCGCCTCCTTCTTACCCAGACGCAGCTCTGCTACACGATGCGGCTATATAAACCATTGGATGGCTAAACTGCGGCAATTCCTGCGTTCCTTGCGGCTTGCAGCCGCCTTTTCTGTCAAGCAGTCCCTGGCGTCCACTCCGGTCTAAACATAAGTAGTGTTGTGCTAGCTCTTTCCGAACGGGCTATAGTTTCTGCTGACAATTTCCGAATACAATGGCAATAAGTACACCTACCCTGTTTTAACTGTAACATGCATGCAAGGTGATTGACACATAAAGAGGGAACATGCAAGCACCGACTTGTCACTCAGTTTATTTTGGAACAATATCATGCATAGATACACCAGTTGGCTATAATGGGCATGTGCAGATCAGAGCTCAATCGTTGAACGTGTTTTTCGTCTTTTGTGCCCGTTGCAGTTCAACAGATACTACAAGTACAATTGAATACCAACTAGCTTTCAGTTCTACGGCAAGTGCACCGCTGTCCAGCTCTAGGAGAACTTGAGCCACTTACGTTCGTTGATGTCGGTAGCATCACGTAAGGGGCGCACATGTTTCAATATTGGCGTCTCTCGGTAGCTACATAAGCTCTCAAACGCCGAGGCGATGCAATACGGTATTGTGGGCGGAGCTTGTATTATGCCGGAGCTTGTATAACTTATGCCATCTGCTGTTCTCGGAAAATACGTATACGAGTTCTTAGCAGGGAGGACAAGTACAGCCAAACGCCAATATGTGACGTTAAGGTCCGAAATTTCCGTGATTTGGTGCCGCTCATGGAACAACATGGTGAGATCTTTAGTATGCATTGAATATATCTGTCCGGCGGCCCCTCATATAGACTAACTACGGCTTATATATAACTTGAGACCCGCTTCCTGACGTACGCCGGTTTAGCCACCG
Organism: Dermacentor silvarum; assembly: GCF_013339745.2. Classification (NCBI taxonomy): domain Eukaryota; kingdom Metazoa; phylum Arthropoda; class Arachnida; order Ixodida; family Ixodidae; genus Dermacentor; species Dermacentor silvarum. The sequence goes on from NC_051157.2 coordinate 31,340,056, forward strand.
ATGAATGCTTTGCACTCCAAACCGACTCGAACTGGGTCATAATCAACAAAACCATAAGGCAAATTGAACGTGTCGATTTCTTTGCTTTCTCTTTAATTGTTGAAGCAGTTTAAGTTAGCATCGCGCAGCTTGATCAGCCTGTTCAACCAGCTAATCGATCAATAAAGAAAGAGAGAAAGAAAGAGTTAACGGATACCGGTGCAAGAAAACCCAGAGGTTTGCAGCGTGTGGACACGCTATTTGCAGCACAGGCTTCCAAAGAGAGGCTGTATTTGTAACAACTACTTCCATTTTCTATTATTTTTACCTTTCGTCATTGGCTCGCACGAAGGCATACGATGTCGGCACCACTGTTGCCAAGACAGGCCACTCGTATGGACAAAAAAGAGATGATTAAAGCTCGACTAAAAGGAAGCTTACGAAGCCTACCGTCGACTCACATCATTCACGATTCATTGCTTATTATCTGTCGCGTTGACTGGCCAATCCAGGTGATCCCGGTGGCATGGCGGTGGACGATCCAATCACGAATGACTCGCCCCCCCCCCCACCCCCCACCCCCCCACCCCCCCAGAAAAAGAAGAAATGTTTGGGAAACTAGAGCGCTGGACCAAAGAACCACGAAGAGGACACACATCTAAACGCTCACTCACAACAGAATTTTTACTAAACCCAAGGAAAAATATTTACACAGACACACTGCAAATAGCAATCAACATTTCTGTTATGTTTTGCGTGTACTTTCCATCATCGGTGTAAGTATTCACTGTATGTAGCTTGCTTATCATGCGTGCTTGAGTGTTTTGGGTACGGGGAAAGGGGACTGACACTTAGACGTTCGTGCCTTTTTATCAGCCTCTTAGACAGACTTTCTTTGTATTTTCTGTCAAATAAAATGAATATTCATTGCTCACACATGTCCATGAATTTTGGACATTGCCCCTTCGGCCATCTGTCGAACGTCACCGCAATGCAGCAGCGGAGCTCGAAGGGCAGTAGTTTAAAAAAATATATGTATACTTCAAAAGATCGACCGAATTTCAAAAACTTTCAGTTAGTAACGTCAAGAAAGTGCTCCCTAATAAAAACGCATTTACGGAACTTATCCGTAACTTTTCAGCTGTGTTATAGCAGTGTTTTACACGTGATCAATACGCTGCTATAATGAAGCGGGGAAGTTACGACTAAGTGCCGTAATTGCTTTTGACGATTTGCTAACTCAAAGTTTTTGAAATTCGGCAGATCTATTGAAATATTACGTTTTTAAGAATGCCGCCCATGAAGTTACACTGATGCGTTGTAGTGAAGTTCGACAGATGGCCGAAGGGGTAATGTCCAAATTTTCTGGACATGATACGCAAGCTAAAACAAACAACAAAGACGCGTGTCCAACAATGATGATCCATGTAGTTGAACTCTTTATCCTGAAGTGACAAGACCGGTTAGCTCACGCGTAGAACGGCATTTGATTTGTCTGCGAGGTTTCTCGCGTGGTCCAGGAACAAAATGGCTGTACGTTCGAATAATGAGTGGCACTGGCATGATTTGCCATGGGATGCAAGATTAGATAATGACCGGCTATTTAGTGAGTTTGGGTGTTTCCTGAGACATACGACGAAACGGCGGGTTTCTCCAATGCACTAATGCCCGCAGGACAGACGAATTTGATACGCGACTCCCGAAATGCACGCGCCGAGATGCTTTACACACTTGTGGCGGCATATCCCGCTGCCTTCTGAGGTGACCTCTGCCCTTCTATGCAAAATGGCAGAAACCTGGCTGAGTTTGTGGAGCGCAGAAAATATACCATGACCATACTAACGCTTGCCCGTATTTTTAAGCCCATTGGACTTACTATACGTAAGTAGGGGACAACTGCAGAATTTATGTTTCCCACAGTTCGCACTGAAGGACGTTGCCCGTCTTTTTCTATCTTTATCATCCGTACGAACCTCTCACAAACTGGTGCGATGAAGTGCATGGGATATCCAGCGGCTTTTAAGAGATAAACCTGGCACTTACAGCCTCGTTTCTTCTAGAAGTCTGAATACTCAGCGCTATATAACACAAGGGACAAAGAAAGAAACGCATGACGTGAGCTTTGACACGACACAGCGCTTGTATCGTGCACTTTTTTCTTCGTCCCTTGTCTTAGCGCTGAGTTTTCTAAGCAAGTATGAATCCAATGCAACTAGCCTAATCTGCGCCTAAGTGGCATTGTGCGTGGTGGTAATGTACTTGTATGCCCCAAAGAGTATGAGTGCAAAGCATGCGGTAATCTCTATTACATTGTGTCGTGCGTTCGTGTGCGTGTGTGTGTGTGTGTGTGTGTGTGTGTGTGTGTGTGTGTGTGTGTGTGTGTGTGTGTGTGTGTGTGTGTGTGTGTGTGTGTGTGTGTGTGTGTGTGTGTGTGTGTGTGTGTGTGTGTGTGTGTGTGTGTGTGTGGTGTGTGTGTGTGCGTGCGTGCGTGCGTGCGTGCGTGCGTGCGTGCGTGCGTGCGTGCGTGCGTGCGTATTCCCATAATTCCCTTTCCATAAATTTCACACGCCAAGCGGCCTTGAAATACAGCTTGGAACAATAGAGTATGCGTATACATCATGACAGCACCTGGCGCTTCTGTGCGACGCTATGGCGCACATACATGCCCCACGTTCGTCGCGCTAGATGAGCGCCCATCATACTTATGCACCATGAAGTCGTCGACGCAGGCAGTCAACAACGTACCTAAGTGAAACAACGCGTGAAACAATGAACGCTTTGTAAGCTATGGGTGAGAATAAGGGAACATACGTTTGGTGTAAGTGCGATAATACGCAGGCGAGTATGTGTTCCTCTCTCACTCTCTATTTATGTATTATTATTTTTTACAGCGAAAAGTGCAAGCGTGCATTATGCGTGACGGTTGCATCGCACGCGCAATGCGGAGGTTGTTGGTTCGGATGCCACCGACGGGAAATTGTCTTTCCATCCACTTTCATTTCAATTTAAAAAGAAAGGAAAATACAAATAATTTCTCCTATGCTTTTCTTAGATTCATTATCTAGTGGCTTCATATAGCTGTATTTAACGAAAATCGGGCCCCTCTGTTTTCACCTATTCTCGATCGGGACATAAACCAGGGGCCACACATCCGCAATTGCAACGATCCTACTTTCTGTACATCTTCTGCAGTGCAAAGGCGTTGGCATCAACCAAGAAGTTTTTTTTTTTTTTTTTTTTTTTAACCTCATTGGCAGCAACAGTCCGAACCTTCTGTATCCCATCATTTTCATCCTGCCACAGCGCCCAGTGAGGACTTTGCATAGACAGGGGTGCCAAAGTTCTAGGTATAGTAACCCAGGAAAGCCTCAGACAAGCTTTCAGAAACAATATTTTTTCGAAACCGTCCGAACGGTATGCACGTACAGGTGTTATCGAACACTTATCATGCTGAAGCAAAAAGAAAGCAAAGTGACTTGCATGCGTGGCATTATCGCGATGTGAGACAAAAACTAATAAACGTGAATCGTCCTTGAGAAAGCGTGGCATCAGCTGACGTGGCGCAGAAGGAAGGTCAACGAAAAGAACTGCCAAAAAATTATTTGTTGGGCTAGCTTATGAAACATGGCTTTTAGAAGAGGGGCGCAATTGTACACGAATACACAGAGAAGAGCAGACAAGACAGGAACCAAGGGCAGACAGGGGACGCTCGCCTTGACGGTCTTTCTTTGTGCATGTGTGTCAATTTGCTCCCTTCTTTTAAAAGCTAGCCAAAAGAAAATAAGTAAGCTAAGCTTTTGTCTCTGCAAGCGTCGTCCACTGCATCAAGAGAGCGCGGGTCAGAACAGACCTCCTTTTTTTGTGTGTGTGTCCCGCGTCTACTGGCGAGAACATCTCAGTCTAAGAGAACTTATATCTTTCTTCCTCTCTTTTTCCCCGAACGTCCAATAAAAATTAACTCACGCGGCCAGCAAAATGTCGAGGCATGCGAGAGCGGCTGTACGTATAAGTGACAGGCCTCGCGGAGATTTGCCGTCAAGGCATGTCGCAGAGCCGCGCTCAGGAGACGAGAGAAAGAATGCGAGAGGCGAGCGAGGGACCGCGAAACAGCCGCGCGGAGAGGCGAATTAGGATCGAGTCTTAAACACGAGCATGAAGCAGCAGCAGCAGCAGCACACTGCACGTCTTCTCGTCCCGAGCCCTAATTAAAAGGCAAGTTCTGACGAGGCATGCTCTTTGCTACATACCCTCCGCGCGCCCCCTAGTGGCCTCCCCTGGCACAGCTTTCTTTCTCTTTCTACCGAATCCCTTCTTGGCTCGTCCGCACGTCTCTGTCCAGCCCGATGATGAAGTGGCCGGAGGGCAACGCTCTGCGCTCCCCGCGCGTGCGTAAGGCTTCGGCGCACGTAAGCGCGGCATTTGTTTGAAAGCCTATAAAAGAAATCGCGCCGCGTATGTGTAGCATTAACGAAGGCCCAGAAGGAACAGCTCAGCCTCCTCCTCGTCCTTCGACGACGAGTTCTTGCCCACCTGTATAGAGCGAAGGAGCGCATGCATAGAAGTGAGACGGGCAGCTCGCCCACGGTCTCGTCCAAGCTAAATGCACAAAAAAAAAAAAAAAAAACGCATATAATTCGGGCGAGGGAAACGACACAGAGCCGGCCGGCTCTGTAGCGTTCGGCTGCTGCTGCTGTTGCTGCCGCTGAATCTCGAAACTTGTCAAAACTTGAGCGAGAGGATGGGCGGTAGCGGACATGTGACGTTCTTGAGAAACGTAACACTGGGAGCTCTTACATAGACCGCCTACGGTGGTGACGGCGGAGGCATGGGGAGAGGGAAGGGAGGTGCGTTTCTCTTCTTGGACTTCGTTTGAAACGAAATGAAGTGGCATAAAGATAACGTATGCGATCGGCGTTTAGAGTATCGAGGTTCTGAGGCCCCCGGTGTAAATAAAGACTGAAAGCTTTAACCTACAGGTTCGTTCCGAGTGTAAGGTTGGGCGCGTATAAGCTGAAAAGGAGATTACCAAAGAACCCATCATAAATAGGCCTACTGCTATAAGTCGTTAAGCTAATGGCATGGATTCGCGCTACCTCTTAATTGAAATTACTAGCCACATTTCTCCCTTCGGAAGGAAGCTACAAGAACGTTTTTTGCGTGCGGTAAAAGACAAATTCTCACTTTGGTCTTGTTCTTTTTTTTTCCAGCCTATACAATAAATTTAGGCGTACAGGGGCCACCTTAGCTAAGCGTTTCGCTCTTAAGTGCTCTGTTTCATTGGCCAGGCGCTTTCGCTAGTGATACATATCCGGCATAACTATTGGTTGGCGCTCCTCTTGCGAACAATTTCAGCGTATATGAACATTTTTGTGAATGTAAGCCCTGGTTTCCGTTCAGTTAATTGTACTACTGTCACAATCATCAGACCATATTCACGCCCACTGCAGGGTGATCGTTATACTACACAAAGTGCAGGAACCAAATAACGAAGAGCGTATAGATATATTGCCCTAGCATCTTTATAGTATGAGGAGAAACACTATAACCACGAGATAAATAGAATCGAATTCTAAGCTCTAATCTCACCGTCAGAGCGAAATGCGAGATATAGGATGCTGCATATTCAATTTCCAGTGCTACGTTCTTTCGAGAGATTTGCATATACGAGCTGACAATAGCGGCACAAACGCGATTGTGTACAATTGGCAAAATCTTGCGTGCGCACCAAAACAAAAATTGCTTGCTGGGCGCAACGCTGAAACCTGAAGAAACGCCAGGGATTTTTTTTTTCTTCTTCTTCTTCGATTGTAGCGGGGCATCTCCGAAAAGCGAGCGCCATAAAAAAGTATGCCCAAGAATGAACGAAACAAAGCAAAGGCCGATTCAATAAGGGTCCGCCTCGGAGAGTATCGGGAGAAGGGGCGAGGCGATATCCGTACGCAGACGTGCCTAGCCATGCCCGATGGAATTCATCAGCGCGAGCGACTTTAATTACACACTGCTTGGCTTGCGCTGAAAACGCAATCAGTCGCCTCTTTCTAATTACCGCCCTGTTTTTCAGGTGCGTTCTCAGCTTCGCAACCCAAAATCACTGGGACAGGCATTGTACTTGCACTGACGACGACCGCCCCTTCTATCACCCCTCCTCCACCACCGTAGCTTCCTTCTCCGTCGTTATACGTTCTTCTTTGCGGCGTGCGGGCTCAACAAGCTGAGCTAGCTGTGAGCGCGCGTCTTCTGGTAACATCGCTCACCGCGCGAATTCCGCGAAAGCTTCGCAATTTAGAGCGCCGCAGCTCGAGCGCAGCTTTCGGCCGCGCGGGAAGGTGAATGCTGTGTGCGTACCCGCTCGCAGGAATAAAGAAAAAAGAAGTGACTCGAAACGAAGCCACGGACCCTCGCGCTTGTTTTCAATCTCTCTCTTGCGGCAGCGGCGGCGCATTTTTCTTATTTTTCGCCTTTGCACGGTTTTTTATTTCCTTGTCTTGTTGGTTTTGCGGCGGTGTGTGCGCGCCCGATATTTGAGCTTTCGGCTTCCTTCGCTCACACTCGCTGGTGTACAACGCGGTGGGTTTCTCGCATGCTGGCTTGGCAATGTTTCGGCCCGCGAACGGCTGCTGCTGCGGCCCTGAGAAGGGTGTTTGCAAAGCACAGCGAAGTTCGCAACACCTCTCCGACCCCCGACCCCCTCCAATGCCCCCGTTACCCCCTCACTTTCCCGCCTTCGACGTCGTTCTATAGTTGATTATTTCTCCGATATACGTGATCAGCGGATGGGGATCAGATGGCAGTGTCGGTCGCGTTTCGACGCGGTGCGCGTTCGGACTGACTGAACAACATACCTCACGGGTATACGTGGCTTAACCCTGACGCCCTTTCTCATTTCTCAGCCTGTCTCCTCACTCTTCGACCCTGTGCTTTCTTCGTCACAGCATCTCCTTCGAACATAGGCTTCTGGAGCTCCTTTCGTCCGTCTTAGTGCCCTTGGACGTGAAGAAGCCACGCAGCCGACCTCAAACAAAAAGAGAGCAAGACGAGAGGTTAAAAATAAAATGCAAGGGGGTTGGGCGGAAGAAAGAATAGTAGACGCGCTCCCGAGAAAAACGGTCAGTGTGAAGACGAAATAACACGGTGTTTAGGGAGCGCGGTAATAGCAAAGCGAGCTAAACGAGAGGCGTTTCTCGTTGAGACGTTTTGCCGGTGGTGGGAGGAGTCCGTCCGGGTATCTTTTCTTTCCTTCCCAGAGTCCCTTCCTAGCGCGCGCTTTCGAAGGGGGGATGTGCACGAGCGACGGTTGATGCCCGAGAGAAGCGCGAGCCTCACGATTCCCGGCTCGGATTTCTCGCGCACTGCCCCTGCTCAGATGGATGATGGAAGTTAACACTCCTCGCGTAAGCGTGGCGTGGCTCGCCGCATTTCCTTTGTTTCCAGGCGGCACAGGTGCGCGCGTGCGTGTAGCACTCGGCACTTCCTCGGCAGGGTCGGTTTCCCAGGGCATTGCTTCCATTGTTGCTTCTATTCGGTCTTACCGCCCTGTGTTCTTTTCCTTTAGTTTTTTTTTACGGGGCCCCACGAGTTACACGGAATGCGCTCGCATTCTTGAGTTCATTAAAGAGTGAAGGGTGGTTTCCGGCGGTGCTAGCTGCCGTGGCGGAATTGTCTTCATAATTGCAGGTTTCGGCGAGGAGGCTACCGCGTCCGCATGATGATCGTGTACTCGAAACTGTACACCGAAAGCGTACCGGGACAGCTGCGTAGTGCTCTCCAGCACAGCCCCTGCGTCATAACCCGAACAGCGCTGCAAATAGGGTCAATGTTGGGTCAATCTTGGGCCAATGTAGAGACCATTAGAGGATAGGGGTGTGCGAATATTCGAAACTTTCGAATAAGGAATCGAATAGTGTCCGATTCGACTCGGTCTTCGAATCGAACAGTCACTATTCGTAAATTTGAACATTTTTTGAATACATTACGGATATTCCAAAACGTCAACTGCGCCCAAATAAACATGAAATTGCAGCAAAAGTACTCTAAACGTTCACAGCCGCGGGCATAGTATAGACATAAAACATGAGAACTTGCCTAGTGGAGCAGGCTACATCGATTAGGTAGCCATACTTTACAGGCTACAGCAATCATTCGCACTCTCTGAAGAGCCCTGTGCATGCGAAGAAGCTACTTGTTTGCTCCTAGAGCTTCATTTGTGCTTTAAGAAACAACGCTTTATAGCGTACTATGTAACACCAGAAACTTGCTAGCTTAAGGAATACTGGGATGGGAACATCGTTTTATATTATATGTAATAACGGCTATTCATTACTCGAAAACTATTCGATATTCGATTCGATCCGATTCTGGTACTATTCGATTCGGTCACAAAAATCCATTCGCACACCCCTTTAGAGGGCCATTATTGCCCAACGTTGGGCCTAAATTGGCATTACGTGTTGTGCTCCGAGTAATCTCACTCTGAGCACTCGCACAGTTTATAAGAGATCACCCCACTGCCGTTAAATTATTTCATAATCGAGTGTATAAGGATCTGTTGAGCGCCGATAACATTATGCCAAAATGTGGAAGCTTCTTGCTGCCCAGAATTGACAGCTTCGGTATTCTGGACAATGACAACCGAATTCGTGCGTGTTTTGACGCGAAAGCACCAAATTGCCCATTGAGCAAAAACGCCGGCGTCTGTAGCAGCCAAATGGCACGTAAATTCCAATTGGCTGCGACGCCACGTCAGGAGCGCACCTCGACGGAGCAGATACGGCGACGCGACGTCGCGGAACGAGACAGGTTGTCGTCGCTGAGGCAGACGCGTGGGGGTACCGCCGTCTCGCTCTCGGAAGCCGGCGCGCGGTCCGTATCTCTCTCTCTCTCACCCCCACTGGACTTGGCTTCTGCGCGCGCCTGCCGGTTTGGCGGCCGCTGCTGCTTCCTCGGTCTCTCGTCGCGCAGAACGTCGGTGGCATGCGGCGTCCTTGATTTCTCAGCAATGCCGTCGAATCAGCAATGATTCCGGTCAACAGACAACGCGCTAACGTAGACACTGTAAAAAAATGTATATCCCGCACCAATCTATTCGCAAAACTCGGAGGACCGCTTAACGGCGTTCCATTGGAGATTTGGAATGCTTTCGCATTCACAACTCGTAAGAATTGCTTAGGTGCTGTCGGCTTTTTGTCCTTTTAAAGGTCTACGCTGACACATAAAACGCAAGGAAGCACGAAAGACGGCAACTAATGTTTTCGGTAGATCAGTTACCTTTTATTTTGAGAGCAGAAATTGAGAGCTTAATTGGAAGCAGCATGCCTCCGATAAACCACATCTCGATTTTACAATAGAAAATGTCACTAAAGGGTGCACGAACTTTTTTCTTTACTGCCTGTTTTTGCATAGAACACAGCAATATTTAGCATTTTTATTTACAACCCGCAATCAATAATGGAGGAGGTTCGGCTATACAGAAAAAATCCGACAAACACCTACCCCCATCTGGGGCGGTGGCATGCCATCTGGTCAACCAGATATGCCAATCAATGCCCCTAGTGTGGGGGGAGGCCATCTTTCACCCATGTGCCATGGGAGTGCAAATCACAGCCCCTAAAATTCAAATTTACACAAATTAGCGCAAAATTTTTTTAGGGAGCCTTGGGCAGCCATTATCGTCCGGACTGACCTGGAGATTCAATTGAGCCTCCTCGACCTGCAGGCCCGGGGCATGGCGGTGGCCACTGGAGTCTTGGACTGAGGACCCACCCTCCGGCCCCCTTAACCTTATTTTTCCCGAATAAAGTTATTTCTCTCTCTCTCTCTCTCTCTCTCCCTTTTATGACAACTTGGGTAACTAGGTACGTGTCACTAGAAATGTGCCGCTCTACAATGACGAAAATATCAATTAAGGTTGTCCGATGCTGAGCGGAATCGAACCCACATCGCAAGGGTTCCTCAAGGACAGCAACCCGACGCTTTAGCAGGCTGCGGCACAAATGCACTATGCGCTGATTTTCAGCGAATTTCTCACGCCAACGCTTTAGATAGCTCCACCATGAATGCACTGGAAACTTTCTTCTGCAGTGCAGTGGAGTGATTGAAACGTAGTGCATTGTATGCACTACGTTTTTTTTTTTTTTTCACCTTGTCGTGTGCTGTGCAAACGTTGCTTATATGAGAAGGCTATTTTAAACCTGCATGTTATAGGTTAGACACATTCAAGAGCTAAGGAGTAGCCGGCGCCTTACTTGTGCGTCAACATCTCCTCATATCATATCAATAAAAAATGCACTGGGCACGTACCGCTGTTCAATAAACCTACCGCCAACTTAGATAACTGAGTATGTGGCCACTGAGTGTGTGGCAAGCTAGGGAACAATTCTCAGCGTTCGCTTCTAGTCCCCGAGGCCACGCGCGGACTTCTCGGCTGCGCCACTACATGGCGAAGCGTGTCTAGAAAGAAGCGTGAGAGAGAAGCCCGGTTGCCTCGCATGACGCGTTTCTCAGCATTCGCACGCACTGGTGCGCCGTGCATTTCGGAGGCCACGCTCAGGCTTCGTGGAGGCGGCGCTAGATGGCGCCGAATGTTCTTAGGGTAGCGCGAATGATGAAAATCGCGACAGTACAAGCCTTATACGCGCATAACTCGTTTCGACGGTGGCAATACGTTGTGTCAATATATTGTGTCCATGCTAAACGTATTACCATCGACAGTCATTGTGAGATGGGTTCTGCCGAATTTTTTTCGTATATAAGGGCAGAGTGCAGTGTCGATTGGTTATTACATAGAGTTTCTCATTATTACACCTAGAGGGTAATCTGGCGCCACCGTCTATGGGAGTATCTTAAGGGGTGCTGTGCCTTCATGGGAATGACGGGATATGTGTCTGCGAGGCTTGTGTTGGCTGGTGTTGTACGCGGCTTCGTCTAAAACGTGGATACGGCTGCACAAATAATGCGTTCTTCAAATAAAGTCTACATAAAAGGCTTTCATTCACGCATATTACATCTCTCAATAAAGTTTACTCACCTATACAGTGCAGAATCAAGCGAAGAAAAGCAAGAACAGACGACAAGTTGTTCCAAAGCGAGCGAGAATCGTGTCGTCTGTCTTTCAACTTTAGCCGCCAGCTGATACTTTTTATGTTTCATGTAATCCTACATCCGATAATAATGGTCAAAATTAATCCGGAGCCTTCCACTACGGCGTGCCTCATAATCAGAACTGGTTTTGGCACGTAAAACCCTAGAAAGAAGAAGAACAAGTCCTTAAAATTAAACAAAACATGTTTTGTGTAATAATAAAGCTGAAACAGCCTTTTACGTGATGTTTCAGCAGTAAATGAATCATTGTGACAAGCCGAACCATGCTAGCCAGGCGCGTCTTCAAAGCATCCTGGCTCTCCAAGAACGTTGTCAATCCGAAGTCACAATATACCGCCAATCCCACGCACACCACAGCGCAGCAGCGCCAGATTTCCCTCTAGGTAATATAGTGAGAAACTCTATGGGTTATTATTTGCTGTAAGGGTTACTTCGTTCTGATTTCGGGCTCCTGTCGCAGGTGTCATGGGGAGGGTTATCGTCATGCTTTATTATCAATGGGAAAGAATGAGCAGTAGCAAAAAAGTTTTTATTAGTTATTTTAACATTTATAATGTTGATCGATTGATTTCTTACCGACCGACCGACCGACTGACCGACTGACCGACCGACCGACCGACTCACTCAGTCACTCAGTCACTCAGTCACTCAGTCACTCACTGAAAGCAACAATAAAGCTATAATAGACAAAATGTAGTAATGAGCTCCGAAATAATTTCATCTATGTGACACTTTAACGTATACGTAAATCTAAGAACAAGAGAGTTTGTGCATTCCGCCCTCATCAGCATGTGGCTTCTGGGGTCGGTAATTAAAGCAACAACTTCGTGTTCAGCAGCAGAACGTCACAATTGAACCATTGTCGAGGGTAAGCACAAATGTGGCCTGATAACTAAGGGACGTGTGCACGTACAATGATTTGAGTTTGTTGTTGTCCATCCTTTTCTCAAGTTATTAAAGTGAAACTACCTTTGCGGATAATCCTCCCGGTCTTTGCTGACCGTGGCTGCTGCTGGTAGCCGCTGATGCTGCCTTGGTGTACGAGGCTTCGTTTCTCTCATACACAGTACAGCACTCGTATAACGAATCGGCTTCTATGTAGCCCCATGATGTAGTAAGAGACATTGTTGACTTTAACCGTCTACTCCTCGTCGCTTGGCACAAAATGCTATCACAAAATGAGTTAAAAACGAGAAAAATAAACCGAATATAGTCATACAGAACGAACACAAAGATCTGTACACGAGCCCAAGAACCCACAGAAGATAAACATGTACAGCGGCTTATTTAATACAAGTATTATCCGAGTTGTCCGAGAACACAAACAGATGTATGTGCGAATGAAATAAGCCTTGCACAGGTTAGCCTCATCTGTACTGCACCTAAAGACGTGCCGGTGATCGGGCCCAGTTCTCTACAGAATGGCGCAGTGAAAGAATAAAATGTTTCTAAACATCCTCAGTGCAACAAATATATGTTTTCCAGCGCATAATACACTTATTTAAGCGAAGCTTTCTATGTCTTTTTCCCCGGGGTTTGGCGCGTCTGTTTGGTCGGTTTCCCGCCAAGTATAGTTGGATAGTGCAATAGTATATTTGCATGATCCCAGTGTGCGCAATGAAAAGTGGGCCGATCCCGGAACAGCGTCATCTGCGGTCGCATGAATCACGAGTGTCGAGTGGTGGGGGTTCCCGCATCTTGCTAATTTGTCGGGCAGACATGTAATATCGTTATGCTGCAAAACGCGTGGCACGTAATGAATATTTTTATAGCTTGATGAAAGCTTAGCTTCGAATGGATTCCAACATGTGAGTTGGATCTCGATATTTTTTTTTTTTCCTTCGCCCTTTCTTCAACTTTAAGATTGTGGCAGCACTTTCATTATTTTAAGTTAAGCTGTATCATAGTACCTGAAGGGACTATGGCTTCATTCATAATTGGCGCTTCTTCAATAGCGAAACGGTCACCTTTATCGCGAGAGGAGGCTTGGCAGACGAGAATACACTCGAAAAAGAAAGTCTGGTGGCGACACCACTCTGAAGTTCCCGCACCAGCTTGCAGTGACGTCATAGATTTTGACAGTGTCTTCTCGTGTCAAGACATATATATATATATATATATATATATATATATATATATATATATATAGACCCGCCGGGGTGGCTCAGTCAGCTAAGGCGTTGCGCTGCTGAGCACGAGGTCGCGGGATCGAATCCCGGCCCCGGCGGCCGCATTTCGATGGAGGCGAAATGCAAAAACGCCCGTGTGCTTGCGTTGTAGTGCACGTTAAAGAACCCCAGGTGGTCGAAATTAATCCGGAGCCCTCCACTACGGCGTGCCTCATAATCAGAACTGGTTTTGGCACGTAAAACCCCAGAAAAAAGAAGAAGAATATATATATATATATATACTCTAATAGCTCCCCCCGCTATTCACGAAATACATTTAGGGCAGTCATAGTAACGTGGTATGGTAGACCCAAACGCGTAGGAATTCGTTAAACATGTATTGAAATAATTAAAGCCACACACGATAGTCGCGACAATGACAGTGTCAAAATTGTACTGGCACCCGTAAACAACTGCCTTGTTTTTCATTTAACATTACGTGTATACAATTGGTACCAAGAAGGGGCCGCCACATGGCTTGGCGACCTTCATAGTGTTCTTTGCCTCGGCCAGTTGATCCAAAGAAACACAACGGGTCATTGTGTCTGCTGCACAAAGTCGTCACGTGCAGGTTTCCTGCGTCCCGGTTTAAAATGATTGCACTGCGTAGTTAACCATACTTTATACCTAATTTTTTAAAAAAATTGAAGAAATAAAGAAGCCCCGAAGGAAATATGGCACAAGCCTGTTTGAAGTTCGCAGGTAATTCAGAAAAAGAAAACGAACTCGTACAAAAGATAGGTTTTTAGCCGAAGCCCAGGTTCATAACACACTGCTTTACATTAACACACTTGTTAGCCTTGAAACGAAACAGTGAGGTCAGGGGCAGCATGAAGTTTCACCGCTGACCTGCCTACTATCATCATCATCATCAACATCATCATCCTATATTCATGTCCACTGCAGGACGACGGCCTCTCCCTGCGATCTCCAATCACCTCTGTCTTGCGCTAGCTGATTACAACTGGCGCCTGCAGATTTCCTAACTTCATCACCCCACCTAGTTTTCTGCCGTCCTCGACTGCGCTTCCCTTCTATTGATATCCATTCTGTAACTCTATTGGTCCAACGATTATCCAGTACTATATCCAGTACTATATATGAGGAGTAGGTGTATGCTTCTCGAGAGGCAGCCGATTTTGCGTGCTTGCGTCACGCGAATTCAAATCGCACCGAGTTTCGCAAGTTACTCACGTTTTCTTACGAAAACGTGCTTGCGTGCTCGTTTTGTTTCCAAGGCCCGGTGCGCATTATGAATAACATCGCCCTCTCCATGTCCTTTGCCGTTCGCATATGCAGGCACCGCGTTCATCTCGGACGTCGGTGATGGAGCGAAGGTCGTGCGTGCGTGCTCTTCGCGATGGCGGAATTGCATATCGAGGCGGGTCTTTCGTGTAGGCGCGGTCGGCCGATTGAAACCCCAGCAGTCGTGGGCCCTGCAGGAAGGTACTGCAGGGAAGCAGCGAATGGAAGGGGGGGGGGGGGGGGGGGGGGGGGGGGGAGGGGAGGGCTAGTATAGAGGGAGGCAGGACCCGAAATTGCGCAGGCCATCTTCCTCGCGTTTTCGCTCTGCAGCGAGTGGTATAGCGATGGTGGGGCTCTCCGTCACCCGCCCATAATTGTAATTGGGACGCTTTCTCTCTGTCCGTTCATTCTTTCTGTGTGTTTTTTCCCTGTCTTTGTCGAAACGAGAGAGCCGAACCCGGCAATTCTGGTTTCCCATTCGTGGCGGCCGAAAAGCTGTCATTAAGTGTTTAACTTCGGTTTCTCGCAGCCGCAGCCGCAGCGGCCACGGCTGTGCGGTTTGAAAACGGACGCGCGTTTTGCGTTGCAGGGTCGCCAGCTCAATAGTTGCGTGTCCACTTCTCTGCACCGCGGCCACCAACAGCATTTGAGCGTTCCTATTCATTACTCCTCGCTCGATTGCGGGAACGCGAATAAGAGGGGAAAGGGGGGGGGGGGGGGATTCGAAGAGGTAGGTAAAGGGGAGGAAGCTTGCTAACGACATTGACATTTCTTCTTCTCGGGGTTGCATGCGTGCCTCCATGCAGCCTTCGACTGCGGGAGCCTGGGCCTGGCGTTTTGCGAGCGCGTAGAAAGAGAACCCACCGCGGGCTGCGATTAGGAGAGTAAATTGAGACAAAGATGAACTCCTCCTTCCACTTATAGATACCTCTGCCCCGAAGGAAGAACTCCGCGGCGCAGAGGTCGTGATTGCTCGGGCCAAATCGCCCTCTCGGAGAAGCGCGCCCATGGACTTCAGCGGCCGTCATCGGCAAAACACAAGACGCCGCAACGAGTTCTGCACTGCAGTTGTTCGGGCAGGGTTCGAAAAAAAAAGAAAGAAAGAAAGAAAAAATAAATGGGCAGGGCAGGGTTCGCTGGCTTCGCTTCTTCTCTTCTGACCGCCACTGCTCAGTGGTGGCCAGAATGATTTTGTGGCCTACCGCGTAATGCGTGGTTCGCAGCCTCTTAGAGGTTTCTTCTGTTTCTTTTAGAGAGCGGCTGCACCCAGAACTTGTCACTAGTGGCGGGGGCAAATTGTTTCTTGTCCCGAACGCGCGCTCTCTTCTGGGGCTGCTCGAAGCTGCTACTCTCGTATGCCATGCGGCCGCTCTTGGCGTGCGGGCGTTGGTCGAGGTGAGATCTTGATAGGTTCTCCAGTTTGGGTGTGGCTCGTCGCCCTGTTTATGAATTTGACGCCGGTCGCTCGCTCGTTGTGCCTGCTCGGCGCTGGCAGGCTGTGTTTCTGTGCTCTATACTGCTGCGTTGCATTGCGCGCAGCGTTGATGTTTCTTTTTGTTGTTGTTGTTGTTGTCCACGGTAGCGGCTGCCGCTTCTTGCGCGCTTGGTGGTTGTGCGTGGGTGCGGTGCACGGGCGGAGGGCGCCACCTCTTAGACCAGTTTGCGTATGCAGTGAGCGCCACCGTGAGACGTGGAGCGACGTACGGTAGCAGTCTCCTGGCATGGCTACCGCAGAACGGCTTCATCGCTTCCAAACGCCGCCATCGTGGCGCTCCCCTTGAAGAAAATCTCGTCTCCGTGTGATGCGTATACTTGAGTCGGTTCAGGTTCACTGGTGCATGCCTCGCAAGGAGTAATTTGGGCACTAATCTTTCATCGAGATTGTCACTAAATGACAACGTTAAGTGTGAAATATTGAACTTCTCGCGTAAGCGGTTTGCTTGTTCAACAATGGAAACTTTATGAATTAACCTTTCATGGCTCATCCCGCTGTCACCCGTCGTGCACCACTGCACCAGGTATCCGTTGCTTCTCCTATCGCTCACAGAGCGAAGAACGCCGCATCGAATGTAATCTTTACAGATTTGAAAATACTGCGACGGGAACAAGAAAGCTGAAAGTAGGTAAAGATGCATGTGTGTCCAAAAAATGATGAGCAGGGAAGGACAGTGAAAATCGCTGATGAACAACATGTGCAAGGTCATTGCGCAGTAGCTGAGTGTTCCATTACTTACAATACATTACAGTTTACATTGAAAATGGCTATGACTGCCGGAGCTTGTTTTGATGACTCCGGGGAAAACCAGGAAAACCAGGAAGAGAGTGCAACGACTGCTGCTGGCCTTCCTGCGAGACACGGGGCTCATAGACACTTGGTGACACACCCCTGATATCAACTCGAAGGAGGATCAGGCGGAACAATTGCCGGCTATGTATGCCAGGCTAACCCCGCCTGCTTCAACATCATCACCACCACCTGTTTTGATGACTGTCATGTCTGTGAACACCCTCACATGTCTTTCGTAACTCACATGCCTTTCGTAAATATACCCTCACATGTCTGTGAGGGTAGTTATTAAACAAGGCGGTACTATAACAAAATTGTTAAGAACCTGGTTAACAAATCTTTCCTAACTTTTATTTTAAATCACGTTAGCTAATCCGGCTCATAGTTTACATCTTATTCCGCTATCACTGCAGAAGTTCCCTTTGACAATTGACAACAGAACAGTCGTACTGTACTCGGATGATAGCGATTGCGTTCGCTAAGTTTGTTCTTTTGTTTTCATTATCAGCACCGGTTTGCCGATCCTATATGGGACAACGACAAAGCATTCTCGTAACCTACAAAGGAAGACAATACAACATAGCACAATAAAATTAAACATCGCTACTGTGTCAGATGATGGCATCGAATGAAACATCTTAAGGTTGAGTAGACTCCCCACTCCAGTAAGCAACTAAATAAGAAACATGATGCGGTAATGAAAAACACATCTATTCACCAGGTAGGGTATGACGTCTTAGATGCCCACTCATGCGTGCTGAATTTTCGATTGAGTACAGGCCAGAATTCCTATTACGTGTACCTAAATGCACCCACACGCTCCCATCTCCCATCCGCATCACATGCAATTCCGAACATATTTTGTTTCCTTTTATGTTTTTTCTTTCTTTTTTTTTACGTAAATGGATGTCACGAGTCTTGCCAACCGATCCGTTCATCTCGGAGCGGCGCATTCAACCTATATGCGCTTCACATTTGGGAAACCCAACGTTTCCTCTCCGCTCGGCTGATCTTTAGGGACAGTGGAAGCTCCGTATACACATGGCACGGAGAGGGTCAGTCTTCAGGGGTGACGGCCCTATAAATTGACGACGGACGAAAATAAGCAAGCAGTCTGTACTACAGAGAGCGCGTTCAGACGTTGAAACAAGCACGTTAAACGACAACGTCAAGAACAGCCAGAAGTTTCGGGCGGGCGATGGCGAACGGGAGGCCAAGCCTCTCTTGACGAACGTGTCGTGACCGCTGCAGACTCGTCTCGCGAAACGCGGCACGCGGCAATTCCTTCGCATGCCAGAGAGAGAGAGAGAGAGAGAGAGAGAGCGTCGCCCCGAGCGAAGAAGAACTGACTTTGAAGACTCAGAAGAATAACAACGCCTGCTGCAGATGCGAGCGCGTCTTGATGGCTGCTCGAGCGGTGGATGGCCGAAAGATTGAGGACGCACGTATACGGCGACGGCGGCTAAAGCCCTGCCATCTCTCTTTTTAATTTAATAAAGACGGTGGCTATACGAGAGCCGAGATCGTTTTTGAGACCCGCGGGGCCTTTTTTTTTTCTTTTTTTTTTCAGGTATGCTCACGCTTCAGCTCATCTTGTGCGTCAGTCATTTTCGTTTCTACCGCTCTTGTTGTCCCGAACACGCCTCCTAAACTGAGCAACGCCGAGATTTGACCCTGTTACGAGTGCCTAGTTATACTTCGTTACACCGGGAAACGCTGTTGACTCCATCATTTGTTGTCCAGCTTGTTTCTTTCTAGCAGCCATTTTTTGTTCTATGCTGGAGTCCTCGCGCGCGTGCTAAGATAGCCCCAACTGTAAAAAGAGTGGCAAATTAGGCGAGATCATTATGACATCCACACAAGTTCACGCAAGGCCTCCCGCTGTTTACAAAGCTGGTATCTGTTCGAAGCCATAAAGGCACTGTTCGAGAGTAGAACACGTATATATATTTATATAATAATGTAAGAGAGATTATTCTCCGGAGTTTATGAGCGATTCAGAGGCCTTGTTTTGTTTTCGCTCAGGTCCATAATAATTGGCCTCATATGTCTCTATAGGTCTGTATTGTTCCTCAAGATACTTCCTGTGCCTCCACTAGAGGCATTGTCTCTCTGTCTCAGCGCCAGCTCCGTGACTGGAGACAGGTACCGGTCTATCAGCATTACCTTAAACGTTGCAAATGAAGCCTCACTGAGACCACCGTGCTCGCAGCGAGATGACTATCTGCACAGCACAACGACATTCGTCGCACTTGAAGCCAAGCGCTCGCTATTAGAAAAGGCAAAAGAAACGTGGGTATTGGAAATTCATCTCTTGGCGACTATAAGGCGCAGTCGGGGCTGATCATTAAACCGACCCACGTCCGCCTAATTGCGCTCGCTCGCGGATGCGAGCAAGAAGTCCAGTCGGCCACGTAAAGCCTCTAATTAATATTCTTAATTGCGCCCTATGGCTGGCCCGTTTGCTACACAGCCTTCGGAACGGGCATGCCAAAAGAACGCGTGGAAAGAAATTCAGTGCGCAAGCTATAAATCGAGTGCGCAAGCTATAAATGGCACATTATATATATATATATATATATATATATATATATATATATATATGAGAAGCACAACTTTGCGGTTATCTTCGGTTTATTTACCCACACGTTTCGGTAAACAGACCTTCTTCAAGGGCTACTATAAGGCCTGTATATATATATATATATATATATATATAGGGAGAAGCGTCACGTCAACGCTGAGTCATTCTCAGTACCAGCACGTCCCCCTCCGTGTTGGTTCCTTTGGTGTGGTCTACATTAGGTGGTGGTCGTGGTCCCAATTTTCGTGCGCACCTCCTGCATGCTTACTTCCTTTGACCTTCGGCCAGCCTACTGGTAGCAGATTGCGCCCTCGTCTGTATAGCTATATTGACTGTGAGGTTGTTCGTAGAAATCAAAGTCGTTCTTTCGATTCCTCATGCTGATTACCCCGTGCAGGGTAGCAAACCGGACGTACGACTGGTTGAGCTTTCTAATCTTCATTGTCTTCTCCCTCTCCCTCGTTGTACGCGACAGTGGTTTGTAAAAACAGGGACAGATATAACACTAGCCAAGGCACCTGGCCAATGACGAATGGTTCCTATACAGACAAACACCTTTGTGAATTTTCATTCGCTTAGTTTTTTCGTTCGTAAGAAATATTCTTCAGTGGCCGCAATTAAAGCGACCATTGCCATTTTGCTCCATATTTTGGCCTGTCCTCCATACTCACCAACCACTGTTGGCTTAGTCAATGTGAACTTGGTAACATATGGCCTAACCAAGGCGTTCGTGTATGCTATATACAGGGTGTTTCACTTAACTTTAGCCAAACATTAAAAATATGCAAATGCTACGTATATGGGCAGAACCAAGGTAATGTTGTTTGCCGTCGCTTGGAGATACTGAGATTATTTTTGCATTCCGACTAATTAGGTAATTAGTTTTAATTAATTAATCAATAAACTTCTCAATTATTATAATTAGATTAAAAGGGTCAATGCGAAAATTGTAGAGCAACAGGAAAAACTTCCCAATACAGCTTTCTGTGGCTCAATACGTGCTATACATGAAAGTGTTTTTCGAGTGTGAAAGAAGCCCGCGAATACAAGCAAAATTGCCGCGCGACCGGCCGTTCGAGGCACTTTGCGTGTATTCGCGGGCATGTTTCACGCTCGGAAAAACAGTTTTATGTAGCACGTATTGAGCAACAGAAAGCTGTATCGGGAGTTTCTCACATCGCTCCACAATTTTCACATTGACACTTTTCATCTGATTATAATAATTGTGAGGTTGATTAATTAATAAAACTAATTACCTAATTAGGCGGAATGCAAAAAATAATCTGACTATCTCCAAGCGACGGCAAACAACATTATACCTTGGTTCTGCCCAAATACGTAGCATTTGCATATTTCTAATGTTTGGCTAAAGTTAGGCGGAACACCCTGTATATAGAGTTATTTGTATAAGGGCGAACACTACGGCAAATAGTGATAGCGAACGAGATGAAAGAGGAATTGTCGACCAATGACGAACTGTTCTTCATGAATTATGAGCCAAAGCACCACTTTCTCAAAGCTCTTATGACGTAAAACCAGTTAGTGGAAAGCCGGTACATTGGTATTTAATTGTCTGGTTGGCTATTTGATTGACCAGCGCCATGGCGCCGGTTAATTACAGTTCGGTCTTAAATGCAGGCATTATTCTTGTGAACATGTCCCTGTTGAACAAAATAAACATGTCGATAAGGTTTATCCATATTTTGGTGCCGATTAGATTTATTCAGATTCATTCATTCAAACACTACTGCAAACCCCAGGGATCCAACCAGGAGGTGCATACAAAGGATTGCAGGAACATCCATGTAAGCACAATGATGCGTAAAATTGACGTTATCACTTGATGCACTAAAGTGAGGAGAACTTCGCATGTATTGTATGTTCGATTAGGTTAACAATTCCCGATAAAGATGCACAATAAATAAAATAATTTCACTCGGACAGACATATAAAATTATTCATAAACCCCAGAACTGCGTGAGGAAGAACTGTGTGGCAAGGAAGTCCAATTATTTATCGTTCTTGAGAAAAATTAGTGTTTGTACATGTTTCTACGCGCAAATACAGGCTTAACGCTCAAACTGTGCTTACGACGGGAAGCCCTATAGTTGGGTTTCTATGAAATCTTCCTTGCAGGTGCCTGGTTTTTGGGAATTTCAGCCCGGTAACCTTTTTTCGCTCCGACAAACACTCAAGTTTGGCCGATTCCCGCCACAGCGGCTTCAAGCGAGAGGCGCTTGTATGATAATTATTCACTCTGCAAAAGCAAGTCGCACTGACAGTTATTCATTTGCAGAGCTGACTGCTGGAGTTGGCACTGCATTTTTGGAGCAGCGCTTTCCGCAGCCAGACCACCGGAAGGGCCGGTAGACTTGACGTCGCTCCACACTGAATGTGTACCCGTAGCTCTTCAAACTTGTTTATTTGAAATTCGTTCGGGAAACATCGTTAATGTCACAGCAAAATTTAATCTTAAAGTGTTTCTTCGCTCAAACGATTTCGAACTTATATTTATGAAAAATGGATACGTCTCACCGGTTTGTATATACGAACAAATGCAGACCAGTCCTGATAGGGGGCCCCATAGCGAAGGCGCATGGGGCCCCCTATCAGGACTATTATTATTATTATTATTATTATTTATAATAGTAATGACAAAATTACTATTATAAAGAAAATCCTTGTTGATTTTGCCATTACCTTGGAAGGCTACTCGCTTTAATTTTAAACCTTTAAAGCGTCGGCACAAAATGCGGTCTTGCGCGCTGCATGCAAACAGTATTTGAAAAGAGGTCTCGTGTGGCCAAACTTACGTGACATTTAGTTCTTGACACTTCAATTCTGAAAGATAAACTCTAAGAAAGACAACCTCTTGCAAATGATGTCTGCAAGCGGAGCCCACTGTGAAAACTGTCACTCGCTTGTTCGGCTCCAATAATATAGCACCATGCGAGCCACAAACATGCCAACTCAATAGCTCGGCGCACGCGCTTCGCAGTTTTCCAAGAGAACGTTGCATAATACCATCTGAAACGTGATC
The DNA here is from genome assembly GCF_013339745.2 of Dermacentor silvarum. NCBI lineage: Eukaryota > Metazoa > Arthropoda > Arachnida > Ixodida > Ixodidae > Dermacentor > Dermacentor silvarum. The sequence continues at coordinate 31,362,456 of NC_051157.2, forward strand.
GCGCGATTGCGCATACGCATGTCATTGATCATAATTTCGCGATACTGTGCACGTTTCCGGGGTCCAAGCTAGACAGGCAAGTATAAACACTCGCATGCGAACTTACATACACAACCTCTATCGTGCCTCGAACGCAAGATGCCACGGGCATTGCTCGAGGCTTCCAAATCTGAGGATGCGTTCGAACTCTCTTCCGCGTGCATACATACGTATATACATATACGCATACACGGTTGGTGACTGCCGAATTCATACATGTACGGCGATACGCAAGCGCGCCTAATTGGAACGTACGAGCCGTCGTTATTAACGACGAGAACCGAGACGCAGCGCCACCCACTGACTGTGAGCCGCACTGGCTGCGAAGCGCGGCCGCTGTTGTGTTTACGTAATGAGGCGCTGCGTGAGATATAGGCGCGTGAGCGAGCGCTGCCGCATGCAAATGCGCGGCGGCGCATGCGATATGCTGGGAGCCAAGCCAAGCCAACGCTGGGCAGCATTGAATAGGCGCCACTTAAGTCGTTTATTTCTCCGGACGAATATGCGCCTGCCGTGGAGCAGAAGGAAATGTCAGTGTTTCGGGCGAAATCTCGCGATGTACATGGACGGGGAGGCGGTTGTCCTGCCTCATCGGCGTTTTATATTCATCCTATTAAGGCCAGATATGGCGCGATAAATTTGGTTGAGTAGTTATAGAGCATTCTGAAGCTGCATTGGTATATATTGCCTATGAGATTAATTATATACACGCTTATTGACGCCTCTGTAACTTACAGTAATTAACGGCTGTAGCTTATGGAAGCCTCCCATCTTTGCCAGCCACTTGCTGGCTGTCACTTATTCACTCGCGTGATTTGAATACTCTCGTCTCGTGGCACAGTGAGTCTTTCAGAACAGGGTGCGATCAGCACAGTGAATGCAGATGAACCAGAAAGTAACAGACAAACATCTTATGTAAAAGTTATTTCCGTTAGGTGGCGATTGGGGGAGGCATATACGGATAGTTCCAGTTATTACTTGGTTTATGTAACAATGAGCCTAAGCACTTCCTCTCATGGAAAAAGAACAGAGCGGTCAAGTTATGGCGATGAAGGTATACAGAAGATATGCTAGTCACAGTCATACGAAATGTCAGACAATGTCAGTCTTAGCCAGCGCCACTCACGGACAAGGCGGAGCAGACGTGGAACGCCCTTTTACCCGCAGGTGTTACGTAGTACGCGAGATTTTGCATGATTTTGACTATGAAAAATCGGGCCCCTCGGTTCCCGCTATTACTTTCGCCCAGAAGACATTTGAAGGAGAAGGAAGTAGCATCCTTTTCAGATGAGATTTAAGAAACTAATGAAGAGATACCGCGTTCATAAGTTGCTGTCTGCTTGAATGAGATATAGGCAAGGTGACTGTTATTATTAATCAGTGATCATTACGTTCAAAATTTTACGTTCAAATTTTATTATCGTTATGTTTCCAATGCGGGGCTTCGACAAACGTTCTGTTGCATTTACACTTGACACCTGACCACGCCATCTCATGGTGGCCTTCGCAACAAGAAAACCATTGCGGAACTCCCTTTGACAAGAAAAAAAGAAGAAAAAAAAAGAAATAAAAATAAAAAGTAGTTTTGACCTGTTTGTCGTGCCAAAATCATCATTAAACAGTGTTAGTCGGTGGCAATGTATTGGAGCACTGGGGAATAAATGGGGGTGCTTTACACTCAGAGAGTAGAAAGCGTAATCAACGAAACCTACAACGTGGTCGCAAAATTTAATTGTACAGAAGTAAATAAAAAACTAAACAATAAAAACAATGTATTTGCGACCGCGAGAGTCCAGGTGCTCATTCAGGACTTTTAATTTCGTATCATTCGCTCACTTTCATTTCAGTTGAAAAAAGCAAGTTAGGTAAACTGAATTCTTGTCCAGTTTAAATATTGTCGCGTTAACATTCCTGCCTTCTCTCTACCTATCTCCCTCTCCAAGTTTGTAGTTAATGTTATTTGTCTTCCTTTCCCGATTTGTGTGGCTTAATTAGTTCAAAATTAGAATTATATATAGTTCAGCCGGCAACCACTTGAGCATTTTCTCCTGCCATAATATACTGCTCGTGAACGTGCAAAGTTAGGCTTATCCAATTAACAGTGTGCGCTATTTTTCAGCATTGTATACTCTCACCTCCGTCGCAACATTTTTTATTTTGATTTTATTTCATTTTTTCTACCTATGGTGGTCGGTGGTGGTGCTCGGTCCGTTAGGTATCGATATGGTGCTCGGACCCTTAAGAATTCATGGTACAAGATCTTTCTTTCGTTTTATTAAGTTTATGAGCATCTTATTAAGTTCATTATTAGCTTGCTATGCGGATCTATGTAGTGGTTATCTCTGCGTATTCGTCGACACAGACATTTTCGTATACGAAAGACAAGTCACGTGACCGTGCCCCTTCCCTACCCTCGCCGTGCAAGCTGTCTGCCGTGCTTTCCAGCAAAGTAGTATTCACGGCTGAAACCGGTGAAGGTAAAAAATTTCGCCACGCTTAGACTTGCAAGCGCCGAAACGTATCCGGTCTTAAAAGGTTCTCAAGGATATATGCTCTATTTAAAACCAGCGACAGGAATTCTGCTCAGTCATACAGTGCCAGGAGCCTAGTCAAGTGACTTACACTAGGGAGATATTCTGTAGTGACCACCCAGTGGAGATGCCCATATCGTCTGCTGCTGAGGCTGTGATTGGCTGGGCTGGGGTATGCGTCAGGAGACAGGCGCCCCCAGCCAATCAGCACTTCAGTAGCAGACGAAATGGACATTTCCTTTAGGTGGACACGTACAGAATACACCCCCCCCCCCCCCCCTTTGGATCTTGCCTTGGCATTATGAGAATGATGTCTCGTCATATAAGCAAATAAGCAATAAGAACAACTGTCATGATATGGACGGAAGCGCGCGAAAAACAAAAAGACATTGCCGTGTTCGCCGTGCGGGGGCGATGACGAAGTGGTGTGATCGTGTGGCGCGTGGTGCGTGCAAGTGTTCTGAGCTGCTCGGCGTTGAAGGCCAGCCGGTTCTCGCTGGACGCCCGGTCCAGAGAACCCAGAACGCCCACTGCGCCGTCCTTGGACGCAAAGGACCTGTGTTCCTGCTGGGCAACCGGTCCAGGGAGCCAGGCGAACGAGGTAACTCGTTCTCGGATGCCGGTGACCTGCGTTCCTGCTGGGCAACCGGTCCAGGGAGCCAGGTGAGCGGGGCAACCGCGGTCCAGAGAGCCAGGCGAGCGGGGCAACCGTTCGAGAGAGCCAGGCGAGCGGGGCAACCGGTCCAGGGAGCCTGAAGGGCCTGTGTTCCTGCTGAACAACCGGTCCAGGGAGCCTGAAGGGCCTGTGTTCCTGCTGAACAACCGGTCCAGGGAGCCTGAAGGGCCTGTGTTCCTGCTGAACAACCGGTCCAGGGAGCCTGAAGGGCCTGTGTTCCTGCTGAACAACCGGTCCAGGGAGCCAGGCGAGGTGGTCGCTTTCCCGGGCCACTGCCACGACCAGCCTGCTGCCGGAGGCGAGAGCAGTAGCGAGAGCGGTTGCACGGCTACCACGGCTGTGTCTGCTACCGTCGCTGCTGCCACTGCAGATTCCATGATGCCGTGGGTAGGCCCATGGTGACGTCGTCCAGCCGTCAGCCGACCCTTCGGGACCGACATCGGCCTCTACGCGTCAACGGGCTCCACGCAAAAGGAACGCACGGCGAGAGACTTTATAATATTTAACAGGACACTCTAGTAGCAGCTTCGGGACTGCATGCATTAACAAACTTAAGTACGTGTCCATCGTGATGTCTGTACGTCTTTGTGCTGTTAATATACATTCTGTGTTTGTGTGCACTCGAGTGGTCGATTGCGTTCCTTGGTGAGTGGTCCTGGGCCCAAACCTCATTACAGTCTCATCACCAATCTAACATCATCACTACACCATCGTTTTCATCACAACAACACATATCAGCAACGATATATTTCGTCATTTTTTTTTGTGCGTGCATAAAAAGCAGAAGCAGAAGCAGACCAGCGGTCGATTAGCGAGAGTACAGACACGCAACAAAGAAGGTATGCAACCGCCCTCGTTGACCTCTGTGTGCGCGCGGCCGGCACTGCACAAGTACATAGCAGTGGACACGCGGCAAGCGGTCACAGCTAGGGATCCGCACGTTTTCTGCAACCGGGCGGGCATTTGTCAGCCGGTGCGCCACCGTTTCCCGTCACGCGTGATGGCGCTGCAGAACCGACGTGGCCGGCCTGCGCAACCACACGGAGAAGCGACTATGAGGAGAAAAGGAAACAATGATAAAAAGAAATCACGTATACTGCAGAATACTGGCCGAAAGCGAAGTGTACTCTGACTCAACTGGATGGGAAGTTCTTCTATTTCGTATAATGTGGGCAGTTACAGGTGCGCAAACACTGGACAAAAGGACAGCAGTTCCCCGAACTTGAGGGCCCGTAATCACACACGCACAAAAATTACCTTCTGAAGTCTAAAATTATTAGTAAGAGAGGTCCCGGTCGATCGCGATATTGGACATATTATGAGCGAACGCAACTGGCCTGTGGCAAACGGCTCTTAGGAATGATGAGCTTTGCGAAATTGGCCCCATATTGTCTCCAGTTGCTTCTCCTTGTTCGGTCTCCGCACATTTACTTCTCCTGCGGTTTCGGTCATGTGGGCAAGGACGGTACGACACGGAAAGAAGATACAAACAGGACGACCGAGTGTTTGTTTGGGGGAGAAAGGGAGGGGACGGATGCGAATATTCGAAATTTCTCATACAGACGAGTACACAAAATCGACTCGAAAATTCTATAATGGCCGAATTGTATATAGGTGGTTACTACATGATTGTAAGATTGTCGATCTATATGAATAGGTGGCGTGCACAGCGCCACATGTTTATACATTTAAACAGGCGTCTTCAAGTTCCTCAGCAAATCAGCAACTGGGATAACCTTCGTATTTGCATTTTTCCCCCGTCTTCGCCCTGCGTCCTTTTAAAGACGAAGAAAGAGAGAAAAAAAAGGCCAAGGCCAAGAAAAAACGTTTTCTTCGGTCTTCGCGTGTAAACCGCGCTGAAGCTCAGCATGAAAAGTTTTAGGCTTCCACTGTCTGCCAAAAAAAGCCTTCCAGCCCTTTCGTTTCAAATCCTCTTCATCTTCGCTTTCTCCTTCTCCTTTTGTTCCCCTTTTCCCCTTCGCCAACGCTGTGTAGCACGCTAGAACATAGTATACAATTCCGGCCAACCTCTCAGCTTTTCTGTCATAATAGATATCTCTCTATCGAGCTTCTGTTAGTTCTCATTCAACAAACAGATGAGCCGTGACATGAACGCGACAGTTGAAATTTCATTCATCCACCGCGGCGTCTAATAGCGGCTATGGATTCAAGTTGCTGTGCACAAGGTCGCAGGATCGAATCCCGGCCACGACGGCCGCATTCCGATGGGGGCGGAATTCATAAACGCTCGCGTACTATGCATTGGATACACGTTAAAGAACCCCAGATGGTTGAAATTAGTCCGGAATCCTCCACTATACGGCGTCCCTCATTAACTACTGGGCAGTTTCGGCAGGTTAAACCTTCGCGATTTTTAGTGGAGGCTAATCTTGCATAGGCAGCCTATAAGTGGCCTTACTGTTCTGTCTTCTTTACATTGTGCTTCTTTTTTAACGAGCTAATCTCATGGTCGTGTTGTTGTTATGAATGTATGAAGAGGCTTGCGTGGACTCTTTCAATCCTGCGTAATTGGTGACCGTCCTATATTTACTGGACAGTGATTGCGGTGCTAGGGTCCGCAGAGACATTCTTTATTGTCTTGTGTTCGTTTGTGCATTCCGCTTTTTTATATTTTCTTCGTGCCATTATTTTTATATTGTTAATTAAGTAACAAATTTAAGATTTTGAGATAGCCGGCTCCAGCCTAGCCTACCTCCCCATACATCTAAATCAGGAAATAAAAACACAATTTTTTAAAGTTATTTAGGTTATAGCACTACTCATAGTTTTATTCATATTACAAGCAAGCAAAAAATATTTTGACCTAAAGTATCTTTTCGTTCGTTGGTCTTTCTTTCTTTCTTTCTTTCTTTCTTTCTTTCTTTCTTTCTTTCTTTCTTTCTTTCTTTCTTTCTTTCTTTCTTTCTTTCTTTCTTTCTTCTTTTCCTTTCTTTCTTCTTCTTCTTTCTTCTTTCTTTCGTTTTCGTTTCTCGCACAGAAAGTCCATTTGCCCGCTGCCGAGAGTTTACAACGCCAGAGATCTACGACCAGTCATAGCAACATACCGTCGCTACAGAGGCGCATTACATGTATACCTCGCCTCCACCATGCCATACTCCACTGGCTCACGTGCCATATGTGGCCCGGCACGGAAGCAAAGGTTGCGCGCGTGTCTCTCTGGCGGTGGGCGCTGGGACCACCGTAAACGTGTCCGGCGGCAAATGACACTGGTGTCCCCGTGGTGTCGTCCGGCGCGGCTCCGACCACCACGAAGCTTGAGCGTACACACTGCCGGGCACGCGAAGAGCAAGATAGCAAAACAGGTATACGGTCGGCTCGACTGCCGTCAAAATGGACTTCCGCTATAGGACGGCTGGACCGCTATATACTATAGAACAGCGCCTGGCAATTTGCACGATTAGACGCGTGCTGAATTCGGCCCCGCCGGGTTGGCTTCTGTGTTTCGCTTAATTTATCGTGTCGTTTGCCTTGTATGTTTAAATAGCCGGCTGCTGCCGCTGCGCGCCTAAGGGTGTGCGTGAAAGGGAGGGCGACGAAGAAAAAAAAACCTAAACGATCAAAGGACGGTATACGGGCTCGAGGTTTGTGTCGCCACTCGTGGTTATGGCTGGAATGAGTGTCGTTTATAGGACCGTTGATGCACGTCTCTAGAATATTAAAGGCTGCGCACTTTATTGGTTCGAGATATTTTCTTTTCGCACTTCTCGAGGCTATTTTATCGCGATAACGGTGTTGCATTCGGTAGATCGAACGTGTCTATTTTCTTCACCGGCTATGGTTAGTAATAACGTTGCCGGGGCTCTATACCTTACTGTAATTACTGTATAACGTCGTCTATTAACGCCTTGTGCCAAATTGGCACGTAGATGACTTGCACACTCCGCGCAGCGGTATAACATGAACAAGTAAACCAGAACCACCCTACGAAACGTGCCGTTTTCCGCCGCCAAATAAGTGGTACAGAAAATTCCACTGCCGTCCATCCGAAAGGACATACATATTTGCCAGACCATTCCTTAACGACGGGCCGCTAGAGCATAGCTGTGGCTGTGATTGATTGCCACCACCTAGAAATCTGGCCTCACAGTTTACAGCTTGATGAGTGCCCAATTCAATATCAAAATATACAGATACAGCATTGGCAACTTCGTGGAAACGCCACGAGTGGGATATTACAACGGCCGTTTTTCGTCGCAGCAGACCAACCTATCTCTGCTATATAGCCCACAATATACTGCAGTAACTCTAACCCACAAAGAACTGACTTCGACGAAAATTGAAACCCGAACTCAAAACTAAACCTGTAGCCTAAGGTCAGAGCTGAACAAGTTATCATGCGATCTGCATTTGGATTGCCGGCTCAATTATGTCAACTAAAAGCGGGATTAAAGGTTAGGGCCCCGGCACGTGTTTGTCTGTTTGGTTCACTCTTCCGCGTGTGCTCTAAGGGGACAGTATAATCGAGCCATTTCGAGTACAGCGCTTCACATTTTTTTTTTCTTTTTTTTTTCTTTTTTGATCTTGGAAGGGGTGTGAGAAATGTTTAACGTGGATCGCATCTGAAAGGCACTGATGAGCCACGCTGCATTGGAAGGAAGAGATGACCAACTCCTTTCTTCATGGGCCTTGTCCCTGTCTCGCCTCAAGAACCCGCGTATAATACTTTCTCCCGATTTTGTTCGCTGCATTTCAGGTTATACGCGAGAATGCGACGCGCAGGCTCCGAATTTTAATTTAATATGCGTCCCGGACAGCAGCTATAATATTTTCATCACTTCTCGTGATGGATCCGAGCGCGCTGGACGCAAGCCTCTCATTTTCGGCGGGTGCAATTTGTGCCCCTCCTCGCATACCTACGGGGACACCGTCGGTCGACCTCTCTGCTTCGGGCAGAGCGTGTGACACGCCATGGCTTCGCGTGCCCAGGTAAGACAAAAGGTGGAGGGGGGGGGGGGGTAAAAAAGTAGAGGGGGGTGGCAGATAGACACGCGCACATACAACTATCTACAAATGCAGCGCCGCGAAATAGAACCAAACGACTCTGAGAGACGCAAAAAGAAAGCGACATGGAGACAGAGGCACTCCTCTCGAACGTTCCAGCAGCAAGAAACCGAGCGAGCTAGCAGTGAAAATGGCGGGGGGGTCCCGAATAAGCGGGCACGGAAACGGGCGGAGAGAAAGAGAGAAGAAGCGCGATGAGGTGACGTCGCAGAAGTGGTGCGTTGTCTTTTACTTCTCGGATGGCACGCGCGGCAGCGATTGGTCGGGGCCTGGGTGGAGTCACACATTACTCTCCCTTTCCCACCTCCTCTCACGCGAACCCGACTCACTTGCCCTCGCCTTCCGCTTCTTGGTTGCGCTCTCTCGTCGTCGTCGGCTTTGACGTGTCGTCCATTACGTCTGTGCGCAATTAATGCCCATCTGCCCTCCCATCTGCGATTCAGCGGAGGCGTGCGCTGGGGCCGGCCGGACGCACACGCACGTTCGGCGGCCGCTGTCGCCCCGCTCGTCGTCCGGGCCGAGCAGCGCTGGTCACGCCCCTCCGCACCGGCGGACGCCCGGAATGACCAGTCGAGATGAAAATGCACTCGGCTCCACGGCTGGCCGGCCCAGCCAGAAGTGCGAGGAGAGAGAGGGAAGGGAGGTAGCTGCTTCCCACTCCTCGATGCCTGTCTGTCTGCTTGGCCGTTGCTGCTGCTGCTTGCTGCTGCTGGCTGTATAGCTATACGCTTCCAACGCGGGGTCATTTTGCGCTCTCGCCTCTCGCCACCCATGGCATGGTCAGGAAATCGATGCGAACAGCGACCTCCCCTCCTCCGAATGGGCCATGCAGTGTACCCGTGGACTACGACGACAACGACGACGACTTTTTGAGACCTGGATGACCGGATTTGCACACGTTTCCCTCTCTACAATTTTTTGCGGCGCGTTTGTTTCTGTTTGTATGCCCGGAGTCTCTTTCTCTGGCGCCGAGAGGATGAAAACAAGATACGTCAATTGTATCATCTTAGAAATACAGCTTAACGTGGCATTGACTTGCGCGAGTTTGTATATGGAATCCACGGCAAGCCAAACATCTAGCGCACGAGACCACATTAACCCCACCGCAGAAGAGACCTAGACGCCACGCTGTGTTTATGCGTCTTTTTTTGGTGCGGTTAGTGTCGCTTTTCGCGCTGGTTGTATACCTGCCGTAGGAAAACCATGGAAGTCTGCAGTCACGGAGGGATTAGAAACACGGTAGTATCTCGGCAGAGATTCGCTTGTAATGTTCGTCAACGACAAAGCGAAGACATCGGTGCAGTCTGTGACCACACTACACGGATTCCAAAATTTCTTGATGTGCAAGCAGAGTTTCTGATAACAAGCGTCGGTTGCTAGGGAAAACTGCGACACGATAGCGAACGGGCGAACGGTTTTCAAGCCGAGCCGAGCCCACAGACACTATTGAGGGCTCGGCTTCACGTATTCTAAAGATGAAAAATAAATTTTGCTTTGATATTCAGGGAGCTGTCTTTATAGAACGCCAGACAGTTTCCTGCAGCCCTTGATTTGGGAAATTTTTTTTTTTAAGTACGCGCGACTGCGAGTTAATACCCATGCCCATAATGAGAATCGTAAGAAGTATAAGCAACTAAGTTGATGGCCGCTTTCACAAAACTGCTAGTCATAGATTACAATGCGCTTTTTTTTTTTTTTTTGAGAGTGCGGAAGTAAATAAGGCAAATAATTACTCACCACATACTGAAAAACAAACGTAACCAATCACAAATATTTTTGAACATATGTTCGGCCATAAGTGCTGTTTCAGTTTCCATGAAATGTCTCAAGAAGCAAGGCAGAAACCATCATTCGATGCAATCATACCAGTGTCAAGCAGGAAAGGATTCCTATCTCTTTTTGATTGAGCAAGTCAGAGTCACCCACAATTTGGCGATTTATTTAGGTTACGGAAGCTGTTTGCCATATCCGTGGTTATCATTCAAGATAATTATTTTTTATAATCTCCATTTTAAACAAGAAACGACCTATTATATATACCGTACCAGATTTATTGTAAAGAAAATAAACAGAAAAGGTATAAAAATTGTAGTGTCATACATCTTTTTTCTATTTTCTTTTCGATCTTCTAATGTTGCATGCAGCTTTACCAAACTAGTTTCAGTCTTTTCTTTTTTTCAACCTATTAAAGTCAATTTGGTCAGCTATGTTTATTGCTTTTCATTTAAATTGCTCCTGAAAAAAAAAAATAGAATGAAAGTAAAAGCACGAAGGATGAAAACGTTTCCGCAGTGGGAGACAAAGTTTTTCGCATGAATAAATTCTTCAAATCATAGAAAAAAAAACTTAACGAGCATGTGATCAAAAGGTAATGCAGCAAATAACATTGGGGCTGTTTCCTTGCAACGGGAGCTTCGTAAATTAGGAAATATTCGCCCTACAGTCCCGTGATCAAACCCTGGACCATCGCCTCTTCTGAATCTAGGCCGTCGTGGACACTATATAGCAATTACAGCGGCACGATTGTGAACACATCTCTTTGCAGCTTTCCGTTGTGATCAGGTCGACGTCAAGCCTTCCTCTTATATAAGCATTTACTTGCGGGTTACCGCAAATCTCCTTTCTCTCTCTCTCTCTCTCTCTCTCTCTCTTTTTTTTTTTTTAGCTGCACTGTACGTATACGCTTTTCGCATTGTATGTTAACAAGATTCTCACTTTACGTGGTGACCAATTCTGTTAAAGTCCAGAAAAGCTGTATTTTGGCATTATTGTTATATAATTACTAATTATGTACACATATATAAACACAACTTTCTACTGCTGAACACGATGTTCCGGGTTCGGTTCCAGACGCGGTGGCCGCATTTCCGGGACAGAATGAAAAAAAAAAAAGGCTCGTGTACTTATATACACTATAAATTATAGTGTATACCTCATAAATTACTGTGCAGTTTCGGGATGTTAAATTAAAAATCAATTTTTGTTATATAAACACCACACAAAGTGAGAAAGAGAAGAGAAGCGGGCTGTGGTAATTGTCTCCTGAAAGGAACACAAGCCCACCTGCTTGAAGAAGAGATAGTAAAGAAAAGTAAAATAGATGAGGAAGGCACAGCCCTTCACATCACATGTGCACGCAGAGTACAGGCATTACAGACGAGTGTATGGCACGTGGTTGAAAAGAGCTCTATAGCACAGAATTGTGGGTTTGTATCGAGTTGAAGCTCGCCCTTTCGGAAATAAGAAATCAGTGATCGCAGTTGTTCGAGAAAGATCACGTTGCTGGAACTTGCTCGGCAATCCAGGGCGACAGCTGTTGAAAGCTTGGGGCATTGGGGCAGCAAGTGCTCAAGCATTTGCTGTTTTCCGGCATAAACATAAATACAAGGAAATATCTTTTTATAAGAGAAAGAAGATTCGTAGTTTTTGTTCGAATAAATTTACTATAATTGAAAAACAAGTTTTCCGTTTTTTTTCTTTTTTTTATGCACAGGTATATTTTTGCAATGTGCAATTTAGTATACGTGCTACACGAGTGCTAAGTGTCTAGTTCGAACCGGATTATATGCGTATAGTAAGGGCAATATTTTCGTTTTTATTAATTTCGAGTGATATCTTCCTTCTTCGCAAATATGATTGAGTGGGCATCTGTTTTGGCAGAAACTTAGCAACGCTTAAATATGTTTCCTTCTCGGGAGAAACGCTGCTTCTTTGATTCTGTATAGGACTGTTTGCCAAGAAGTATAACTGTACTTGTAATACTTACTCACGAACCGAGTAAAACTTGACTCACCTTGAAGTATACTTCCTTTTGGCAACTAAAATTGCGAAGCTATTTCACGCACTTGTTCTGGCCTGAAGTGTGCGTGTTTTTCGACGCTAAATTGCACAGGTAGAGTAATAGCTATTTAATAGCGCATTAGCTATGCGTGGTGTGCAAAGTATTCACCATGTAAATAGCGTAAATCGACTACGGATTATTCATATTATACGTAAACTGCTTGGTGCTTTCATTCTGTGGACGCTATCGCTATTACTATGCTTTATTCCGTCTGTTACAATTGTTTACAGGTGTAGTTACTTTTAATTCTTTATCTAACTTATTTGCATGCTGATCCCAGTCGACGCATGCCTTCAGGTTTATCGCTAACCGAAACACGAAAATTTCTTCCGAATTAGCTTTACTAATATCGCTAATATGCTTACTCAATAGCTCACGTGACACGCCAAGAAAAGGCACATAATTATATTTCGTGGGCACTGAAAACAGCGTTATATATATATATATATATATATATATATATATATATATATATATATATCGTATAACTGATATGAATACTTCCTTGTAAAGGTAGCGAGTCCATGTGTATTTTGACTTTCGGAGACAGCCCCCTTCTACTTATCGAAAACTGAATTATAACGCAATCGCTTGTCGGTTTCTTTTCTGATTTTCTTTAAAGTATTGGGACCTTTCTTTAAAAAAGGCTGTTCACGTAGCTCGTCCTGAGGCAGGCAAAATTTATGATGTCAAAGAAAGTTGTTGCGAAAATGTTAAGGAAGTGTCGCCGCTCCTGTTTAGCTTTGTCCAAGCTTTCAAGCGTCGTGGGAAAACTATTACACTCGTCTTGCAAGAAGGTATCGCGAAGCCGTTCAGAACTATATGACATACTTTGTACTCGCTCCAGCATGATTTTTTTTAAATTAACTTTAGTAAAGCCAGTTTAGACACCTTTCAATGATGACGGCTCCTTATTTTCGCACCGAAGTACCTCGACAACAACAATATTAGGAAACAAGTAAAAAAATCTTAAGTTCATTAATAACATTAAGCATGAGCTACTGAGCAAATGAGGTAGCGATTTAGTTAGAGATATACAGGTCAATTATAGATATAAAATACACTCTATACGGTGAGATACAAAGAGCTGAAAAGACATATGGGGTTCCGATGTGGACATAAGTGCACAGGGGCACAGTCGAAAATTATGAACATTTGAGTTAACACGCGCATTACTAATACAAACGTGAACGCGGGTTACGCAATAGGGAGTATGCGATGCCGCAATCGAGGTCACGATATTGCTGTACAGCCAGCACGGTGAAAAGCTGCGCTTTATCTATCTATCTCCATGAGTAGAACAGCGGAAGCGGTCAGGACAACAACATAGATAAGACAACAACATACATAGGACAACAACATGGCGTATACGTGACGTAACATACATGAGAATGAGACAAATACCCGCGTTATCTTCTTTTCTTCGGGTGAACGCGCTGAGCGCACGTGTTCGCTCGTATATAGGTGAACATAATATTGGCAATATCACAATGTTCCCCAGCGGCTTCGCAACTATATATTACCTGCGTATGAACGGTACACGCATATCCTCGCCCCAATACACGCTACCGCAGATCGCAACATATGGCTTGAAGGGAAGCGCATGCTTTCTGCTACACACATGAGTGGTCCCGTCAGTGGGGCGGTCGTGAAAGCACGTGCACGGGACGTCCCATCGAAGGCATACGGGATCGTTTCCGTCCATGCATCGCCCCTGGTTGTTTCTTGTGGGAAATGGCGTTGCGCAACGTAGTACGTGCAGCAGCGGGTATGTGTTGCTTTCCTATATAGCCCACTTCCTCTTTTGACAGATGTCGGAGAGCAACCGGGGCAGACAACTTAATTGGCCACTGTGGTCGAAGTGCACGACGATCGACCGACGCTTCTACGACGCGTTGAACGAAAATGCGGCAGCAACGTCCTATACAGGATGTTCAGGAAGCTGCGATCGTGATTCTGTGCTTGGGGTTTATTTATAGCTCCATTTTAAGGCAATCGTTTTGTGGTCGAACGAGAAGAACGCGCGCCGGTGCAAATTAAACGCAGTGGAAGCGGTGCATATGGTGTGTGGACGCAGTGCTATTAAGTACACTTCTTCTTCCGGGCATTGTCGGAAGCGGTAGAAACGGTGGGCTCTGTATATACGCCCCGATGCAGAGTTGCAGGACAGCTCTTGACAGGGCGCTGTTATTGAAAGAAAAAAAAAAGAAACAAATAGAGACCTGGACAAAGTGATTGGCGAACAGCTTGGACGTCTGCTGGCCATCGCTTCACCTGTGCACAACAAAACACTAAAACGACACTTGAGCGCTTTTTGAGATCTGCAGGCAAGCCACTTTTTCATACCTTGGCATGCGCTGTAAGCAAAGCCAAATAAACGTAATGTTCAATGAGCACTTATTTTTTATGTCGAGTTAACCACTAGTGGCGCGTCTATCAAATAACCTCCCACGTAAAGGTATGTACGCGAGCATGTCCGGATTTTGAAGCCCAGTTTTCATAACTAACATGATTGACGAAGTCTGGGTTCAGTATGCATATTGTGTAGCCAATTTATTTCCGCTATAGAAACCGGTTATCTTCAAAATATGGCTTTAATGCGGTCATCAAAGAAGTTGTAGCGCCATCGGTTCGCCCTGAAACAACAAGTCGAAGACGCAGCCAGACAAGAAGACCTTGCGTGGCGCCGTCCTTGAGGCGTGTGCCAATACTGCGGAAGGTGACTATAGGGACATGTCAATGTGCCAGGCTCAGCTGGTGATGACTATAATTGACTCGTACGCCTTCTGCAGTGAGACAGCCGACGTGAACGCGAACACAGTGTACAGTCCACCGTTTGCTTAGTCATGCGCCTGGACGAAGACAGTTGCTCATTGTTCCATTACATACAGGATGTAAATCACAGCTTTGGAGTTTGTCCAAATACTCCTCGTTCGTTTCTGCACACAAGTCGATTATAACTGAAAAGCTTCCTTCAAGTAGCTCGTCAATTGCACGCCGTGCATGTATACGCATGACAGCTAATATAAGCGACTCTTCTTTCATCGATGCATAGATAGGAAAGGCTGACTAATTGAATGTCGTGCTCATCGCCGGAGTGGCGTGATGATGAAACCGTTTTCGTATTGTGTTTTCAAGAAGGACCAACGGAAAGAACAGTTATTAACATTAGCCAAAGGAAGTGAGGGGCTTGATTACGTGAAGTTTGACTGCACAAGCTGCCGACAGTAGGCGAATTGCCAAGTAGTGCAGATAGAGAAAAATAATTTTCTTTTTTAGTTGTAGGCATGGGTGGGTGGTGACTTGTTGCTTTTGTTCACGTTAGCACTAAAGTGAAAAAAAAAAAGTCAGGAAGAAAAGGCAAAGTACTATACTGGTGGGATTCGAACCTGCAACATGCACGTGACGACGGCGGTCGTGTCATAAGCACAGGGCTGTGCCTGCATTCTTCTGTATTGTAAAAAAAAAAAAAAAAAAAAAAGATACCAGGTTATTTCCTTGTTTCGTACAAAGGGGCTTAGCGTATACCTTTAACACTATAACCAAAATAATGCAATAACGCAGCTGGCAATTATTTTAAACAATACAGCTACGCAATTAACAGGGGGACTTGCCTTACTGAATTACTTTAATGAAACGGAAAATGTCATCTATAGGCTGGCCTGAAATTCGCGCTCATCGAAGCAACGCGATTTTATTTGAGCAATTGACCACGAAACCATAAACAAGCAAAATGATTGCACGAGAAATTACATTTCTGCACCTTCATTGGCATATATGTGCATGATAACTGCGGAATTAATTGATTTATGTTAATAGTTTTTAGCGCAAAGAAATGCACGACACGAAAGAAGGCACAAAGGACACAGCGCTGTGTTTTGTGTGCCTTCTCTCGTGTCGTGCGTTTCTCTGCGCTAAAAACTGTTAAAATACAATAGCATCAAGCCCACCAGTTTGTTTTGTTAATTGATTCACTAGTAAAGAGAGAGAGAGAGCAAGGAGAGGAAAGGCAGGGAGGTCAACCAGACGAGCGTCCGGTTTGCTACCCTACACTAGGGGTAAGGAAAAGGGGGAATAAAAAGAGGAAAAGAGGGAGAGAGTGAGTACTGAGTACGCATGGGATGATGCACAGGGACACTACAAGCGGTCTCTAAATCGCGGTGCTCTTCAAGTAGGGTACAAGTGCCCGAACCGCTTTTTGTGCCAGTTACGGGTGTAGCCACGGTTCGAGTATCTTTGACTCAGAGAACGGCCTCGAGTCCAGTCGGTTTAAAGTTGTCCTGACAGAGAGGCGTTGTACATCGTAGCGAGGACAGGTACACAATAGGTGTTCGATGGTTTCCTCGCACCTACAGGAGTCGCACGTCGGGCGCTCGGCCATTCCCATATATACGATATGAATGCGCGTTCGTGAACGCCACTCCCAGCCACAAGCGGCAGAGCAAGGTTGTTTCGCTGCGGGAAAGGCTAGATGGCACTTGTAGCCGTAGCAAGGGGTCCAACTTATACCATCGGCAATTGAAGACACTTGAACTCCATAAAGCTTGTCACTTTTCTTTTTGCGTGCAAGCAGACGAAGTTCCCTGGCAGTGTCCATCCTCGCCAAAGGTATTGAACGGGTCTGGGTGTCTTCGTGGGCAGACCGGCCAGCCCTGTCAGCAATGTCGTTGCCGATGATTCCACAGTGAGCAGGAATTCATTGGAATACTATGCTGTGCCCTGTTTCCAAAGCATGGTGGTGTACTTCCCTGATGTCGGATATCATCTGCTCGTAAGTTCTGTGATGTAAGGCAGACTTGATACTGTGAAGAGCTGCCTTAGAGCCACAAATTATGACCCATTGCTGTGCCGGCTCTTCGGTGACGTAGGTCACAGCTGCATGGATTCACTAGCAAAAACCGTGAAATAGTGAGGGCCTCTAAATTTGGCGCGTTTAGTTAGTGCTTGAAGTTAAATGTATCATGTAAGTTCTGCTTTGAAAATTGAGTTTATTTAAATAAGTAAACACTATAACATCAAATCAAAAAGATAGGTTATAAGTTCAGAAGATTTCCTCCTTAATTACCTATTTAGCTTTCAGTTTATTTATTTACGTATATTTATTGCCAGAAGGCATTGAAGACAGAGAAGTGACGCGAAAGAAAATATCATTTACTCTATTTTTGCTCGCAGCAGCAAAGGCGGCAAGATGACTCTATTCGCTATCGGGTCAAATTCATATATGTTCTTTCTTGGTAAGTTATCAATGGCTGGCTGCCTTCTTTAATAATGTATTCAACAAATAACCACCGACGCCTGTCCTTGCGAACCGTTCTAGAGCACCAACTGCTTTGTAGACGCGGTGACTGGCTTGCATGTAACGTTCATGCGCGAGAATGGTTCCTATAAGGGTCTTTCGAATAGTATAAATAACAGAAATATTGATTTGCACGTCGAATCTAGTAGTCGCTAAGTATAAATCAGAATATTTTTTTCGAACAGCTTTTGAATGTCTCACAACGTGAACTTGGGGTTTTACGTGCCAAAACCACGATATGATTATGAGGCACGCCGTAGTGGAGGCCCCTCCGATTAATATTGACCACCTTGGGTTCTTTAACTTGCATCCAATCCAGGACACATTGGCGTTTTTGCATTTCGCCCCCATCGAAATGCGGCCGCCGCGGTCGGGATTCGTCGTTTTAAATTAGTGGTGAAAAACGGATGTTTTTAATTCAAAATCTATTCCAAGAGTGTTCGATATTTTATTAGACTCACTTCCAGCACCATTCGATTCGTGTTCGATTCGGCCTCAATATTACTATTCGCACCCACACCCTCGGACTTATTGTAAACCTTCTACCATGTTTCATCGTCATCCGCCCTCTCTTTTTGTTTTATTTTCATCCCCTTATCCCTTTCCCCCCAAGTCAGAGACAAAGATCATCCGACCGACTTCTGTGCGTTTCGTCAAAATTTCTGTCTTTCTATCAACTTATGTTTCCTGCATTCCTTAAACCAGTACAGGGTGGCCAGCCGGTTTTACAACGGGTAAACTCCCTCTTTCCATGTCTTTTTCTTTCTCCTCCTCTATCTGGGTGAGATCACATCCCTCTGAACTGTTGAGCGTGGGCATAAAGAACACGTGCTGCCGCTATCCCATTTTAGCAGGTGCTCGCGCGAGCTCACCGGTCCAGGGGGCATTACGTCGATGGCCCGGGAGCTTTCATGGGAAAGATATAAGAGCAGGCAGCGGGGCGAGTCGCGATAGTTAATTGCACATACACTTCCCACGGCAATGTTTAGTAAATGAGCACACATTTACATTACTGTGCGCTTAAAATGAAAAGTCACATAAAACGTATGTATACTTAAAATGTACTCTTTAGACCAAAAATTTTTTTAATGAACACGAAATTGCAACTTCAGTTCAAAATCGACATATCAGTGGTGACTGTGAAATTACCGCATACTATAGTGTGAAAACGTCTGTCTTTCAAAATCTTATCGTGATAACAGCTAGGATGCTGGCCAATGAAAAAAAGTGTAAATGCGGACAAAAAAGTTCAGGAATCAAACATTAAAGCGGAACCTGCAGGGTTTCCCCGCCATTCGAGACTACTCTCGAGTCTGCGGACGAGGCTGAGCAAACGGAGAGACACTTGCATTCGCATGATTTCGCTCCACGGTCGGCTGACGCCAGCTGCTTCCACAGCTTCATCCTTGTGAAACACATAGGAACACGATCCTGTTCCTTGCGCGTTTCGTAGAGATCCACTCTTTTTCAAAGCCCTATAGAGTATGGCGTAGACAAGGCATCTATAGTACAGGGTATAGTGTTACAAAGAACGCGATAGCATCAAATAACAGAACAGCATAGGGTCGATTCATCTATATACTGTTCCGATTGTTTTCTGCGGTCACTTTCTGTTTTATTTTTCTTCCAACTGGAAAAAAGAAGAGCAGCCATAGTTTCGTACTCGTCGTATACCGTCTGCGAAGCGCCAAGTCAAGGAGAGATCCGATCTCCCGGAGTCCGTTGTTCTTCGCGAACCGTTCGCGCACGCTGCTCAGTGAAGCGGACACAAACGCATGCAAGGCGGTTCCCGCGGGACGCCGCGGCGCCAACTGCTGCTGCTAGAGCGAAATCGTCTTCGTACTCGCGGGTTCTCGGTTCCCGCCTCCGCGCGCGCATGGTTGCGCCGGCCGGCCCCCACGACAGCAACAGCAGCAGCGGCATCAGCAGCAGAAGCAAGGGCGAACCAAGTTGTTTTCAAGTCGACCTGGTAAGGTTACGCGAAACCGGAGATGTCGAGAGGTGGGCCCGGAGCAACACTCCAGTCTTCCCCCCTCCCGCCTCTTTCTATCTGCGCTCGTGCAACTCACGCTGTAGCATCATCGGATGAGAGCGGCAGTTGTTTCGCTCGAATCGTGACCGGACCGTCCCCTCCCAAAGCTCTCTGTATGGATGTGTTTGCGCGTGCGTTTGTGAGTGTGGAGCGCCGCGCTAGCTAGCGAGTGAGCGAGCGATTCTCCATCGCAAGCATTATAGTGGTCCCCGGGCACGTTCGTGGCAAGCGCGCCGTAGTTTTCGTGAGAGACAAAGAAACGAAACAAGACAAGAAATGAAAACCGACAGACCGAACTCTGGCATAGAAGACAGACAGACACGCTCGGCGTTTCGCAGTATTTCCTGTCCCCCTCCTCTCGCGCAGTTATTGATCGCGTTTTCTGTTGTTTATTTCTGCCGGGCCGACGTGTGCGTGCCACACAACGCACACAGCCGCACGCGAGCTCAGGGTTCGAGTGACGCGCGCGCAGAGAGCTCGAAGAAAGGAAGCTCGGCGGCCGTGGTTGGGTGTATCGGTGGCGGCCTGTTTCGTTCGCCCGCCTGCTTGCTTGCCTGCCAGCCAGCCTTTCCTATAGCCTGCCTGCCCACACGAAACGGCGTTGAGCCGTCTCTCGGGACGTTTGCACGGCTCCGGCTCTGAAGCGATGCGTGGCAAATTGCGAGCTGGACGGGAAAATGCTCTCTCGTCAGCCGAGACGTGCGCGCAAGCTAAGGTATACACGGGGGCTATAGCTCGCTTTCTGCGAATAAGCGAACGAGTCGGGATCGAGATGACGTTGACGACGCGAGCGTGAGACGAGTTTTCTTCCTTCTAACTCGGCGCTCTTTCTGCGTGCGGCGTGGCTTTTGTTGTGGAGAGAATCCCGGCGACCGCGCTTGTGTGACCCGAGGTGATCTCGGCTAAAGCCACGAGGCCACGTGGCGTGCGTTCATGTCCATCTGCGAGCGTAAATAATAGAGAAGCCAGTCATCGCACGAACGTTCTCGTGTAGGCGGCGCGCACGCTTCGAAGACACATTGCTAAAGCTCGGTTCATTTTTTGTTTGTTTGTTTGTTTGTTTGTTTGTTTGTTTGTTGTTTGTTGTTTGTTTGTTGTTTGTTTGTTTGTTTGCTCTGGCACAGTACACTGTGAGTCAGATAAACTCAGCTTGAGCACACAGGCAGCAGTATAGCAAAAACTACCAGGAAACCGGAGTTGAAAGTTCACTGATTCTCACCGGGGAGCGCTTGACGTGTGCGCAGATTTTTGCCGTCGCTGCTGCAATATTTTTTTTTTCTCAAGTTACGGAATGAAACAAGAAAACACGCGTAATTAATTGTTTTCTTTCTTTTCCTTTCGTTTATACGCTGCATCGTGGCTCCTGGTGCCACGTAAAATACCACAAAAGAAACTTCACCGCCAACCTCCATATCCAGGTCAGTGTTGTCTTCCAAAGCAAAAGCAGGAAGTTTGATGAAATGGCGTAACCTCACGCACAAAATTTGCAAAAGATACTGGAATGAGTCGTTTCTGTAACCACTACTGCAAATAGCGAAGGAAAGAAAGAAAGAAAGTCACGAAAGTGAAATGCATGGTGTAACCGGAAGTATCTATAGTCTGCTTCCAATCTCATTTTCCTCTTCATGTCAATTCAAACGTCGCTCCTGAAGTAGCAAGCCTTGCATACATATATATCGTATATAGCAACATCTTCCATTTAACTCATTCTCCAACCTGTCTATCCGGTTCTCCAGTTAATTCCCAACAACTATACGCGCGCGTACACTTTTGCACTATTGATTGACGGGCGGCTTCGTGTCTTCGTGCCGTTCCTTTCGTGGTATAGCGAATGCGCTTCAAACGTGCCGGCCGTCCGGTTCTCCTGAATTGGCGGTATATATATGACGGCATCGCTTCATGGTTTAACAGGTTACGTTAGCCGCGCATCCGCAGTGTGTAACTATAACTCGCGTAACTTCGGTGACCCATTCCGTGTATATAGTTCTATTTAGGGTATACCGAGAAGCAGCTTCAGATAACACGCCCGTAAAAGTAAACAGTTACACTGTAATATCATATATAGACAAAAATTTAATAGTCATCATCCCACGTGCAGTTAGTCAACCGGTTTGTGAGATAAAATTTGGACAGGTAAGGGAAGAGGCTTGCGCCAAATCATTATTTGTTGATTGAATATCTTTCACAACATGTAGTTGCGGCATGCACTGCACAGAAAATAATCAGCTTTATATAAACGTGCGTGTGCAATCGACAGAAGAATCGAAACAGCAAGAAACCTGTACAAAACCACACGTTTGTTGTAGGCGCAAATACGCGCGTCCGTACAAATGTTGAAAGTGTACATTTCAGCTTACGGTACTTCACGCCCCTTCGTTTTGTAATGTCTTTAAAACGTATTGAAAACAATGAGCAGCAAATATATCCTTGCCGATTTTTTTTTTTGTAGTTATGGAATGCTTACGAATGTCTTTCTGTTTTCCTGTGATATATTTTATATTCTGGCTTGTATGTACAGAGCATGTGGACTTACACTTTTTGCCGACAATTTGTAATACAGTTTCTCAAAACAATCGGTTTAGAACTTTAAGGACAGCCACTATAGGTCATAAGAGATATATAATCGTTAGAGTGCCCGACTTTAGAAACGCTGCGCCTGTAGCTTAGTGCATGTGAAAGTGCGATCAAGACTCGTGTCTTCTCTCTCTCTCTCTCTTTCTATCATTTCCCCAATACCCCTCGTGTGGGGTAGCAAATTGGACAAAATCTAGTTAACCTCCCTGCCTTTCCTTCCTCCCTTCTCTCTTTCTCTCTATGCTTGCTAAATTTGGTTTCCAGATCTTACATGGCCGTTAGAAAGAAATAGAACTCTGGAATGAGAAGTCTACAAAGCAGACGCAGTCAAAATCTGTGACGTCACGATGAGATGGTACGGGATTAACTTCGAGGTGGCGTCGCCAGATGTCTCTCGCTTTCGCGTCTTTTCTGGCTTAACAAAGCCTTTCCTCGTGGTAAGAGTGGGTTTCCCGGTATTGCATGAAGCTAATATACTGATATGAGCTCAGGTTATTCTTTTCTCTGTAGTGTTTCTTAAAGAGCAGGCAAACTGGTGGCGCATTGTCAACACAGACAGCGCTATAGAACGCGGACGGGACGAAAGAATTGCAAACTCGTAGCGTTTTGTCACGCCTATATACTTTCTCCGATGTGCCAGTGTTTCAATGGGCTGTGGACCAATTAAGTAGTGAATCAGCGACTTTACACTTTTGGTGACGTATTAGCGTAAGCTAAGGTGTCGCCTTATGGCCATTGATTCATCCTTTCATAAAAGCAGCGTTAACGACACTGTTACTTACGTGAACCGTGCACTTACAGTAGGTCGACGACCCATAAAATGGTTATGATGAAACGAAACATGCCTTTTTTTTAGTTACTAATTCCGCAACGTAATAAACAAATTTCCACCTTTCACTGGCCTGCAGACTCGTGATGTCAGAGTCACGGTTTGCTTCCACTGCTGCACTGGAGAATAAATATTCAATCATTGAATAAAACAAACTGAAAATCGTCCTCTTACAGCACAAGAAAAGAAGATGATGACGTTCTGCCAGTTACCGCAACACGCTAACGCAAGCCTCGGGAACGTACGTTTGCCTTGCAAACCATTTGCTGTTTTATAGCGTTGCTGCATGCCAAAAATTTATCTTTCACTGGGTTGCTTCCTACCCTACTTTCAATCCACATTGCTCATTTCTGGAGCTCTTATAACTTTTCGTGCAGGACAGTGTTGTAGGTTATCCTACACCAGGTATGCTCTTCACTTTAAGCGGTGACGAATCGGTGCCAGCCTAATTCTTAACGATGCATGCACTTGCTGCTGAATGCACTGCTCGGAATATTTATGCTCTTATGGTATCGTAGTGTAACTCTATAAGAACAAGACAGTGTTACTGGATAAATAAAAGGGCAGCAGAAAGGAAGTTGAAATCACACAAGTTATCTATACGAATGTCCGGTAGACTAACCATCACAGGGAATATAAGACAGAAGGAAGAGGGAACCGCCCAGATAACGATAAATGTATGGATGTCCCCAGATGCATTGGGAAGAGCCTTGGGAATGCAGGCCCGCATTCGTGACCGATTAAGGAACCGCGCCGTCCAACTTTGAGTGCACAACAAAGTGTCTGCGTGCACTGTTTGTGCGAGTGCAATGTTTGCTGTAATCTTACTGAGTAGTCCTCAGATTAATTCAGTGCCCTCTACACACTTACACGTACCTATAGCTATACCAGCCCTGCCTACATTGAATAACATGTATCCCACCTCCCAGCTCCACTCCCTGCCCCCCTCCTCTTTTTTATTTTTTTTTTTCTTAAGGTCAGAAACCTAATGCAGATCATGCTACGCCGCGTTTATTTGTTCTTGCGCGCTTCTGTCAGCGGTTAGCTGGGTTGAAGCCCGAAAGGTCGACAGCTGCCGAGCAAGGCGAAGGGTATGGCCGTATATCATCGCTCATGCCTTAAATTAATGCAGCATTCAAAACAGAGCGGCCGAAACAAAGAAACATCGATAGCCGGCGAGCGCGGTTTCAATCGTTCATTACGAAGGCCGAACGCTAAGTAAGATGTAGCCCGTCGATGACTCTCAAGCACGCTGGTGCTGCTGCACGCTGCTCCGGCACTGCGCTGCGATAGAACTATGAATACACGCGCCAACAAGCCGCCGTGTGTACGAGGGCACGCACTTCTACATGAGAAAGCCCAGCACTGGCTGGCCGCTTCTGTTGCTTCCCTCGGGTGTATAGATGAAATCGGAGAGAGATCGCACGGTGGACGACGGCGATTGTGCTGTCTTCCTTCTAGCGGTTGTTGTTTGTGGCGCCTCAGCGTATACGCATGGTATAAGTGTACGAACCGTTTTGCCCAGCAGCCGCGCCGATACAGTCGTGTATAGGGCCGGACCACGCGCTCATCTCCATAGGCACCCCAAAGCCACGGACGGCGCTGCGGCTGCAGCCGACAAGATAAGGTGAGTCTACCGGGGGCGAGGGTGAGATATACGCGACGCCCATCTGATGGATGCCGGGTATAATTACAAAGCGTGTAGCATCAGCAGCAGCAGCAGCAGCCGCAGCAGAATACCACGCGAGTGTTTTCTTTCCATCGGTTCGGAGTGCATGCATGCAGAGAGACGCACCGAACCGTTGGCACGAACATCACGCCGCTTGCATCCAGCGCGGTGCTGGTCGCACACGCCTTCGGCGCATGCTACTTGAGCAAACGCGTGCGCGGAGAGCCTCGTCTTCGCACGCCTCGTATTCAAGCGCACGGAGCACTTTTGCGCATGCGGCGTGTTGCGTGCAATCACCTCCATCCAGCAGCAGCGGCAGCATGACTGAGTCAGGAGCGGTCATCTTTCCTTCTCCCCCCGTGCATTGGTTGATGCCCTCGTGCCCCCTTGAGAGAGAGCACGTCCCTTTTCTACATCTTTCCATCTCTCTCTCTCTCACCCCTCTCCCTCCTTCCTACTGCTGCTTATAACGAACAGCTCGAAAGAAAGCCGAAAGCAGCATGCGCGTGTTGGCAGTGTATACGACTTTGTGATTGGATGGAGAAAGAATCCAGTCGGTATTTCTCATCTCGTTCTCGCTCCTTCTTAAGAGTCCTGCGCGCTGTTTTCGCTGCTCATCCCTTCTCGTTTTCTTTCTCTCTCTCTCTCACCCTCTCTTTCTCCTCGGACGTCACGGCGGGCGCGTCAGTGAATAAGAAGAAAAGAAAGAGCGATGAGGATTTCCAGCGGAGGGCAGGACAGGAACGGACGAAAGCACTTCGACGGCGGAGGAAATGTCTAGCGGCAAGGAATGCACGGCGAAGAAACTAAAGCGACAAACAAGAGTGTCACACCGCACACACACGCCTTAACGACCTTCTCATTCTCTATTCGAGAGATCAAGCTCTCTTCTCATTCGCCACCGTGTTCACGCACTTGCCGGCATTGCCCTGTCCATCTCTGTTTTCTTTCTCTCTTTCTTTCTTTCTTTCTTTCTTTCTTACTAGTCTCGAGCGAGAGACGAAGCGTCCGTCCGCGGGCGGCTTTGCGAACGCGATCGAATTAATGGCACTTTCGAGAGTCTAATTACTTCTCCGTTTTCGCGAAGGCGTTCCCGCACCCGTCTCTCGGCGCTTTCGGGAAACGTATAAACAGTTCCGTGAACTCAAACACAACCAAAGGCCGCTCCACAGAAGCGATCTAAAAAAAGATACACAAAGAGATCACACTGGCTTTCGATGCAGCGTCAAGGACCTCCTTCTCGTTCGTCGTCCACCTTGCTTCTTTCGTTTCTTCTCTCATTATGGATGAAGAATGTCAAGCGTCGAGCAATAATGGACCCCACTGTATATGGCCTCGGCGCGCGCTGCAATGCTTACGCGCGCAATCTTGCAGTCGCCGAAGTCACTGTCGAACTTCTGAGAACCTCCGGTGTGCCCGAGGCGTAAATGCGCAATGAGCCGCCTTGTCGCAGGTCGCAGGCCGACTAATGCTCCGGGAACCTGTTTCGATATTGGCCTTTCCCGAGCGCGCGCTTTCGCAACGTCCTTCCGAATGAAGCGAGGACGATGCTCGGCTCGTATATGCAAACTCCACTTTGTTGTGTTGATTGCTCGTATAAATATTAACCTAGAGAATTAAGTACAAAATGAAGGCAAATAAAAAAAATGATCTCGTGTTATGCTTTCTTTTTTTTTCATTAACTTGGTACGTAGCCACCCCATGAGTTAAAGCGGCACGCATGCGTGCAATCGTGCCCTAACTTCTGCACGTATAAGCCATCACAGCTCCCCAAGCTACCTTTTCTGCGGATACAAGAACAACGGAGCGCCGACACTGCCGATAAGAAAGGGACGCTAATGCCACGGCAAACTGCAGCTTCGTGAAGCATCGTATAGATGGCGGGGCAATTTGACGCTCGCTTCCTATACAACAGAGGCGGAAGCGCGCCATGCGCGTGTCAACAGCCGCCATGGATGTAGGCATTTGTTGATTTCTTGCCTTTGTCGAAAGGCATGGAGGTGCAGATTTAGTGCTCATAAACGAGCGAGGGAGAACAGCGCGGATAAATGGGCGAAAACGAGAGCGGAAGGCACGGATTATATAGCTACAGGCGTCACGTGGAGTTTAAGAGCGCTTTGGCGAAGAGATCACGAGGTACTGAACTGCACTCCTGTGCAAGGCTCTGCAGACTTGGATGCGTCGATACTTTCACGATTTTGACAGGTAAGTGCAACATAGTTGCAGTTATGCAGGCTATCATCTAGTATAAAACTATAGAGCGCCTTGTGTTCTCTTGAGTCCTCACTTAATAGAGCATGCAGGAACATCTTAGTTGACAGATATAGAGCAGAAGGGGGAAGAGCAGCCTCACGATTCGAGTGGAAACTGATTAAGAGATAGGACGTCTACTCGAGACCTGCGTTCTCGCTATAGCGAGTGCTACCATTACCCATGGCAAACACCCGGACAAAGCCACGCGCTGTTTTCTACATTTCGTTGTTGGGTACACTGATGTCAGACGCTCGGTGCGCAGTTAAATAACGACACCTTCATCTCAAACATGCATCGCTTTGCTCCGTGGCGAGCTGTCCTCAAGACATGCACGCGAAATATTTGCAAGCAATAAGGGAACCCCTCTTTTTGCTTATATCAATAGGGGACCTTGCGTTTTGCTTGCGAATATTTCTCATGCTTTTCCTGACAGCAGCTCGCGACAGAGCACAGTGATGCCTGTTTGCGATGGAGAATGCGATTATGCAGTTCTCACGTAACGTTACGGATGCAGTTTCTCACGGTGACCCAAACATGGTGGCCACGATGACGTCAGTGCATCATATTACCACACGTAAATTGTTTTGCTTTTTGACGCTGACCGTTTTTCATCGGATTATCACTGCTATCGATTCGTTGCTTGGCACATGACGCGTGTGTCGCGCTGTGTCATTTCTTGTTTACGCATGCTTCTCGACGTGCTATATATAGCATACCCCAAGAAGCGGGTATGCGATGACGTCAATGCAAACAGTCTAAACTTCGTTGTTCAGTAGTAAAACCGCAGCATATTGAGAAAATGTAGGCGAGTGGGAGCTTTGTTACCTCCCCTTATATACTAAGCGCACAAAGTTAATAAAATTCCCGCACACGGCACCATGCACTTAGCTTGACGCAGCTGCACCGATGCCTGGAAAGCACCGTGGGCGCCGCGTAAAAACATTTCACATTCAGAATACGGGAGAACCACGGTGTCTCACGCGCAGTGCGAATGAGACCAGCGAATGCTGACCTTTCGTTTGTTCTGAAAACTACCGGTTCACTGTCAAGTAGGAACGATTATAATCTTGAACGAGTGGTCGTTTCTTCTCTCTTACTCAACACCAGGGTCACTTATCGATTACTGAAATGAAGGTACCGCAAGAATATATGCTATCATCATCATCATCATCATCATCATCAGCCTATATTTATGTCCACTGCAGGACGAAGGCCTCTCCCTGAGATCTCCATTTACCCCTGTCTAGCGCTAGCTGATTCCAACTTGTGCCTGCAAATTTCCTAACTTCACCGCCCCACCTAGTTTTCTGCCGTCCTCGAATGCGCTTCCCTTCTCTTGGTATCCATTCTGTAACTCTAATGGTCCACCGGCATGCCCACCCTACGCAATACATGGCCTGCCCAGCTCCATTTTTTTTCTTAACGTCAATTAGAATATCGGCTATCCGCGTTTGCTATCTGATCCACACCGCTCTCTTCCTGTCTCTTAACATTAGGCCTAACATTTCATAGCGATAGCAATTATATGGACACTCCAAGAGCATTTTTGCCGTCGCCGTCGCTGTGATGTTCTGTATGAAGTCCAATGGCGATAAAATCGTCGCCGCGTGCCGTGCGTTGTGTGTGCGAGTGAAAGCGTGCGAGGGTGAGCCGGCAACCGCAGCTTAATCTCGCGCACGCGAGAGAGGAAGGCGGTCGGAAGCGCACGGTCTTCGTTCATGCACGTGGCACGGGGAGGAGCGGCTGAGACGGGAGGGGGGGGGGGGGGGTGCGTTCTGCTTCCGCAGCTGCTGCTCACGGAGCTATCTTGAAAGCGATCCGCGACGTGGCCGAAGTGTGCGCGGCACCTCATCTTCAAAGCGATCTGCGATGGACCAAAGTGCATTCGCTGAGTGCCGGTAGCTTTATACGCACTGCGCTTTCAACGTTTACTTCGCGTTGAAGCGAGAGCCAGCGCGAAGGTCAATTTGCTCGCTGCCGCTGGCGCGCTTTCTCACTCCAGCGTTTTGACGAGCTCCCGCGGTCATCGAGCGAGATGTGTTCATGTTTACCTGTGCGCGTGACACCGTATTTGTTTATTTAGTTAGTAAGCGAACATTTAGAACTTTGTACGGCCGATAAAACTACTATCCTTACTTGGTATAGCTGTCTACTAATTTGCTATCGCATTTTTTGCTATCGGTGCCTCTACTGAAGCCTGGGAAGTCTCCGCTGAACATTACATCGTACCGCCCGATTGCACTTCCGAGTTACATCGGTAAGGTCATGGAGAGGATGTTACTAACACGTATGGAATGGTACCTCGAATACTATGACATTTACCCTGAGGCTATGGCTGGCTTTCGACGTGGACGGTCTTCAATTGACAGCGTCATTGATCTTGTGACCTCCGTGCAACAACAAAAAGCTCTGAAGCGCCTCTCTGTGGCACTCTTCTTAGATGTAAAAGGTGCCTACGACAATGTAACCCACGAAGCCATCCTCCAAGCTCTTGAGGCTGCAGAACTTGGAGGCCACGTCTTTAGGTGGATTAGGAGTTATCTATCACGGAGATCTGTGTTTGTCCTAACTGAAGATGGGCCAACAAATAGATATATCTCCAGTCGTAATATCCCACAAGGCGGAGTGTTGAGCCCTACTCTTTTCAATCTTGTTCTAGTGGGGCTCGCCGAAACGCTACCACAGACGGCTAATGTCTCGCTCTATGCAGACGAATATTTGCATCTGGGCGTCCGGCGTGACAAGGCCACAAGTGCGCGCCAGAGTACAGAAAACGGCAACCCTGACAGCGGCATACCTTCGCCGACAAGGCCTGACGATATCCGGAGAAAAATGTGCACTAGTGGCATTTACACGACGACCGATGTATTTCTACCCGGTGTGTATCGAGGGCCAGTCAATTGAGTACAAGAAAACTCACAGGTTCTTGGGCGTTATTGTGGATCGCGACCTCACTTGGAGTCCCCATGTCTCCTACATGAAGAAAAACTCATTTGTATTGAGAATATGTTTAAATTCGTAGCTGGAAAATCGTGGGGACCATCCGTGCACTCCATGTTACAGCTATACACGGCACTTTTTCTCGGATTCCTGCGATACAGTCTTCCTGTCTTGTCCAATACATGCAAGACTAATATCCTTGCACTACAGAGCGTACAAGCCCAAGCACTTCGGATATGTCTTGGCCTCCCGAGATGTTCATCGACAGCTGCAACAATTGTCATTGCACAGGAGCACCCGATCACCACTCATATCGTCGGTGAGACGCTAAGAGCGCACATTCGACACATTTCACGGCTACCATCCCATCATTTAGCCGATTTGCCATTGCGAAGACCACAGGCTACATTCTGTAGTATTGTGACAAGACATCATGCCTCCATACCATCTGGCTTCAAGCCTGCGAAACGCCCAACATCGGCATGGTGGTTCCTCCGGCAAATTCACGTGTGCCTCTCAGTTCCTGGGATTAGCAAAAAGGCAGACTTCTCAACACTAGCCCTGAAGCAATTGTCTCTGCTTGTCATCAACGAGTATTATTTTGACCGCATACACATTTATACGGACGGTTCCACCATTTCTAACAGCTCTACCGGATCAGTAGTTATTCCATCGGACGCCGTCACTTTGCAATTTAAATACTCGCACAACACCACGTCTACAACCGCAGAACTTGCGGCTCTTCAAGGTGCACTCAATTACGTGCTCCAGCAGCCTCCAAATCGTTGGGCCATTTTCAGTGATTCTAAAGCAGCTCTACAAACTCTGCAGTTTTCCCTACGACAAGCGTTACACGAGCAGCTAGTGCACGAAATTAGGCACGCTCACCATCACGCTCTCGAAGAAGGACACGATATTGTGTTTCAATGGTTGCCGAGCCATTGCGGAATTGTCGGCAACGACAGCGCAGATGAAGCAGCACGCTCGGCTCATCACAAACATCAGCTGGTTCCTATACCTCTCTCAAGAACGGATGCTGCACGGCAACTTCAATCGATTGCTCGCCATATGACACTTCTGCGATGGAATTCACCGGGTTTCACCAGCTCACGTTTGCATTCTCTTGACCCTAACTTGCGACTTCGCCTACCACCTGGACTCTCCCGTCGTGAAAGAGAGAGAGAGAGAGAGAGAGAGAGAGAGCAAGGAGAGGAAAGGCAGGGAGGTCAACCAGAAGAGCGTCCGGTTTGCTACCCTGCACTAGGGGTGAGGGAAAGGGGGAATAGAAAGAATAAAATAGGGAGAGAATGAGTACTGAGTACACGTGGGACGATGTACAGGGCCACTATAGGCGGTCTCTTAAACCGGTGCACTTCAAATACTGCACTAATGCACGCATCGCTTTTTGTGCCAGTGACGGGTGTAGCCACGGTCCAAGTATCTTTGACTCAGAGAAGGGTCTCGAGTCCAGTCGGTTTAAAGTGGTCCTGAGAGAGAGGCGTTGCACGTCGTAGCGAGGACAGGTACACAATAGGCACTCGATGGTTTCCTCGCACATACAGGAGTCGCACATCGGGCTCTCGGCCATTCCCATGCGGAAAGAGTAAGCGTTCGAGAACGCCACTCCCAGCCACAAGCGGCACAGCAAGGTTGTTTCGCCGCGGGAAAGGCTAGATGGCAATTGTAGACGCAGCAAGGGGTCCAACTTGTACAATCGGCAATTGAAGGCACGTGAACTCCATAAAGCTTGTGACTTTTTGCGTGCAAGCAGACGAAGTTCCCTGGCAGTGTCCGTCCTCGCCAAAGGCATTGTACGCGTCTGGGTGTCTTCGTGAGCAGATCGGGCAGCCCTGTCAGCAATGTCGTTGCCGATGATGCCACAGTGAGCAGGAATCCACTGGAACACTATGATGTGTCCTGTTTCCAGAGCATGGTTATGTAATTCCATGATGTCGGATATAATCTGCTCGTAAGTTCCCCGTCGTGAAACAACTTTACTGTGTCGCATGTGGCTGGGTGTCGCATTTACCAACGCCTATTCGTTCCTAATAGGGATGGCCAACAGTGCGGCGTGCAATTTGTGCGGGTGCGACGAGACACTCGAGCACCTTCTGTGTCACTGTCCATCTTTTGACACTCAACGACGTATTCTCCAAGCCAAACTGAACCTGTTAGATAACAGAACGTTCACGGAAGAAAAGATTCTTGGGCCATGGCCTATGCATTCTTGCATGCAAAAGGCCACAAAAGCCCTTCTGCAGTTCGTGAAGAGTACTGGATTGTACGAACGCTTGTGACAGCGGAGATTCTTCTTTGACTGTCTCTGAGAATGACTGACTCCATTTTTTTTCTTTTCTCTCTTTATCTATTCTTCCCCTTTCCCCCTCCCCATGTGTAGGGTAGCCAACCGGGCACGTCCTTCGTTAACCTCCCTACCTTTCCCTCTTCGTTTTTCTCTCTCTCTCTGCTATCGCATTTGATGCTTCGCCTTTCGGGCGAAACTGCGACTTTTTTTTTTTCGTTCCATCGCTCTTTGTGCGGTCCTGAACTTGTTCTCGAGCTTCTTTGTTAACCTCCAAGTTTCTGCCCCATATGTTAGCAGCGGTAGAATGCAAGGATTGTACAATTTTCTTTTAAATAACAGTGGTAAGCTCCCAGCCAGGATTCGGTATTGTCTGCCGTATGCACTCCAACCCAATTTTATTCTTCTGTAAGTTTCCTTCTCGTGATCAGGATCCCCTCTGAGTAATTGGCCTAGGTAAAAGTACTCCTTTACGAACTCTAGAGGCTGACTGGCAATCCTGAATTCTTGTTTCCTTGCCAGGCTATTGAACATTATATTTGTCTTCTGCGCATTCGTCTTCAACCCTACTCTTACACTTTCTCGGTTAAGGTCCTTAATCATTTGTTGTAATTCATCCCTATTGTTGCTGAATAGGGCAATGTCATCTGCAAACTGAAGGTTGCTGAGATATTCGCCGTTGATCCTCCTAAGCCTTCCCAGTCTAAGAGCTTGAATACTTCTTCCAAGCATGCAGTGAATAGCATTGGAGAGATTGTGTCTGCTTGCCTGACCCCTTTCTTGATAGGTAACTTTGTACTTTTCTTGTGGAGGACCAAGGTAGCTGTGGAATCTTTGGAGATATTTGCCAAGATATTCACATATGCCTCCTGTACTCCTTGGTTACGCTATGCCTCTATGACTTCTGGTATTGCTACTGAATCAAATGCCTTTTCATAATCTATGAAAGCCATATAGAGAGGTTTATTGTACTCCGCAGATTTCTCGATTACCTGATTAATGACATGGATGTGATCCATCGTAGAATATCCCTTCCTGAAGCCAGCCTGTTCTCTTGGTTGACTGAAGTTAAGCGTTGCCCTGATTCTATTGGGAATTGTCTTGGTGAATATTTTATTCAATACTGAAAGCAAGCTAATGGGTCTATAATTCTTCAATTCTTTAACGTCTCCCTTCTTATGGATTAGTATAATGTTAGCGTTCTTCCAGTTCTCTGGTACACTTGATGTCGTGAGGCATTGCGTATAAATGGCCGCAAGCTTTTCAAGCATGATATTTCCTCCATCTTTCATTAAATCGACTGTTATTTCATCTTCTCCTGCCGCTTTTCCCCGGATCATGTCTTGCAAGGCCCTTATAACTTCATCGCTAGTAATAGAAGGAGCCTCTGTATCCTGTTCTGTTCATCACTAGTTCGAATGAAAGTAGCTTGGCTGCTCTGGGCACTGTATAGAATTCTTGCGCTGCTTTTACCATGTCATCGAAATTGCTGATGATATTAACCTGTTTATATTTCAGTGAATACATCTTGCCTTGTCCTGTGTCAAGTTTTCTTCTCACTGATTTCATGCTGCGTCCATATTTTACGCCTTCCTCAATCTTTCCGACGTTATAATTCCGAATGTCCCTTACTTTCTTCTTGTTGATTAGTTTTGACAGTTCAGCGAATTCTATCTGATCTCTTGAGTTTGACACTTTCATTCTTTGTCGTTTCTTATTAGGTCCTTTGTTACTTTGGAGAGCTTACCTGCTGGTTGCCTTGGTGATCTACCTCCCACTTCAATTGCTGCTTCTGAAATCAGCTTAGTTCCGGTTTCATTCATTACCTCTATGTTATCTTCATCTTCCTGTTCTAAAGCTGCAGATTTGTTTGCGAGTACCAGCCTGAATTGGTCTGTTTTTACCCACACTGCGTCTAGGTTGCTCTGTTTCCTCTTTGACTAATTTTGCTCTTTCTCTCTTCAACTTGAAAGAAATCCTGCCCCTCACTAACCTATGGTCAGTGCGCTTTACCCTACATAACACTTCTACATCCTGCGCTATGCTGGGATTGGCCAAGAGTATGAAATCTATTTCATTTCTTGTTTCTCCATTAGGGCTTTTCCAGGTCCACTTCCTGTTGCTGCGCTTCCTGAAGAAGGTATTCATTTCCGCGAATTCTACTAACATCTCTCCTCATGCATTCCTAGAATCGATGCCGTAGTTGCCAATTGCTTGCTCACCAGCCTCCTTTTCCCCACTTTTTCATTGAAGTCACCCGTGACAACAGTATACTAGAGTTTGTACCTTTCTCATCGCTAATTCAGCACCTTCATAAAACTGTTCTATTTCTTCATCATCGTGACTTGAGACTGGAGCGTAGGCTTGCACTACCTTCATTCTATACCTCCCATTCAGCTTTATTACGACGACTGCTACCCTCTCATTAATGCTGTAGAATTCATCAATGTTGCCCGCTATATCCTTATGGACTAGAAATCCTACCTCGAATTCTCTCTTATCTGGAATACCTCTGTAGCAGAGGACGTGGCCATTAGTCAGCACTGTATAAGCCTCACCAGTTCTTCTAACCTCACTAAGGCCAATAATATCCCAGGCAATGCCTGATAATTCTTCGAATAGCCCAGATAAGCTAGCCTCACTCGAGAGAGTGCGCGTGTTGAACGTTGTGAGGTTCAGTTTTCAGTGGCGGCCTTTCCGGATCCTGAGATTCTTAGCACCCTCTGCCGCGCCGCAGGTCTGACCACCGCCTTGGTCAGGTGCTCCGCAGCCGCTGAGGACTGAGGGCCATGGGTTAATTGCAGGAGTCATGAGGGAGGTAGTGGCCGAATACTGCACCAGGGAGGCCAGTTCCTGTTCTGATGAGGGAGTGGCTTTGTTGAAGCTTAATGGGCCGTCCTAATTTGGTTGCAGCTGGACTAATATAGCCCCTCTATATAGCGCTCAGAATTTTTTTTTTTTGCCGGTGTCAGGCGCCACAATGCCTGAAAATGTAATGGACTGGAGGAGGATTCGAACTTACGACCTTCAGATGGTGGTGTCGTGGAGCAGAGGTAGAACACCGGGCTTCTAATATATGCTATGGATGTGCTCAAAGATGCATGCGACATGTGCCTGGAATTAGGCTGAAATCCTGGTGTCCTGGTCTCCAAACATATCTTGGCAAAAATGATGTGCCACGTCAGCTAACACAGAAGCCGCCACGCATGCGGACTCAAAAAGTAGCAGTTTCTTATTTGCCAACACGTTAGGCTGCAGTGCATGGTATACTTGTAAGGGGCCGGATAAGCGGCGCTTTACGGAATCCCGTGATACGTACCTAAAGATTATCGCGCTTTGAAGCGCCTCGCCGCAGCAGGTGATCACTTATTCTTGTATAAACTAATTCACAACAACACTTCTGTCCGAGGTTACTGTCAGCTGTAACGTTCAGCGTGCCTCGCCCAAACTTGCGTAATCCCATCATTTTCTACGTGAATTCAGCGTGCACCTCTAACGCTATAACATGACTTGTAACCCAACAAAATGCCTTGCGTTATGACCTTGATATTTTCAGCCCTTGTATTTGCTCGTTATCTGACTTCTGTCTTTGATATAATTCATTTTTTTTTTGCACCTTGTACCACTGTTATTTCAGGTTTCCTGCTTTGTATTCTGTTTCTGTTCTTTGTATACCACAAGTGCACCAATACTAAGGCGCCAAGCTGTTCTTGGGCACTTTCAGAGATAAAATGAAATGAAATTAAAATAAAAATAAAAACCGTGCCATCGTGATGTCGTCATCGTGTCATCGTTGTCGCTGTCGCCCCACCATCGTCGTCGTTGTGCCGTCTGGCCGTCTATCACATGCACACGGATGCACCTATATATAAAGCAGTATCTTTTTTTAACAAACTTTAATCTACACTATTCCCGAGTCAGTAATCGCATTTAACGTTTCCCCCGAGCAAATGATAAATAAAGATTATGCGGAAGCATTTCAAGTGCATCGCAGAAGCCGAGCGCATTCTGCCGCGGTCTAGGAGAAAATATATTTGTATACCTATAGAGACACACAAGAAGGTGCATCAATGTACTCCTAGGCAATGCCTATAGTTTTTCTCACATGTCCAATGCACTGCAGTTCTGGCTGCTACCAGTTGCTTATTAGGAAAAATAAATACAATTATGCACACGTATCAGTATCCAAAAAACGGACACAGGAGTGCAATCATGTTGATTGTGATTTGTTTCGCGAATTATGTTTGGTTTATTGCATAAATAAAGGGCCATATGTTAGGCAATATTACGGAGAAGTAGATCACGAAATGCATCTACAGGTTGTCCTGAAATACGGTGAGTGCACTACATAGTTCAATGATTAAAGAAAAGTAGCGGTCGTTTTAGCAAGACCAATTTTACTGTCCGTATAGACGAAAACATTCGTGCATACTCACTTGCACATGTTAGAGCTCCGGCTATAGTAAAAAATTAACCTATGAGTAATCGTCCAAGCCACTGTGTTTCTCTTTGTTTCGTGTGGAGTTTAAGGAAGTAAGACCCCATCAGTCAGTATGATCGATTTTATATTGTAAAGCTAAAGGGTAATGGTATTAAGCCATCTATAAATATCAGCATGGTCCACATGTTTGAGCAAGTTTAGGTGTAGCATCCGCGAATTCCCGCAGAAACTGCAGTGGAATGTTCGAGGTAACTTCGACTCATACAATTCAAAATAACTTGCACCCTTGAAAATGAACAAGGGTGCAAACCGATCTACAGCTCACACCCTTACACTGCCAGAATCATGGTTTCAAATCAGAGCCGAGAGTCCGCGACACACCAAACCAAGAAGACGATCTGAGCGATTTCGCGCACGGTCATGCCATTGCTTCTTTATTATTATTTTTTATTTATATGGACAGTTTGCTCTGAGGCATAAATGAGTATGCTCTGTCTGAAATGACACCTTAGTTTGTTATTGACTACATGCATGCTGTTTCTTGTATGGCGAAAAAGTTATCGGTTCCTCTCACCCTTAATAAAGTCCACATCATTAAAATGACCGCGTGATTGTTGACGTTATAAGGAAGTCAATATAGGCACTGACTTTCCGGACTTGAAAGCAGAATGGACTCATGCAAAAATGCGCGGGACTTTCCTTGAAGCAAACACGGGAAAACCGGAACCTTGCATGTCTCGCGAACAAATCAATCAACAAACGAAATGTTTTCCTGTGATAGCTATCAGGAAATAGGTCGCAGCGGATTGATGCAATAATACTCCACCCACAAAACACGTGGCTCCTAATACACAGAAAGCTGTTTCGGAACTCGTAGCGACCTCTATTCTCCCGCGGTGACTTTCAAATTTCCCTCTGCTATAGAGAAGTGCCCTTTCAAAGATCCGCGCCAGAATCATGATGCACGCGCAATAACTTATATTTCTTTCTCTACCTCCGACGGGACACTCTTCAGTCACTCTATGGTCAATCGAAAAACACTTGACCAGCGCGACTGTCACGCAAACTTCTCCCAGGCAAGGCATGACAACGGTACATCGCCGATCAAACCGTCCTTTCCCTTCCCCACCCCCCCCGTCTTCGAGTCTCTTCCGTTTTTCGAGCGAGTGCGGCGCGGGCGGTGAAGCCATAATTTCCTGTCCTCGTGCGAATTCATGAGGTCCACACACGCGACCAAGTGCTCCGGACGAATCAAGCGCCGCATAAAGCGCGCCAAAAGCGCGGGCCACGCGACCGTGTAGTTCCCTTCGGCCTGGCGTGCGCGCGACCATCGCGGGACACGGATAGGGCGTCTGATGGTCGCGCCGCCTGGCGTTACTGTACTGGACTCTCGCACCGCCTCCCGCGACCCAACGGTTCCTCCGGGCGAGTTACGAAGGCGCCTTCCTTGGAGGCGCACTTAGTTTGCGTGTGCAATATTAATGACGGTGCGGTTTTCTGGTTTTCTACTCTCTTGAGCGTGGTGGCAGAGGGCGCGCTCCGTAAACAGGAAATTTCGCGCTTCGGCTCTGCATAATGAAGATCGTTTTCCGACGAGGAGGCAATGTAATGAGGCGACGAGACCTCTGCTGGATCGTTTTATGCCTTTGAGGAACCATTTACATACACATGTTATATATATTATTCCGGACCGTTTGCTTTTCAATCTAAAAAAAAAAAAAGCAACTTTTACACCCTTTGGGGCTTGTCGTGCCCCCTGTAGCAATAATCGTCGTTTATCTTGCGTGCCTTTACTTTATTTAACGTTGCACGCCCGATACTTCCAGGCAACGAACGGCATGCGCCGGTTAACATAGCATTCTTGCCTGGAAACTAGCGAGCGCAAAGTGTTAAATAAATGAAATGCACTCAAGATAGGTGACGATTTTGGGGGGGACAAGATAAGCCTCAAACGGTGTGAAATGTTTTTAGAATGTATATTATCACCCTCATCATCATCAGCCTATTTCTAGCTATGTCCACTGCAGGACGAAGGCCTCTCCCAGCGTTCTCCAATTATACCCCTGTCCTGCGAGCTGATTCCAACTTGCAGCTGTAAATTTCCTAATTTCATCACCTCACCTAATTTTCTGCCATCCTCTTTCCTTCACATTCATTCTGTAGCTCTCGTGGTCTACCTGTTATCTGCCGCTACGCAATACATGGTCTGCCCAACTCCATTTCTTTCTCTCAATGTCAACTAGAATGTCGGCTATCGCAGTTTACTTTCTGGTCCACATCGCTCTCCATATACTGTCTCTCTCCCTGCGTATATTACACCGAGAGAGAAAATAATGGTCGTGGTAGGCGCTTGTGGTAGAAATGATGCTCATGGTGGGGCCGCCCCCATCGTATGCCGACGCGGCGGCCGTACTCCGAGAGGGGCCCGAATTACGAAAACGTTCGTGTATTTACTATAGATTTACTATAGGTATGCTTAGGTGCACGTTAAAGGACCCCAGGTGGCCAAAATTAATCCGAAACCCTCCTCTGCGGCATCTCCACGGCCCCAGTGTTGCTTTGAGAAGTTTAAACCCCACAAACCAATCAACCGACGTTAGCAACGCATCTCGGACAACGTGACAACGGCACTCGTTCGAATATATGACTGGTCAGCCAACCAATGCAACGTGCGAAATAGCTGCTACGCGGCAGTGGAACTGTCGTCGGCGCTAGGACGCGAAATTACTGTATGGAGGGGGAGAAGTGCGACGTATGGAAAAAAAATGATTAATATGCACGCGAACAGGATACGTGGACTTGTAACGCAAGTCGCACCACAAAACCAACGCCCTGACATGTTCGGGCAGTTTCGGCAAATGACTCCTACCTCGGCGTTATTTCGAATCCACCCATTGTGATTATGTGACGACGTCCTTGGTCTATACACATGGCCTCGGCTCCCAGCGCATAACCTTCGTATACAGCACTGCTCTTAAAGAATAAACGAGAAGTAAAGGGAGCTCACAGCCTGCAGCTCCGGGCACAAGAGTTTCGAACAAACACAGGCTGCATGGGTACGACAAGATAATGTGGTGACTCAGGGATTATAAGAGAATGACAGTAGTACGTCGTGGGCTAAGAAAGCATGTTTAGATTGATGCGAACGTCGACAGTACACTTCGCAGTTCGATACAGCCACACAGAATATTGTCAGAAGCTTCCTCGCTACAAAAGAACCAATGGGCACCGGCGTCTTTCTCGACTGGTATAGTAAATGATCATTTGTTTTCCGTACTTGGAGCCAGTCCTGGCGGGCCAAAGCGAGCAAATGAAATTATATGTTACCCTTCTTGTAGCGCACACCGGCTCCTTATCATGACCGCTCCTTATATGGTTGAAGGTGACAGTGAAGGTGACGAGAATGTGTACACAGTTACAGCATCCGATAGACTATAGGTGCAGGCCTCCCCCAAAAGAGCTACGAAAGTCTACAAAAAAGCTACAGAAGAGCTCCTGTATTACTCTGAACAGCCAGGCGCGACTTTGTGGAAAAGGGTACGTTAACTTAGAAATAAACACAGGAACCTTTTTGTCTCATGCGGCAGGCGCTGTACGTCGATTCCCCTAATTTGTAGAAAAGAGCATGCGGTACCTACGAGGTGTTTCAAGGAGGCACTACGAGCGGACAGGGAAAATCTTAGGAACTATCGCCATGGCCGATGATCCTGTGAATGCCATGATCACGGCTCTTCAGCATGCATTGTTGCCTCCAAAACCACTGAGATAAGAATGTGCGCGAAATAACTGAATCAGACTTTTATCAGAAGGGCCGAATGGCCTTGTGTCCCTGCTGCCTCAAATGAATCGTCGCCGAAAGAGTTCGTCATCTTAAGCGAGGGTGAGAAGGAAATAGTGTATTTTAACGTTTGAATACGTGTATTCTTTCCGCAGTAAGTGAGCTTGAAGTACACCGTGCCAAGATGTCTTCCTTGTCTCCTCCTGTATCATATAGGCTTATATGCATCGCAACGTTTTCCACGGTTTAGAGCCAAGCTCAGCGGTCGATCAGCATTGCTGCGCCCATGTGACGGCGCTATCTATGCATCGTTTACGATTATTTTCAATTACATTAGAGCAATTGCTAACTAATTACAGAAGACAACTAGCGGTTATAACACTTCGTGCAAACTATATCATCATGCCATTCCACCCAATTTTCTGCCGTCCTCAGATAGCTTCTGTTGGGAAACCTCTTTTTCTCTCTCTCCCTCATCTTTCTATGCCGTCCGCTCTCTTTAGCGGTATAGCCAACCGTACGCTCTTGCGTTTAACGTCTCCCTCCTTTCTTTGTGTTATCTCTCTTCTCTTGGCACTCATTCTGTTTTGCGCATGACCTGCCCCAACTCCACTTCTTAATTTGAACTAAAATATCAACTAGCTGTTTTTGATCTCAATCTACACTAATGTATTTCAAATCCTTGAGTCAACGACTACGGTATGTAGATTTTTTTCACTTTACCTGTTTACTCGGCAATGTATAGTCAGCTTGGAAGGGTAGTAACTGATATTGATATATTATTGCAATAAGGCAAACTCAACAGCCACCGAGGGAAGAAAAAAAAAGGAACGTAAAAGACAGCAAACTTCAGCGATTAATTCCTTCGGCTCTGATCTCATTTGCGGGGAAAGCAGCATTCTCCCACAGTGAAGATAGCTATCTCATTTTCGCTTGCTTTTTCCTCAAACAACTGCGTGGTTGACAGTAAGCCGTACTTTGGCTAACGCACACAGCAGTAGAAAATTGTAGTTGGCAGTTCAAACGCATGGCGAATGTGCTTGCATACTTGACAAACCATGGTGCCACGTGAACTGCCGCCAAATGAATGAATTAATGAACATTTTTACATATATAGACGCCATAAGCAGATGAAAAACGGGCAGGACTTATTGTATGCGTCCAGGCATCTGCGGAAAGGCCTCACACGTATTCTCACGGCGCGTGAGGCTTTTCGCTTAAAAGAATTGTAAACCATGACGGAACTAACACTGTGGAGAGAGTGAAAGGCTCAGTGTTCGCGAGCACTCGTTGGTTGGTAGCGGCGTTTGTCAGCTATAAACTCAAGCGTCGAGCAGCACGCGGTTGCAACAAGCCACGTCACGCTTTGTGCAACGACCGTATATACACGTATACGTTGTCAGTCCAGTGCAGTCGTCCGAGGACACCGAAGCTGTTCTCGCACTCGCTGGCACCAACGGCGTGATTCCTTTCTCTCTCTTTTCCTTCTTTTTCCGCGCTAAAGCTGCGCGCTCGTGCTCCTCTTTAAATATGAGCAGTCATTTATAACTGAGGAATTACGCTGCCGAGCGGAGCGCCGGCAATTAAAGCAATTTCGGCTGGCCCACAGAGCGCAGAACGTCCCTGACAAGCAGCACTCTCAGAGTAATACCGTGGCCTCAAAGTAATGCCCACACTTAGCCGCCCGAAACGGCAGGAAACAAGACGTATCCGTGGCTTGTTAGAAGACACACGTGAAGACGCCCTGTGCTGCAGCGTGACCACAACTCATGCGAAGACTTTGTATTCCTTTAGACATTTTATGTGAAGTTAAGTGCCGGCGAGGATATTGCATCTGACGTGCGAGTCTTTTTTAATTATTATTATTTCATGTATTTTTGCTAACATACCCTAAAAGTCTATAGCAGAGGTCTTTGGTTGACACGAGTTCTTTGAACATCTTCGACAGTGCAAACTACGCTGCAAATATTAGAACACGAAGCCTTGTAAGAGATGGATTAACGTTTGACATATTGCTTTGAAATTGCTATGATTGGGTGGATGTCTCATTTTTCCTTAATCCAGAGATGGATGAAGAATAGCTTTCAAGGAAGCAACATCTGCACATCATTTCGTCATCAAAACCATCTGTCCACTGCCCTTTCTTCAGCTGTAACATGTTCTTGGGCGGGCCTGTAGTAAAATGCCACCATCATCATTATCATCGGATGAAGTCCACTTCAGGACGAAGACCTCTTCAAGAGGTCTTCAATTAACTCTGCCCAGCGTCAGCCAAGACCATACTATGCCTGAAAATTTTCTAATAATGCCCCACTTTTTCGTCGGCTGTACAGGCTAATAGCAGACATATGTAAGATAGACTCCTAGGCCTAAAGTCCTTGTCGTGTAGCTTCGAATAGGGCCCACCTCCCCGCATACGCACATCACAAAAGTTCAATATATACTATGTATAGACTTCGATAGATCAATGCGGTCTCCTCACAGCACAAGTGCATTTGTCGGCACACCAACAAGCAAGCATGTGCACGCGAGGAAGAGAGAAAAATAATGCCTATGAAAATGCACTCTAATACAAGGAACTTCGATAGCATTATGACGGAGCAGAGGCAGAAGCACTATGCGTATACATGAAGGAGAAAATCGAAGGGTTCATCATTTTATTGCGCTAACTTGTGCCCAGAAAGCAAAGCCGAACGCCGGCGCGGTCTTCGAACTGAATCTCACTGCTCAAGTGTGTCCGCTGTTTTGCATGCGCCATCGTACAATCCAGAGCAGTCATATTGTCGAATTTACCATAACTGTCAGCTCTGATTGGCCCACAGGGCTGCTATATGGCGTCTCCAATTGGATCCACAATGTCGCCATTACATAATTTGACAATATTTGACAGATTTGACGATTTCCAGCATAGCAGCCCAGATTTCGCGCCCCGAGGACGTCAGTGTTAGTGACGCACAGAAACAGTCAAGGCACAGGCAAAAATTATTCCATGACGGCAGGTTTTGCGCACGAACTAACATTGCGCGGTGAACGCCAAGCATCCGAACCAGACGACAAGATAATCGAAGCTGCAGAAATGAATCGTCTGGGACTACACCGCGTCAATGCTGCATCAATAGGGTCGAACAAAAAGAGATGTTTGCGAGGTCCGCACTGTGGCGAAGCTTGGGGGTGGCACACCGGGCACGTTCCTCCCCAACCCGAGAGAGAGAGTAAGCAAAGAGATGAAATGTAGGGAGGCCAACCAGACGAGCGTCCCGTTTGCTACCCTACACTGGTGGTAAGGGAAAGGGGGAATAGAAAGAGGAAGAGAATGAGCGCTGAGTGCACGTGAGAAGATGCACAGGGACACTATAAGTGGCTTCTCAAACCTGTGCGCACTTCAAGTATGTACTAATGCATGAATCGCTTTTTGCGCCAGTGATGGATTTGGCCACGCTCCGAGTATCTTCGACTCAGAGAACGGTCTCGAGTCCTCAACCCCCGAAATTTC
The DNA here is from genome assembly GCF_013339745.2 of Dermacentor silvarum. Lineage (NCBI taxonomy): Eukaryota > Metazoa > Arthropoda > Arachnida > Ixodida > Ixodidae > Dermacentor > Dermacentor silvarum. The sequence continues at coordinate 31,406,172 of NC_051157.2, forward strand.
CGTGTTAGTATGCGGCCTGTGCCGCCCCTCTCCTCACTTCCTCCCCCTTCCCGTCCCCGAAAAAAATTTGACTACGCCACTGGGTCCGCAGCTAAACTTGGCTTCTCTCGACCGGTCACGTTGGGCCTAATTTTATCGGTGCGTTCCGCACGTGTCAGTTTCACTTACACTAAAGTTGTTTGTTATACGTTTTCTTTTCTTGGCACACCACATAAATTTAACCGGATGTACGTCATGTCATGTCTAAACTTCACTCAGCTCACCAGTCCAATTCAGTTGGAAGTGTGCGCTTGTTTCTGTCTCCTCACGTGATTTTGTTCTCTCGTTTGCGAAAAAAAAAAATATGACAGAACTTTTTCACTGGGGAACAGTGGCGTAGCCAAGGGGGGGGTTGGGGGGGTTCAAACCCCCCCCGAAATTTTTTCCTCAACCCCCCCCCCCCCCCTACTTACCCGCCCTTTGTTTTCGTCGCTTCGCGCTGACATAATTCATGAAACCGGTGCTACTATCACAATTTCATTCCTGGGCGCTTCCGTTTGGTTGGTAATTTATAGCGAATCATGTCTGCATATGGAAAAAACTGTCACGCTGTTTGTCAAGGCTTTGACACTCTGTGAAGTTTTGGGCGAGAATGCTGTGGCCGCATTCTGCAGCAACAAATGTGCAACAAATGAAGCAACAAATGCGGCAGCCGCATTTTAGATGATGGCGAAAACGCTCGAGGCCCGTTTACTTAGATTTAGGTGCACGTTAAAGACCCCAGGTGGTCGAAATCTCCGGTATACATTTCCGCCGCTTCCCTTCAGGTGCTGGTTAGGCCGCGCTCGCGCAGGATCTTAGGCTACGTTTACACTTGGTCTCGAAGCTGTAGGAAGCGGCAAAATCTTGCAAAAATCCGCCCGCCTAGGCGGCAAAACAGGCAGAAAAACAGGCTGCGAGCCAAATCAGTCTCGGGCCGATTTTTTCGCCATGGCGAAGCGGAAACGCGGCGGAAAGTCGTTCTGCTTCACTGCAAGCTACACTAGCATGTAAACAACTGGTCGTAAAATTGAACATGGCACCAGAAGTGTAGGCTGTAATGCTGATCGACGCGATCAAGAACCAGCCCTTGCTCTACGACAAGAGTGGCACTAAAACGTACTGTCAGCAATACTCGCGATAGTATTCAATGTCGCGCGACCGGAGGTGCGGCAACGAAGCCTTGGCGTGAGCCACTTCTCGCGCTTTTGCAAAGCCAGGCGAACCCACCACTGCCGTTTCCGAGGTGTCCGCGTCTTCCGTTTATTCATTGTCCATTTCTAGAAAACAAGTAGGTAGAAGTATAAGAGCCATTTCTTCTTCCACTTCCACGGCAGACAATAGTTAGGCAGATTCCTCGTTGGCGCTCCATAATTCTCCTCGCACGTGTACGGTATGTTGCAGAAGTCGCGGGGTGCTTTTCTCGTAGCGACGATTGATTGGGAGCGTATAGGTCTCACGTAGGACGCGCAGGCTTTGGCGAGCCCCAACACAAGGGCCAGCTCGGGTTTCAGCTGTGGTGTTCCCGTTGCCTCTTTGGTGTCCTGGAGGCGCCGACAATACCAAATGATGAAATGTTATTACAACTTGTAAATAAAAGCTATTAAAGAAATATTCTCACGCCTAGGCACCAACCTGTGACTCAGCGCTACCGCGCCCGTGTGCGGAGAATTACGGAACGCCATCGAGGAATTTACCGAAGGTCGCAGATGACACGCGAAGTTGCGTAAAATGATCACTTTTGATGACGGTACGTGGGTCAAAGAATGAACATACCGCTAGACATAATGCGATAATGAGCGCCACCACGCCCACAAACGTACGCAGACGAGATGGATCTGGACGAAAACGGCAGCGGCGGCCGCGGCGGTAGCAAAACAAATGTGAACTTGGACAGGCGCGGAAAAAATTTTCCGGCCGCTTTGGCCTTTCCGCCCGCTTGCCGCTTCCCAAGTGTGAACAGTGAACGTAGGCTTAGTCTGCGCGAGAAACGTCTCTTGTTTGCGATTGCGCCCCTACGGAAGGCTGGTAATTACTGTTGTGTTGTTGAATCACAAACCAGCAATTACGGAAGGCTGGTAGTTGCGGTTTAAGTTGTGGAATCCCAAACCAGCAATGTACACACGTAGGGGTTGATGACAGCAGTGAAATTCCACCGACTCGCAATAGAATGCACGAAACAGACAGCCGACAAGCATGAATTACTGCTGTGCGCAGTACAGCGTAAGTAAACTCTTGTTGCAGGCGCTGACAGTTCTCGTCGGAGTTCACGCGTCCTGAGAAATTGATTATGTGCACTATGTACTGAACAATACCGGAGTTCATTCCTGCATCACTAGTGCACCAATCAGTCGAGATTCTGTGAGGTACAAAGCCGCTTCCTGTTTGCACCGGCGTAAGTGAAGCAGAAATGAGTTGCACGCACTACTTAAAATGCGTACACATGCCATATCTATGCTGTGCGGTGAAATATTCTGCACAATTCTGAATCTGTTGACGTAAAGGCAAATGACGGCTGCACGCTCGCACACAGCGGAAGACACAGCGGCCCATGCACTTGCCGCAGGAAATGCAACCCTCTCGTATGAGGGAGCAGGGCGACGAAAGCTTCGAAAAAAAAAAAAAAGCCTTACGCGTTTTTGCGCGTATTTAAGTTTTCTAGCGCAAAGACGCAGCGAACAAGCTATTGCTATGGGAGTAGGTATAGCCTGGTCACACGTGCATTTTCACGCATATAGCCGTCCTTGACTTGTGAAACGCACTTCGCCCCGACGAGGACGAGGCCATCTACGCTTAACGGAAATTAACAATTAACGATGTCTTCTCCGATCGCACGGGTCGTCTCAATGATGCGTTTTCGAAGACTGGTCTATTCAGTGGCGCGATGAGAGACCGTTGCTCCAAACGCCCACTGTACCTGTCGTACTTACTGTATTTACTGAGCTTACTTTACTTTTTACTTAATTTCTGCACAAGCACACGCGAGGAGGGGGGGTCCCATGTCTTTGATATACATGTAGAGTGTGTGCTTAAACTACCGACATTTATCACGTGACCTAGAGGAAAGCAGAAGCTTGCCCCCCCCCCCCCCCCCCCCCCCCCCCCCCCCGGTCGGGCCGGTGAACCCCCCCCGAAAAAAATTTCTGGCTACGCCCCTGCTGGGGAATGGCCATATAGTGCGTAGAATTCTTTGTAATCATTGTTTACGAAGCCTATACTATGTCCTTAAAACCAAGACTGCCGTATTTTAAGAAATAAACTACTGCAAAGAATACCACGCACACTATACGACGAATCTCACCAGTGAACTCATTTTACTACCAATCTTGTGTTTAGTAAATGAAAGAAATGTTGTCGTGGTGCTTTTTTGCTCACATAATTTGCCCACCTACACGCTCGCATTCGTTCCAACACGTCCTCTTCAGAAGTTTCTCCTGGTTGCTTGCGTTATCCGCGCGTTCTTTGTGCGCGCAAGCTCTCGCCTGCGTTCTAAACTGCGCCTCGGTAAGGCCCAGGGTGTAAGATATATACTCTTTACACCGTGGTAAGGCCAAATTGAAACGCGCCATGCGTACGTCTCAACGCACTCACTCGCGCGAGGAATTCATAAGGAATTCATATGCCGCTTGTCGATGTATGCGGCCGTGGCGTAATGGCTTCAATATCGAGCTTCTGTAATATAGACATCGTGTTTCGCATCCTGCCGTCGGACAATTTTAATGGTGTTTGTTTAATTATTCATAAAACACTACTTCGTTTAAGATGAGTTTACAAAGCCGTTTGAATGACGAAGTTTCAGCAAATATATACATGAAATCAAAAGTTTGACGGAAGCCTGTCTGGGCGGGAAAATTCATGGCGGGAAATATCAAACGCCGACTCATCGTTAAAAACAAAAAAATATATATATATGTTTCGGCTCCGTTACGGGAGCCGAAACGTCTTTTCGTTTTCAACGATTGGTCGGCGCTCGATATTTCCCGCCAGCAAATATATATGTACTAACCAGCACTCCCACGCTGACTGACAAAATCTCGCGTCGGAGGTTGGTGCGCCCACAAGTAAGTCGCGTAAAGCGTACAGAAGTTCGTGTATTCACAGATCTTCAAGCTTAGATTGGGACAGGAAACGGAAGGAGGAACGGGACGGAGCAGCCAATGGTACCTAGCCAAAGAATGCTAGGCATAAAATTAAAAAAAAAAAAAAATCAGACACCAACTTGCCGAAATCAGTACTCTACTGGCACCACTTTTGTGATATGCGACCTTAAAATGTGCTACAATATACAGTGGCGTTTCAGTTAACACTTTCCAAAAAGCATGCCTCTAACAGTTCGGGATGATCTTAACCGGAATGCCGAGGCATCTGTTTAACAGATTTTGGAGACAGATGTATCGAAAGTGGTGTTAGTCTTAGGATTCCTGCCAAGCCGACACGACTTCAGTATTCCACGGCTTCAATTGCGCAATTGCAACATGTGCCCTAAAGTTAGTAATTAAAAACGTTAATGAGCATATTTTAGCTAATTAAATAAATGATCGCTTCAATTTCGCAATTACAACATGTGCCCTAAAGTTAGTAATTAAAACGTTAATGAGCCTATTTTAGCTAATTAAATAAATTATCGCTTCAATTTCCTTTCTGTTAAGGTCCGCCTAGCCGCGTGGCCTATCTGCAACAAAAGCAGGGGCCTAGATAGCATTCATGCATCATGTGTCATAGCTTCATGCATCATGTGTCCTAGATAGGACAGCTTTTTTATTGCGATAGCAATTATATGGACACTCAAAAGCAGATTTCTGCCGTCGGCGTCGCCGTGAGGTTCCGTATGACGTCAATGGAGATGAAATCGTCGCCGCGCGCCGCCGAACGCTGTATGTGCGAGTGAAAAGGCGCGAGGGACGCGCGCTTTCACGGGGAGTGAACGCACGGCGGAGAACAAACGCGCGTTCTGCGCTGTGCTCCCTTAAGGGCTGCAGAAGTAGGCGTCTCTTTCCTCCTCTACAATCACCATATATGTAGAGTAAACGTACCTTCTTCCGACGCGCGAAAGGCTGTGGGGGAGGGGGGGGGAGGGGCAGGGAAGGGAGGCGACGTTTAGCTGCGGCACCAAGTGCCTATTTATATCAGAGGCTCCGGCAACAGTCACCAACGCCGCACGCATTTTGAGCGAACGCGGACAAAACGCCGGCGGCGTCGACAACAGTTCTGCGTGTTGCCGGTGCTGCTGCATGTCCAAGTTTATACAGCTGATAAAGCTGCTATCATTACTCCCTATAGCTCTCTTCAAATTTGCTATCGCAATTGATGCTTCGCCTTTCAGGTGAAACTGCGACTTCTTTTAAAAGGACCCCTAAACCACCTCAGATACTTTTTGAACATTTCAAGTAAGCACGCGCATCGAGTTTAGAATGCCGTCACGATCAACGATGCCAAACGCTACAGCACTACGCCACAAAATCAAAAAGACAATAATGCCGTCCTCCTCTCTTGGCCTTTCCGGTATCTCCAGCGGTCGTCACGATGTCAGCAGGGTGAATCTGGTGATGTCAGCGTCGGTGACGATGCCCATTGGTCGAACAAGAACCTACGACTTCCGGTTTGTCTGCTTGCAGGTACGCCACAGAACACTCATACTACACCCATACGGTACGCGCGCTCCCTGCTCTTGTTGTATTGCTCGCTTGTGCGCCCTTGCGAATCGGTCATTACAGCCCGCAACGCAAGTGCCAAATCGCTCGAGTTCCAACACAGTCGTGCTTAGCGGTCTGATTATCTGCGCGAACAGAGTGCGACATGGCCTTTCTAGACGAACGCGCAACACAGGGTCTATAGCGGCACGCTTCGAATTCATTCATTCATTTTTATTTCCTTTTAAAGACCCCGAGGCCGGGCCGGCACCGCAGCAACAGCGGGTAGCCGAGAAGCGCCGAGTCCACGTCCCCGTTACCGCATGTCGACCGTTTACCCCGTTAACTCGCCGCATGCCGTTTGCCATTCGCGGGCCGCAGTTCGACGGCGGTTTTCCTCGCGAACGGCGAGATTTCCTTGCCGTAGAGAGGATGTGACCGGGACCCATTTGTGCGGTAGCCTCACCGCCGCCGATCGCTCGACGGCGCCGATATCGTCGCTAGGCCTTTTCCGGCGCACTTCAAAGCTAAAACGGACGGCGCTTCGGAATGAATTGCCGACGCTCACGAGCCGCAATATTTTCTTACCATTGTTATCGCTCTTCGCAATAATTGTACACGAAGAAGGAAACACGCTTATATTAGCGGCGCCGTCGGCTGCGATGCGAGCACAGCCGAGCCGGTCGTCTCCCGTCGGTAGCCGTGCACGGCAGCTGAGCTCGACAAGTATCGGATCTCTAGTTCATGTTTAACGTTTGACAGTGGATATTGTTCTTCATAAAATGTACAATTTACACATCACTTTATCTAGGCAAAATTATTTTGCTTAGAACAGAAGCTGCAGTCGTCGATTGGCTCGTTGATCATGGTGCGGGAGGTGCGCCAGCCGAACTGCCGTCTACGACACCTCTCCCGCGGCAAACGTTCTAGGGCACTGGAGGCCAGTTCGCCGTCGGTATATTTGCCGCTAGCGTGGACTAGGGAGCCACCCTACGTGGACGTACCTTAACCGGAAGTGGGCAGTGTTTTGAGAAGCGTGCTGGCGATGACGTTGGCACGTGGCATTTGGAGAAGCACTCGGCGAGGAGGAGAGACCAGCCAACGAGGAGAGTAGCGAAGGGAAGAGCGAAACAAGCGAGGGGCGTTTTTCGATCACCAAACGCGTGCAACTCCGCTATTACGGCACCATTTTGAAAAATTCTCGCGGCTACGTGTTCGTTGTAGACTCGTGCACAACTGCAAAACCACAACTAAATTTCGACCTCTGGGTGGTTTAGGCACGCTTTAAATGTACCGCATAAAAAGAAACACTTGAGTCTTTACGGTACCGTTTTGACGGCGAATGTCGAACATCCTCAAAAAAAAAAAATGCTTCAAAAGGACAACTAAACAAGACAGACTGCCATCGTGTCAACACTGATGTATCCGTCGAACCAGCATCTCTCGCCAAAGCAGCCGGTCGGTTTCCTTGAAAGCTGGCTTTACCGCATACACACACAGACTGCAGCAAAGTATATTGCTACAACAATGGTATTTCTATAGATCGCAGCGCTGACGATCAGCTGTTTACTCGCCTTACATTCAACCAGCTGGCAACTTGCGAATATGTCTGTCTGTTAATATGCGTTCTCATTTTAACTCATAAGTAATGGATGGATGGATGGATGGAAAACTTTAATGAACGTCCTGAGGTACGCGACTCAGCGCGCAGCGGGCCGCTCCCACGTTGGGACAGTCAGGCCATGCCCAACCGCCGCATCATGGGCCCTCTGGACAGCCCATAGTTGCGCCCCGGCATCGGGGCTCTTGATAGCGGAGAGCCACTTGTCCTCATTTATTTGTTCCGTGCCTCGTAACGAGGGGCAACGCCAGAGCATATGGTCTAAGCTAGCGAAGTCATATAGCGAACTCATAAGTAATAAAAAAATAAAAAATGGCTGCTGCTGATGCATGCCACGACACGCATGTGATGTATTGTCATGACATGCGCATGTATGTCTTGTCATTTGTCATGGCGCACATGACATATCATGAAATCCATGTCATTAATGTCATGTCATCCATGCCAGGTCGTGCATGCACCCCTTCATGCATCACGACGTAGGAGGGCGGACGGACGGACGGATGGATGCTACGCCGCACTGCTTGGAAGTTCGCGACTACAAAGTTCGGATGGTGAGAATTTCTAATCAAATATGAATATTCGAAACAAGGGCTTGGAACACCCAATCGAATATCATTTTTTTTCCTGCGTTTAAAGGCAGGAAAGAAAAAGTAATATTGGAAAGGAAATTGGTCAAAAAAGAAAATTGTATTTCTTCCAATACACACAATGCTATATATGAAAGTCAGTTTAATAACCCGAAGTCTCACAGTGGATAATGAGGGAAAACCTAGTAGAAAGCTCTGGATTAATCTTGGCCCCCTGGGGTGTTATTTAACTTTGTCACAAAGGACGGTACACGAGCATTATTGATATTCGCCCCAAAGAAAGCAGGCCTGGTAATCACCACCGCGCCACTTTTGCCTCTGTGGCCTCCTTTGCAATTAAGCAAAAGACAATTATTGACCTGATTACCACGGGAAGTTGAAACGACCAAGAGAGCATGTGAACCAAATGTTTTGATTCGAAACAGAACCATTCTTTTATTCGAAATTTCATATTCGCGCACTCGTATTCGAGATGCCTTTGCGAAGTTCACTAGCAACTAATGCCACCTGGAGGGTTTGACGGAAATTTTTGCCAATCGCCACACGTGCAACACGATACAGCAATAATACAACGATCATGTTCCATTTTCGCAACATACGTTTATTTCTTGTTTCAGTCAGAGATTGTAGCAAAAATCGTACTAAGTTTTACACCAGTACGGAAAAATACTATGCAAATGTACCCGAAAGCCTCCTGTAATAAGATCACCTCTAATATAACTATGCAGGGTATTTTGTGAGGCGAGTTGGTTGCATTCCATGATGGTAGGGTTGAGGACGAAGACAGGAGACTAAACACAGGCGGCCCTTGTGGTTTGAACAGTCAGCCAGAAAAGTTTGTTCACCGCGATATATCAGGAAACATTGAATTTCCAAACAGCCTGTAACAGTAGCCAGTAAAACTGTACATCACAATGTTCGCATTTGCTAGTGGAGGCGAAGAAACGCGAATACAAGTCTGCATTGCGAGGCTGCCAAAATATTCAAGCTGTTTCTGAGATCCCGTGTCGAGTAAAATATTGTGGTTGACTGTAGTCTCCTGTCCTCAGCATCTAGTCTGAGCGCAAAAGCTACCGTCATGGAACTCAAAAAAAAAAAAAAAAAGATCTGAGAACACCGAAGCCCTTCTTACAAGTTGTTAATGCGAAAGCATTTATGTCCAATTGAACACCCCTGAGCGGTCCTTTTGGATGAGTTATGAACTCCTCGCGGGCAAGCGAGCCCGTTTTGATTTGGCTTTACTGAGGCGCAGTTCGAATGCAGGCAAGAGTTTGCACGGACAAGGAGCGCGCGGATAACACAGGCTTCCAAGAGTGAGGGTGATGTGGCATCGCGGCGATGCCCTCTCCTTCACGCAGCACCTGGTATGCTAACGTTGCAGTAGGTGTTCCCTTTCGCCCACTGTGCTGCGTTGAGGTGTGCCCGTAATGTGGCATCGCAGCCAATGAAAATTTACCTGCCGTTTCGCTGCTGCAGACGACACACACCGGCTTTTTCGTTCAATGGGGCATTTGATGCTTTCCCATAAAAAAAAAGAACAATAGTAGAAACATAAAACAATAGCAGCTGTCATAAAATTGGCCCTCAGATTGATGTTCCACTTCAACAAATCAATAAATATGGTACTTGCAGAAATTATAATCTCCCTTCGCTGCAATACTTTACGCATGCGTCACCGCGTTACATAGCTGTAGTCCGTTGAAGCCATTACAAAACACATAATACTTGCCGATCATATAAACGTACTAGTGCGCGGCAAATGAAAAACACGAGCAGCAGCGTTCTTGTTTTTGAGGGAGCTGCAACAGTAAGCGCTAGCTATTGGAAATGTGGCTCAATATACACTCCATGTACCACAATAATTCACCGCAGAGTTTGCAGATTTTATTTCTCCTGTCAACTCAGCAGAAGCCCCAGATGTACAGACTTTGTTAAAAGTTTTGATGCCACTGTACATTCAACCCAACCTTGGTCCACAAACTAGGGCCTCTGTGGAAACCCGGGACATTGCAGGCACCTTGTCACAGCTGGGTGATGTACTTAAGATGTAGTGTCCATTGCAGTTTACTACCCCTAAAACTCGCACTTCCAATATATATTGGATAACAAGGGATCACAGGACCTGACTTAAATAGTCCTACACATCCTTAAAGGTGCCTTAATTCGAAAAGGGTAAGGTCATGTTCGCATAATGTAAACATTAGTGCCACGAACATGCAAGCCAAATACATATATATTCTGCTGCATGTGGCAAGGAGTGTGCAATCTCGCATAAAATGTCGCACTCTCCTGCGGCTTTCGAGGCCCCTCTATTGTGCCCAACCTACAACGTCAGAGACCTGGTGTGGCAGCTCACAAAAGCCAGCCACTGGGCGATTGTTCATAATCATGAGTTACACACAAGCGCTCCCTACTTTTTTAACACGAAAGTGTTTTATTCCGGGGTCCACCAAGACTTCACTGACGTATTTCCGTCACGGAAATACGTCATAGAACATAATACAAAGAAAGAAACCAGAAAAAAAAGTTCCACGAACATGCAAAATTTGGAAATCGAACCCACGACCTCTCGGTCCGCGACGATAGATCGCCGAGCGTTTAACCCATTGCGCCACAAACGCATTCGCAGAGAGGTACACAGACGCGCCTTATATATCTAACACTCCTCCGTGTACCCGCGCTCTTGCTCGGGGCGGTGCCGCCGCCTACGAGCAGAAAAGAGAAGTACTGCATTATGACACTAAAGCCCGGGATACATGGAGCGAACTTTCTCGACGAACTTCACGCGTCAAGTAACGACGCGGCGACACGACGGAAGTTGTTTGCTGTGTTGCAATACATGCGGCGAACGCCGCCGCGCGTTGGCCGCCCGCTTCGAACTGAATTTGGCGTTGTCCTTGTAGAATTCACTTAGTTGGAAGCAAATGACTGCGTAAACGGCTTTCGCTTAGTCTCAGGCCGCTTCGACGACAGAGTATTATGGATAACCTTGAGTAGTTTTCGAGATCGCTTCTCGTTTCGAACGCGTCTAAGCCTAGCGAAAGAAATATCCGATGCCAGTGCCATCTATCGGGGAAGTCGGGAGATTGGCATGACGACAGCATGTGGCCTCTGAGATCAGAAGATTTCTGTTGAAGGTTGTTGTAGAGAGCTTGCACTGCTTGTCTGTTTCCTCGCAGATCAGCGGATATGGGATGTACAAATACAACGCGATTCCTGAGAGATCATACTAGGAACTACTCAATCGGTGCAGAGACATGCAGACACGGCAACACCAACGCGATTGCAGACGACGCGAAAAGGCGCGCGCGCGCGAAACACCAGCATGCATTGCGACCGGAACTAGTGCCTCCTGATTGGCTCTCGTCCACCGCTGCGCGCTAGACGCTTCCGGCGGCGGCGTTCGCCCGACGAAAATGTTTGGACAGGCAGATCGGCTGCGGACGGCAAATTTCTTGACGCCGGCCGTCGGACGTTCGCCGCCCGACGAAGTTCTTCGCTCGGACGCCGGTTATTCGCTCCATGTATTCCGGCCTTAACGCGCACCGACAGTGAACGCTTCGGTGGTCTCAGTACTACGACGCCTCGATGCCAGCATTCGAAGGGACGCTGGCATCAAGAAGCACTACCAACGCCACCTAGGTGGCGTTCACCGTACTCAGCACAGCGGAGCGTGGCCTCCGCAATTAGCTCTGAAAATGTTTCTGAAGTTGATCGCGGAGGCTGCAATTACGACGCGCTGTACGCGCTGATTTGACTCGGTGACGATTCAGTTACGTGCTTTGTCTTGCGCGTTGTATTAGTGTGTCAGTTACGTGCTTCGTCTTTCGCGTTGTGCTAGCGTGTGCAGCGTAGTGCAGCTTCCATATGCACGACGGTTGCTCATGGTCATCGACGTTGGTAGTCGTGATGGAGGAGACGTGCCACCAGGCGTCAGCGTGGGTGCATCAACGCCTAAGGGCGCTTTAGCCACAAAACACCAATAGACATTATATATCAATGTGCAATAAACATTACACTACTTCTGTGAAGACACGTTTCACTTTCGTGTTCTATACCGATTCCTATATAAGAGGGATCAACCACATTTTTTAACACGAAAGTGTTTTATTCCGGGGTCCACCAAGACTTCACTGACGTATTTCCGTCACGGAAATACGTCATAGAACATAATACAAAGAAAGAAACCAGAAGAAAAAGTTCCACGAACATGCAAAATTTGGAAATCGAACCCACGACCTCTCGGTCCGCGACGATAGATCGCCGAGCGTTTAACCCATTGCGCCACAAACGCATTCGCAGAGAGGTACACAGACGCGCCTTATATATCTAACACTCCTCCGTGTACCCGCGCTCTTGCTCGGGGCGGTGCCGCCGCCTACGAGCAGAAAAGAGAAGTACTGCATTATGACACTAAAGCCCGGGATACATGGAGCGAACTTTCTCGACGAACTTCACGCGTCAAGTAACGACGCGGCGACACGACGGAAGTTGTTTGCTGTGTTGCAATACATGCGGCGAACGCCGCCGCGCGTTGGCCGCCGTGTTGGCGGCGGTCCCGGCCGCCCGCTTCGAACTGAATTTGGCGTTGTCCTTGTAGAATTCACTTAGTTGGAAGCAAATGACTGCGTAAACGGCTTTCGCTTAGTCTCAGGCCGCTTCGACGACAGAGTATTATGGATAACCTTGAGTAGTTTTCGAGATCGCTTCTCGTTTCGAACGCGTCTAAGCCTAGCGAAATAAATATCCGATGCCAGCGCCATCTATCGGGGAAGTCGGGAGATTGGCATGACGACAGCATGTGGCCTCTGAGATCAGAAGATTTCTGTTGAAGGTTGTTGTAGAGAGCTTGCACTGCTTGTCTGTTTCCTCGCAGATCAGCGGATATGGGATGTACAAATACAACGCGATTCCTGAGAGATCATACTAGGAACTACTCAATCGGTGCAGAGACATGCAGACACGGCAACACCAACGCGATTGCAGACGACGCGAAAAGGCGCGCGCGCGCGAAACACCAGCATGCATTGCGACCGGAACTAGTGCCTCCTGATTGGCTCTCGTCCACCGCTGCGCGCTAGACGCTTCCGGCGGCGGCGTTCGCCCGACGAAAATGTTTGGACAGGCAGATCGGCTGCGGACGGCAAATTTCTTGACGCCGGCCGTCGGACGTTCGCCGCCCGACGAAGTTCTTCGCTCGGACGCCGGTTATTCGCTCCATGTATTCCGGCCTTAACGCGCACCGACAGTGAACGCTTCGGTGGTCTCAGTACTACGACGCCTCGATGCCAGCATTCGAAGGGACGCTGGCATCAAGAAGCACTACCAACGCCACCTAGGTGGCGTTCACCGTACTCAGCACAGCGGAGCGTGGCCTCCGCAATTAGCTCTGAAAATGTTTCTGAAGTTGATCGCGGAGGCTGCAATTACGACGCGCTGTACGCGCTGATTTGACTCGGTGACGATTCAGTTACGTGCTTTGTCTTGCGCGTTGTATTAGTGTGTCAGTTACGTGCTTCGTCTTTCGCGTTGTGCTAGCGTGTGCAGCGTAGTGCAGCTTCCATATGCACGACGGTTGCTCATGGTCATCGACGTTGGTAGTCGTGATGGAGGAGACGTGCCACCAGGCGTCAGCGTGGGTGCATCAACGCCTAAGGGCGCTTTAGCCACAAAACACCAATAGACATTATATATCAATGTGCAATAAACATTACACTACTTCTGTGAAGACACGTTTCACTTTCGTGTTCTATACCGATTCCTATATAAGAGGGATCAACCACATTTTTAACACGAAAGTGTTTTATTCCGGGGTCCACCAAGACTTCACTGACGTATTTCCGTCACGGAAATACGTCATAGAACATAATACAAAGAAAGAAACCAGAAGAAAAAGTTCCACGAACATGCAAAATTTGGAAATCGAACCCACGACCTCTCGGTCCGCGACGATAGATCGCCGAGCGTTTAACCCATTGCGCCACAAACGCATTCGCAGAGAGGTACACAGACGCGCCTTATATATCTAACACTCCTCCGTGTACCCGCGCTCTTGCTCGGGGCGGTGCCGCCGCCTACGAGCAGAAAAGAGAAGTACTGCATTATGACACTAAAGCCCGGGATACATGGAGCGAACTTTCTCGACGAACTTCACGCGTCAAGTAACGACGCGGCGACACGACGGAAGTTGTTTGCTGTGTTGCAATACATGCGGCGAACGCCGCCGCGCGTTGGCCGCCGTGTTGGCGGCGGTCCCGGCCGCCCGCTTCGAACTGAATTTGGCGTTGTCCTTGTAGAATTCACTTAGTTGGAAGCAAATGACTGCGTAAACGGCTTTCGCTTAGTCTCAGGCCGCTTCGACGACAGAGTATTATGGATAACCTTGAGTAGTTTTCGAGATCGCTTCTCGTTTCGAACGCGTCTAAGCCTAGCGAAAGAAATATCCGATGCCAGCGCCATCTATCGGGGAAGTCGGGAGATTGGCATGACGACAGCATGTGGCCTCTGAGATCAGAAGATTTCTGTTGAAGGTTGTTGTAGAGAGCTTGCACTGCTTGTCTGTTTCCTCGCAGATCAGCGGATATGGGATGTACAAATACAACGCGATTCCTGAGAGATCATACTAGGAACTACTCAATCGGTGCAGAGACATGCAGACACGGCAACACCAACGCGATTGCAGACGACGCGAAAAGGCGCGCGCGCGCGAAACACCAGCATGCATTGCGACCGGAACTAGTGCCTCCTGATTGGCTCTCGTCCACCGCTGCGCGCTAGACGCTTCCGGCGGCGGCGTTCGCCCGACGAAAATGTTTGGACAGGCAGATCGGCTGCGGACGGCAAATTTCTTGACGCCGGCCGTCGGACGTTCGCCGCCCGACGAAGTTCTTCGCTCGGACGCCGGTTATTCGCTCCATGTATTCCGGCCTTAACGCGCACCGACAGTGAACGCTTCGGTGGTCTCAGTACTACGACGCCTCGATGCCAGCATTCGAAGGGACGCTGGCATCAAGAAGCACTACCAACGCCACCTAGGTGGCGTTCACCGTACTCAGCACAGCGGAGCGTGGCCTCCGCAATTAGCTCTGAAAATGTTTCTGAAGTTGATCGCGGAGGCTGCAATTACGACGCGCTGTACGCGCTGATTTGACTCGGTGACGATTCAGTTACGTGCTTTGTCTTGCGCGTTGTATTAGTGTGTCAGTTACGTGCTTCGTCTTTCGCGTTGTGCTAGCGTGTGCAGCGTAGTGCAGCTTCCATATGCACGACGGTTGCTCATGGTCATCGACGTTGGTAGTCGTGATGGAGGAGACGTGCCACCAGGCGTCAGCGTGGGTGCATCAACGCCTAAGGGCGCTTTAGCCACAAAACACCAATAGACATTATATATCAATGTGCAATAAACATTACACTACTTCTGTGAAGACACGTTTCACTTTCGTGTTCTATACCGATTCCTATATAAGAGGGATCAACCACATTTTTAACACGAAAGTGTTTTATTCCGGGGTCCACCAAGACTTCACTGACGTATTTCCGTCACGGAAATACGTCATAGAACATAATACAAAGAAAGAAACCAGAAGAAAAAGTTCCACGAACATGCAAAATTTGGAAATCGAACCCACGACCTCTCGGTCCGCGACGATAGATCGCCGAGCGTTTAACCCATTGCGCCACAAACGCATTCGCAGAGAGGTACACAGACGCGCCTTATATATCTAACACTCCTCCGTGTACCCGCGCTCTTGCTCGGGGCGGTGCCGCCGCCTACGAGCAGAAAAGAGAAGTACTGCATTATGACACTAAAGCCCGGGATACATGGAGCGAACTTTCTCGACGAACTTCACGCGTCAAGTAACGACGCGGCGACACGACGGAAGTTGTTTGCTGTGTTGCAATACATGCGGCGAACGCCGCCGCGCGTTGGCCGCCGTGTTGGCGGCGGTCCCGGCCGCCCGCTTCGAACTGAATTTGGCGTTGTCCTTGTAGAATTCACTTAGTTGGAAGCAAATGACTGCGTAAACGGCTTTCGCTTAGTCTCAGGCCGCTTCGACGACAGAGTATTATGGATAACCTTGAGTAGTTTTCGAGATCGCTTCTCGTTTCGAACGCGTCTAAGCCTAGCGAAAGAAATATCCGATGCCAGCGCCATCTATCGGGGAAGTCGGGAGATTGGCATGACGACAGCATGTGGCCTCTGAGATCAGAAGATTTCTGTTGAAGGTTGTTGTAGAGAGCTTGCACTGCTTGTCTGTTTCCTCGCAGATCAGCGGATATGGGATGTACAAATACAACGCGATTCCTGAGAGATCATACTAGGAACTACTCAATCGGTGCAGAGACATGCAGACACGGCAACACCAACGCGATTGCAGACGACGCGAAAAGGCGCGCGCGCGCGAAACACCAGCATGCATTGCGACCGGAACTAGTGCCTCCTGATTGGCTCTCGTCCACCGCTGCGCGCTAGACGCTTCCGGCGGCGGCGTTCGCCCGACGAAAATGTTTGGACAGGCAGATCGGCTGCGGACGGCAAATTTCTTGACGCCGGCCGTCGGACGTTCGCCGCCCGACGAAGTTCTTCGCTCGGACGCCGGTTATTCGCTCCATGTATTCCGGCCTTAACGCGCACCGACAGTGAACGCTTCGGTGGTCTCAGTACTACGACGCCTCGATGCCAGCATTCGAAGGGACGCTGGCATCAAGAAGCACTACCAACGCCACCTAGGTGGCGTTCACCGTACTCAGCACAGCGGAGCGTGGCCTCCGCAATTAGCTCTGAAAATGTTTCTGAAGTTGATCGCGGAGGCTGCAATTACGACGCGCTGTACGCGCTGATTTGACTCGGTGACGATTCAGTTACGTGCTTTGTCTTGCGCGTTGTATTAGTGTGTCAGTTACGTGCTTCGTCTTTCGCGTTGTGCTAGCGTGTGCAGCGTAGTGCAGCTTCCATATGCACGACGGTTGCTCATGGTCATCGACGTTGGTAGTCGTGATGGAGGAGACGTGCCACCAGGCGTCAGCGTGGGTGCATCAACGCCTAAGGGCGCTTTAGCCACAAAACACCAATAGACATTATATATCAATGTGCAATAAACATTACACTACTTCTGTGAAGACACGTTTCACTTTCGTGTTCTATACCGATTCCTATATAAGAGGGATCAACCACATTTTTTAACACGAAAGTGTTTTATTCCGGGGTCCACCAAGACATCACTGACGTATTTCCGTCACGGAAATACGTCATAGAACATAATACAAAGAAAGAAACCAGAAGAAAAAGTTCCACGAACATGCAAAATTTGGAAATCGAACCCACGACCTCTCGGTCCGCGACGATAGATCGCCGAGCGTTTAACCCATTGCGCCACAAACGCATTCGCAGAGAGGTACACAGACGCGCCTTATATATCTAACACTCCTCCGTGTACCCGCGCTCTTGCTCGGGGCGGTGCCGCCGCCTACGAGCAGAAAAGAGAAGTACTGCATTATGACACTAAAGCCCGGGATACATGGAGCGAACTTTCTCGACGAACTTCACGCGTCAAGTAACGACGCGGCGACACGACGGAAGTTGTTTGCTGTGTTGCAATACATGCGGCGAACGCCGCCGCGCGTTGGCCGCCGTGTTGGCGGCGGTCCCGGCCGCCCGCTTCGAACTGAATTTGGCGTTGTCCTTGTAGAATTCACTTAGTTGGAAGCAAATGACTGCGTAAACGGCTTTCGCTTAGTCTCAGGCCGCTTCGACGACAGAGTATTATGGATAACCTTGAGTAGTTTTCGAGATCGCTTCTCGTTTCGAACGCGTCTAAGCCTAGCGAAAGAAATATCCGATGCCAGCGCCATCTATCGGGGAAGTCGGGAGATTGGCATGACGACAGCATGTGGCCTCTGAGATCAGAAGATTTCTGTTGAAGGTTGTTGTAGAGAGCTTGCACTGCTTGTCTGTTTCCTCGCAGATCAGCGGATATGGGATGTACAAATACAACGCGATTCCTGAGAGATCATACTAGGAACTACTCAATCGGTGCAGAGACATGCAGACACGGCAACACCAACGCGATTGCAGACGACGCGAAAAGGCGCGCGCGCGCGAAACACCAGCATGCATTGCGACCGGAACTAGTGCCTCCTGATTGGCTCTCGTCCACCGCTGCGCGCTAGACGCTTCCGGCGGCGGCGTTCGCCCGACGAAAATGTTTGGACAGGCAGATCGGCTGCGGACGGCAAATTTCTTGACGCCGGCCGTCGGACGTTCGCCGCCCGACGAAGTTCTTCGCTCGGACGCCGGTTATTCGCTCCATGTATTCCGGCCTTAACGCGCACCGACAGTGAACGCTTCGGTGGTCTCAGTACTACGACGCCTCGATGCCAGCATTCGAAGGGACGCTGGCATCAAGAAGCACTACCAACGCCACCTAGGTGGCGTTCACCGTACTCAGCACAGCGGAGCGTGGCCTCCGCAATTAGCTCTGAAAATGTTTCTGAAGTTGATCGCGGAGGCTGCAATTACGACGCGCTGTACGCGCTGATTTGACTCGGTGACGATTCAGTTACGTGCTTTGTCTTGCGCGTTGTATTAGTGTGTCAGTTACGTGCTTCGTCTTTCGCGTTGTGCTAGCGTGTGCAGCGTAGTGCAGCTTCCATATGCACGACGGTTGCTCATGGTCATCGACGTTGGTAGTCGTGATGGAGGAGACGTGCCACCAGGCGTCAGCGTGGGTGCATCAACGCCTAAGGGCGCTTTAGCCACAAAACACCAATAGACATTATATATCAATGTGCAATAAACATTACACTACTTCTGTGAAGACACGTTTCACTTTCGTGTTCTATACCGATTCCTATATAAGAGGGATCAACCACATTTTTTAACACGAAAGTGTTTTATTCCGGGGTCCACCAAGACTTCACTGACGTATTTCCGTCACGGAAATACGTCATAGAACATAATACAAAGAAAGAAACCAGAAGAAAAAGTTCCACGAACATGCAAAATTTGGAAATCGAACCCACGACCTCTCGGTCCGCGACGATAGATCGCCGAGCGTTTAACCCATTGCGCCACAAACGCATTCGCAGAGAGGTACACAGACGCGCCTTATATATCTAACACTCCTCCGTGTACCCGCGCTCTTGCTCGGGGCGGTGCCGCCGCCTACGAGCAGAAAAGAGAAGTACTGCATTATGACACTAAAGCCCGGGATACATGGAGCGAACTTTCTCGACGAACTTCACGCGTCAAGTAACGACGCGGCGACACGACGGAAGTTGTTTGCTGTGTTGCAATACATGCGGCGAACGCCGCCGCGCGTTGGCCGCCGTGTTGGCGGCGGTCCCGGCCGCCCGCTTCGAACTGAATTTGGCGTTGTCCTTGTAGAATTCACTTAGTTGGAAGCAAATGACTGCGTAAACGGCTTTCGCTTAGTCTCAGGCCGCTTCGACGACAGAGTATTATGGATAACCTTGAGTAGTTTTCGAGATCGCTTCTCGTTTCGAACGCGTCTAAGCCTAGCGAAAGAAATATCCGATGCCAGCGCCATCTATCGGGGAAGTCGGGAGATTGGCATGACGACAGCATGTGGCCTCTGAGATCAGAAGATTTCTGTTGAAGGTTGTTGTAGAGAGCTTGCACTGCTTGTCTGTTTCCTCGCAGATCAGCGGATATGGGATGTACAAATACAACGCGATTCCTGAGAGATCATACTAGGAACTACTCAATCGGTGCAGAGACATGCAGACACGGCAACACCAACGCGATTGCAGACGACGCGAAAAGGCGCGCGCGCGCGAAACACCAGCATGCATTGCGACCGGAACTAGTGCCTCCTGATTGGCTCTCGTCCACCGCTGCGCGCTAGACGCTTCCGGCGGCGGCGTTCGCCCGACGAAAATGTTTGGACAGGCAGATCGGCTGCGGACGGCAAATTTCTTGACGCCGGCCGTCGGACGTTCGCCGCCCGACGAAGTTCTTCGCTCGGACGCCGGTTATTCGCTCCATGTATTCCGGCCTTAACGCGCACCGACAGTGAACGCTTCGGTGGTCTCAGTACTACGACGCCTCGATGCCAGCATTCGAAGGGACGCTGGCATCAAGAAGCACTACCAACGCCACCTAGGTGGCGTTCACCGTACTCAGCACAGCGGAGCGTGGCCTCCGCAATTAGCTCTGAAAATGTTTCTGAAGTTGATCGCGGAGGCTGCAATTACGACGCGCTGTACGCGCTGATTTGACTCGGTGACGATTCAGTTACGTGCTTTGTCTTGCGCGTTGTATTAGTGTGTCAGTTACGTGCTTCGTCTTTCGCGTTGTGCTAGCGTGTGCAGCGTAGTGCAGCTTCCATATGCACGACGGTTGCTCATGGTCATCGACGTTGGTAGTCGTGATGGAGGAGACGTGCCACCAGGCGTCAGCGTGGGTGCATCAACGCCTAAGGGCGCTTTAGCCACAAAACACCAATAGACATTATATATCAATGTGCAATAAACATTACACTACTTCTGTGAAGACACGTTTCACTTTCGTGTTCTATACCGATTCCTATATAAGAGGGATCAACCACATTTTTAACACGAAAGTGTTTTATTCCGGGGTCCACCAAGACTTCACTGACGTATTTCCGTCACGGAAATACGTCATAGAACATAATACAAAGAAAGAAACCAGAAGAAAAAGTTCCACGAACATGCAAAATTTGGAAATCGAACCCACGACCTCTCGGTCCGCGACGATAGATCGCCGAGCGTTTAACCCATTGCGCCACAAACGCATTCGCAGAGAGGTACACAGACGCGCCTTATATATCTAACACTCCTCCGTGTACCCGCGCTCTTGCTCGGGGCGGTGCCGCCGCCTACGAGCAGAAAAGAGAAGTACTGCATTATGACACTAAAGCCCGGGATACATGGAGCGAACTTTCTCGACGAACTTCACGCGTCAAGTAACGACGCGGCGACACGACGGAAGTTGTTTGCTGTGTTGCAATACATGCGGCGAACGCCGCCGCGCGTTGGCCGCCGTGTTGGCGGCGGTCCCGGCCGCCCGCTTCGAACTGAATTTGGCGTTGTCCTTGTAGAATTCACTTAGTTGGAAGCAAATGACTGCGTAAACGGCTTTCGCTTAGTCTCAGGCCGCTTCGACGACAGAGTATTATGGATAACCTTGAGTAGTTTTCGAGATCGCTTCTCGTTTCGAACGCGTCTAAGCCTAGCGAAAGAAATATCCGATGCCAGCGCCATCTATCGGGGAAGTCGGGAGATTGGCATGACGACAGCATGTGGCCTCTGAGATCAGAAGATTTCTGTTGAAGGTTGTTGTAGAGAGCTTGCACTGCTTGTCTGTTTCCTCGCAGATCAGCGGATATGGGATGTACAAATACAACGCGATTCCTGAGAGATCATACTAGGAACTACTCAATCGGTGCAGAGACATGCAGACACGGCAACACCAACGCGATTGCAGACGACGCGAAAAGGCGCGCGCGCGCGAAACACCAGCATGCATTGCGACCGGAACTAGTGCCTCCTGATTGGCTCTCGTCCACCGCTGCGCGCTAGACGCTTCCGGCGGCGGCGTTCGCCCGACGAAAATGTTTGGACAGGCAGATCGGCTGCGGACGGCAAATTTCTTGACGCCGGCCGTCGGACGTTCGCCGCCCGACGAAGTTCTTCGCTCGGACGCCGGTTATTCGCTCCATGTATTCCGGCCTTAACGCGCACCGACAGTGAACGCTTCGGTGGTCTCAGTACTACGACGCCTCGATGCCAGCATTCGAAGGGACGCTGGCATCAAGAAGCACTACCAACGCCACCTAGGTGGCGTTCACCGTACTCAGCACAGCGGAGCGTGGCCTCCGCAATTAGCTCTGAAAATGTTTCTGAAGTTGATCGCGGAGGCTGCAATTACGACGCGCTGTACGCGCTGATTTGACTCGGTGACGATTCAGTTACGTGCTTTGTCTTGCGCGTTGTATTAGTGTGTCAGTTACGTGCTTCGTCTTTCGCGTTGTGCTAGCGTGTGCAGCGTAGTGCAGCTTCCATATGCACGACGGTTGCTCATGGTCATCGACGTTGGTAGTCGTGATGGAGGAGACGTGCCACCAGGCGTCAGCGTGGGTGCATCAACGCCTAAGGGCGCTTTAGCCACAAAACACCAATAGACATTATATATCAATGTGCAATAAACATTACACTACTTCTGTGAAGACACGTTTCACTTTCGTGTTCTATACCGATTCCTATATAAGAGGGATCAACCACATTTTTTAACACGAAAGTGTTTTATTCCGGGGTCCACCAAGACTTCACTGACGTATTTCCGTCACGGAAATACGTCATAGAACATAATACAAAGAAAGAAACCAGAAGAAAAAGTTCCACGAACATGCAAAATTTGGAAATCGAACCCACGACCTCTCGGTCCGCGACGATAGATCGCCGAGCGTTTAACCCATTGCGCCACAAACGCATTCGCAGAGAGGTACACAGACGCGCCTTATATATCTAACACTCCTCCGTGTACCCGCGCTCTTGCTCGGGGCGGTGCCGCCGCCTACGAGCAGAAAAGAGAAGTACTGCATTATGACACTAAAGCCCGGGATACATGGAGCGAACTTTCTCGACGAACTTCACGCGTCAAGTAACGACGCGGCGACACGACGGAAGTTGTTTGCTGTGTTGCAATACATGCGGCGAACGCCGCCGCGCGTTGGCCGCCGTGTTGGCGGCGGTCCCGGCCGCCCGCTTCGAACTGAATTTGGCGTTGTCCTTGTAGAATTCACTTAGTTGGAAGCAAATGACTGCGTAAACGGCTTTCGCTTAGTCTCAGGCCGCTTCGACGACAGAGTATTATGGATAACCTTGAGTAGTTTTCGAGATCGCTTCTCGTTTCGAACGCGTCTAAGCCTAGCGAAAGAAATATCCGATGCCAGCGCCATCTATCGGGGAAGTCGGGAGATTGGCATGACGACAGCATGTGGCCTCTGAGATCAGAAGATTTCTGTTGAAGGTTGTTGTAGAGAGCTTGCACTGCTTGTCTGTTTCCTCGCAGATCAGCGGATATGGGATGTACAAATACAACGCGATTCCTGAGAGATCATACTAGGAACTACTCAATCGGTGCAGAGACATGCAGACACGGCAACACCAACGCGATTGCAGACGACGCGAAAAGGCGCGCGCGCGCGGAACACCAGCATGCATTGCGACCGGAACTAGTGCCTCCTGATTGGCTCTCGTCCACCGCTGCGCGCTAGACGCTTCCGGCGGCGGCGTTCGCCCGACGAAAATGTTTGGACAGGCAGATCGGCTGCGGACGGCAAATTTCTTGACGCCGGCCGTCGGACGTTCGCCGCCCGACGAAGTTCTTCGCTCGGACGCCGGTTATTCGCTCCATGTATTCCGGCCTTAACGCGCACCGACAGTGAACGCTTCGGTGGTCTCAGTACTACGACGCCTCGATGCCAGCATTCGAAGGGACGCTGGCATCAAGAAGCACTACCAACGCCACCTAGGTGGCGTTCACCGTACTCAGCACAGCGGAGCGTGGCCTCCGCAATTAGCTCTGAAAATGTTTCTGAAGTTGATCGCGGAGGCTGCAATTACGACGCGCTGTACGCGCTGATTTGACTCGGTGACGATTCAGTTACGTGCTTTGTCTTGCGCGTTGTATTAGTGTGTCAGTTACGTGCTTCGTCTTTCGCGTTGTGCTAGCGTGTGCAGCGTAGTGCAGCTTCCATATGCACGACGGTTGCTCATGGTCATCGACGTTGGTAGTCGTGATGGAGGAGACGTGCCACCAGGCGTCAGCGTGGGTGCATCAACGCCTAAGGGCGCTTTAGCCACAAAACACCAATAGACATTATATATCAATGTGCAATAAACATTACACTACTTCTGTGAAGACACGTTTCACTTTCGTGTTCTATACCGATTCCTATATAAGAGGGATCAACCACATTTTTTTAGCGAACAGGGCAGCAATGGTTGTTAACACCTCCAACCCACTCTGTCACTGCTCCTTTGTCACTCTCAAGGCATCTGTCACACGCTAACCTTGAGAAATAGTATAACTCAACAAAAGGAAAAAAAATATATGATATATATGTGGTGAAGCAACAGAAAGAAACGTCAAAGAAGCATGCACAAATTTGAACTGCTGTCTTAACTATGCTAAGAAGCTTGTTGTTCCACAACACTTTACAGCAGGGGTGCCCAAACTGGGATCCACGAACAGCATTTTAGAGTTTTGCGAGCAGTCAAAAGAATGTAACTCCTCCCCTACTTGGGTGGATCTTTAGAGTTTCAATTTAATAAGAAAGACCAACAAATTCGTACTTAGGCAGTCTGTGTGAGAAAGTCTGATTCACTGCAACAAATTTGATGCATTTATTCATTGATGTGCTGCTTTTTATGTTACCATGAACTGTACTTTTTTCCTTTCCTCACAATTCTTTGTATTGCTTTCCTGTATTTATTTGTAACACTGTTTTGCAAGCACGCTATTATTGTAAAGATTTCTAGCTCTCATGTATCGGTTTTTCTGTTGTCATTTGTTCTACGACAGCCCCCTTACTCAATGCTCCCCTTGGGGCCTGTAAGGTACATTGAAATAAAATACAGCGAGGCCGTGGATAAGCACATCGATGGGAAAAAGAAGTGAGGGCAGGGGGCGAGGGGTTCCGCGACACTCTGGGAAGACAGGTGGGGTTACCCAAGGCCAGAAAGTTTGGGAACTCCTGCTTTACTGCATCAAACGGCGAGGCTATTTTTGGCAGCGCTGATATTCATAATTGTAGAGGCACTGCCATCTGGCGCAGGATAACACTGCAGCTGATGGCTCCGCTGGATAGCAGTGCCAAACACATTGCCTGGTGAGAGTTGTTTGTACCTCTCAGGGTTGCCCAGAAACTTCCGACATGGACTGTACTTCTGAGAAATAGATTGAATCAACACTAGAGCACAACTCATGCTCCAAAGCTCAGGAGCTCTGCTCAGGGCCTGATGACAATGTTTGTCAGTCTCGGAATGGCTTCAAACATTTTTGACAAAGAACATGCGTCATCGAGTAGGACTTGAAGTCTTAATACGCAAGAATTTCTGCATCAGCAGCTGAATGAAAACAATATTTATTTTCTATAAATGCATAATTAATGGACAACAATGTCATATATTAAAAAATAAATCTAGACTGTATATGGATAAATATAGCAGCCAAATTTCAAACACAAGCTCTTT
Source organism: Dermacentor silvarum (assembly GCF_013339745.2). Taxonomy (NCBI): domain Eukaryota; kingdom Metazoa; phylum Arthropoda; class Arachnida; order Ixodida; family Ixodidae; genus Dermacentor; species Dermacentor silvarum. The sequence continues at coordinate 31,431,272 of NC_051157.2, forward strand.
TTTTTCTTTTTAATTCATTACCTGCAACTTCTCATTTTTTTTTAAGCTTGAACAATATCCGGATTATCTGCACAAAAATATATTTCTTCCTAAGCAACAAAAAATATTGATTCCATTTAAAATCCAACCAAAGGACGATAAAAGTCAATGTAGCTGCCTATTCAATCGGCCTTTGGACACAGGCCGTTCAGCTCTGGCTGGTAAAATTCTTGAACCATCAAAGATACAATGTGACTCAGTTCATCCTCAAGCTTCTTCCATGACCTGGAAGGGAAACGTTCATATTCAATAGAGACACAGGAATCAGGCTATGCAATGGTTAATATAAACACAGTCAACGACCAATTTTCCGGACATGCCCGATAATTAGGTCGTCTTCGCGGCACCGCCAAGGACCCCATGCAGTCAATGTCATTATAAGAACGTCTGAAATTCGGGACGCAAAAGCCCTTCGCCGTTCAATTTTCCGGACTTTTTGGCATGACTGCAGGTCCGAAACGGCATTAATCGAAGCCACCACTGCCGCCATTTTATCTCGCCACCTTGAAACGGCGTTCTCGCACGCAGACCCGCTCGCAGTTGTAGCCACCAACGCGGCAACGCTAGGCCTAGCTACTTCAACGTTCGCTACCAAGCTTCTTGCTGTTCGGTGCCGTGTTTTTTCATTGAAACAATTTGCCGCTGTCAGCAATGGCGCTGAATCCGCATTTGTAATCCTCACCGATGGTGAGATGTGCGGAAAGCACGACTCGTAGCATAATGCCCTTTCCCAAAAGTCAGCTTCGCCGCGATACAGCGATGCTAGTAGGTGAAGCATACGCGATGTATTGCGGTGAAGCATATCAAGAGTGGAAAGGGGCAACTGTCACGGGACACAATAGTATGTATTCATTAATTATACATGAGTGCACTCGCCATCTCCTGCCACAGTACGAGCACCAATACGCTTAATATGTGTACCAGCAGGCCTTCAGAGACATTAAAGATGTGCCTATGACGATTTGAGCCCTTGGGGGCAGTAAAAGGCATGCTCATTATTTTCCGACTGCCCCATTTTTCGAGTCCCAAAAATCGGACGTTGACTGTAACACATGAATAGCTGACTCTTTCTATTTTTGCAGGTGCAGCCTTGTGTGAAAAGCAAACAGTGCTATAATAAAAAAAAAGAAAATGTGAACAGAGCAACACCTTCCATAATTTTTTTTATCAAGGGGTGTCAATCGCAAAATGAAGTCTTGTTCGAAGTACTTAGGGGTGTTCTGAATTTTTAATTAACAGTTCTTGTAACTTGATCCTATGTCTACTTGATTCTTTTTAAACCCCACACAACTTTCATACTGAAATGCATTCCTCGGAATGCACACACCAATTTAATAAGAATTCTGAGCTTTCAATTCAAACAATACGCAACCACATTCAAAGTTTAGTTTAGCGATCAATATTGGCAAGACAAAGACTTACTTTCTGTCAGCACCAGGTTTTGAGCAGAGCTCACTATAATATTTGATCTTCGGCTCTGTTCCGCTTGTTCGAACAGTAATGACACAGCCATTGTCTAAGTAGAATGTAATCATTTGGCTTGATCTGCTCGTGGGGAGTATCTGAAACAAATCAACGGTTGTGCTTAAACACTGCACTTTTGTTTCCCCCTAAACACCTAAACTACATTCACTTCCATACAGAAAGCTTTCCACGTGCCTTTACTTGAACAGAACATATGCACGCACATATCTTTACTCATGAAGCAAACGCAAACCAGATGCAAGTGTTTTCCTGCTACGAGTGCCTTAGCAATACTGAAAGTACCCATGCCAATACTGTACCTGATATACAGTGTAATCTGCCCCCTCCTGCCCCCAAAAAGAAAATTTTCAAGTCACATCTTTACCATATAATGTGGCACTTAAAGGGGCCTCGAAACACATTTTGAACATTAGTAAGAAAATGTTGCCGATTTGTAGAAGAGGCTCCTGTGAACATGTGAGCCAAATATTATTGCACTGCACGCAGCAGGGAACTCGCAACATTGTGTCAAAAACAGCAAAAAATTGCATGCTATCACTTCCACAATGTTGTCATGAAGCGTCATCGTAAGCAGCTGGACCCACCAACAGCTACTAGGATGACTGTGATCGCAAGAACATTCTCAGTAATACTATAGTTGCTAATCTTGAGTTAAATAAATGAAACATATATATAAGCTTGTGGTTTCAAGAAGACAGAAAAATAATTTTACATTTGCACTGCCGGTATACACATGACAGAGCTGTGCACTGCCGCCATGGGGTCCCCAACAAGTCCTCCTGCTGCCGAGACACTCAATTTTGGGCGGGGCTTTGCCCCCTTGGCTTCTCCCCTGTGTAGTTTCCAGTGCGCCAGCGGCGACGAAAAGAGAGTGAAAACCGCATATCGGTGCTCCACTTGAATGATTAGAAAATTCTTTGCAGCATCAGATTTGTGAGACGATGTTCTTTAATAGTGAAGCCATTTTATGGTTAGTTAAAAAAATTCACGCAGGAACTCCCCTGAGAGTTGTCCAAGTATGCGTAAGCAATGCGCCACTAGCTCATCTCCCCGCAGCCCAGTGTCACCATTTCGTGTCACCACAGCGCAGTACAAACAACAGCGCTGCGGCGACACGAAATGGTGTGGATGGCAGCGCAAGGTGCATTGATACCGCAAGCTAAATACTGCAGGTGGCGGCACCAGGTGCACTGATGACTTTCCGATCATCATAAGCTGTTATCGTTTTTTAGCGCCTTGTCTGTCCATCTGTGTCGAACCATTATGAACTACGATCAAAGCACTCCGGCGGTGGCACGGACTGATCAAACGTACTCTGGCACGGCCGTGCGAACCGTATGTTGAAAGCGATCTCCGAAGCAGACTGAGAGTGCCAACTGCTAAAAGCTGCGTGCGTTGTGTTTTCGCTGCTTCGCGTTGAAGAGAGACGTGCGGACCCATATCGTGAAAGCAATCGTCTTACGGGCAGGATGGACGAATGGATGGACGGACAGTTTTCTTGTTGGGTAAGCACAGAAATGCTTACACATTTAAAAGTGTTTCAAGGCCGCTTAGGCAGCTAACCTGCTCTCAGTCTAATAGAGTTGGCATATAAATGAATATACCATTGAATTTGTCTGACAATGTAACATCAACCTTGCTTCCATACTGTCGAATTCACCATCTTGACAGTTCTGATTCAGTTAAGCATTTGGATTCATTGCCAAGGAGTGACTGGCTAACTAGATTTAGCAGGTGAAGTTGATTGGCTGACGCTAATTATCCAATAAACAAGCAAGTGCTACTTTGACGCACAAATGTCACAAGAATGGCAGTGCAAATGCTGTAAGCACTTGTAGCTTATACGACACACCTAGGAAAACAGCAGTATCGTGCCCCAGCATGTGTTAATGTATTCACTGTTCCACCGGCCCAATGACATCACTATATTGAAACCTCTTAGCTTGTGCATGAAATATCACAGTGGTGTAGAACACAATAGGTAGCGAGAATGTGTGGCTGCATCTAGAGAGAATCTTCCAAGTGCTACTGATTACAGAAAAATTGTTGACTGCTAATTTTGACTACAAAGGCTGAGTAATGTAATCCATTCCAGTTAGCTTACAATGTTTCCAAGTGCTGGCCAATTGTTCATGGGCTAATACCTTTTCTAGTCTAAAGCAGTGTTTTAAGTCTTTAATCCCGGCCGGTGTAATACAACATGGCTCTACGTTACCACTGTTACTGATACCTGCATCTGCACTTCTAGGCCGACAGCAGATGTTTAATACTGCCCTAGCTGGTTTGAGGTAAAACATTTCTACAAGAGCATGTGCTCCTATGTTTTCAAGCTTCTGCCAGCGACAGCCAGAAAGGCAGTAGTTCCACATTCAGCAGGCCTTCAAAGTCCCACATATCGTGAATACAGGGGTGGGAATGCCCAAATTCATTTTGTCGTAATTTTTCAGAGCAGGTTGCTCACTCTGGAGCAGATTGGAGAAGACAAATTCTGATTTTGGAGCAGTCTCTAGCACATATATCCTATTATTGGAGCAGACTGGAGCATAAAAATTTTATTTAAAGCATCAATATGACAAAGTGGGGTAACAATCACAAAGCCTTGCATTCAGCAGCATTAAAGTGTTGAGAAGCAGCCTAAAGGCATTTTTCAAACTATTTTTATACTCGGGTCTGGTGAAGTGACTCGGTGCTTTCCAACAGAAGATTAATTAACACCACAGTGGTTTATTCAAGACATTCCTAGGTAGCATAACAGCACCAACTAGCTCAAATCAAGTCTGCATGTGAATGATTTCGCTTTGCCATTCACTTGAGTCACGAGAACGAACACCGACATCTGGAGTTCACATTGAGTGATTGAATGTAGGCCCCCGGAGTAAGCTAAAAGTAACAATATTCCTTCTTTCCTGGCCTCTCCTTCTCAGCGTCCCCTCAGTGCTTGTGCCTTCCATCCTCAAGAATGCTTTTTTTGGTTGCTGCTATTGCTGCAATATCGGGATTTGTCATTACAGCAATCACAGGACTGCACACAGTAAGGAAAAAAAAAGACGGCGCGGCTGGCAGCGCATGGACACTCACACGCTTGTTTTCATGGAAATGGTGCCAGCACAACCACTTGACCCCTCTCCTCCAACAGGGAGGCACGGATAAGCCCTGGAACCCCGTAACTCCTCGGCTGCTCTCACTTGCCGGCTCAGGCGGCAAGATAAAAGAATGTCGCTACCTTTACTATTATGCAGAAGGCCTAATTAGGTGCAGAGGGGCTTTAACTGGGTGCAGCTGTTGCGCACACAATGCCCTGCACCTCGCCGGTATAGCGCCGGCAATGTTTCACAGACGCCTGCCGGAGCCAAAGCTGTTTTGGCGCAGCATGGCGCAATTTTGGTCATTTTTTCGCTTTCAGTGCAATTTGGCGGAGCAATTTGTGTATCAAAATAGCGCAATTGGCGCAGGATTCCCACCCCTTTGAATACCATTTTCGTGCCCACCCCTCATGTAATGTCCTTTTGGGACCCTTGAGGTGTTAATAAATAAATAAATAAATAAATAAATAAATAAATAAATAAATAAATAAATAAATAAATAAATCACACTTCTGCCTTGCCCAAGAGGCAGCACAGAGAGCCACCAGCCACCCTCCTTGCTTATGACTTTTTCTACAACCTGTGAAAAGCCAGCTTATTACCAAGTTAACTTCCGTGTCACATAGAAAGTTGTTTGACTGCTGCACATATGTTTTGGTGATGGTGATGAGGCCAGCACCTAGGAAAATAACACAGCAGTGAAAATGCTCATTTTTGTACTATACTATACAAGGCTCCAGTTATATCTTGCAGCACAGAAAATGTCACTGTTAAAGTGCAGTTTCACGGCAATGCAAACTTCACTGCACCATGAAGCCTCGCCTGAAGGCAAAGTTCCTAAGGGTGACAAGGCAAAAGTAGCACTAAGGGTGACAACTGAAGGTACAATACAATATCATTTATGGAGCTTCATTCTTTTTCTTTTTTTGCATGTGTGTGTATGTCAACAATGGTGCCAGGTTGCATTAAAAATATATTTCAATGTTGTATTACAGTACAGTTATTCGTGAATGTAATTGCATTATATTGTAATTGGGGATTCTAGTTATATAGGGCAGGTTACAGTAACGAAAATACAATATGTTATGGCTGGCTGAGCTTTTTAGACATGGTAACATTTAAGGCTAAATGAACTGCCCCATTATTAGTAATCTCTTGCCATGACTTCTTGGACCACACCACAAGGTAGTGGTGCGCATGGATGCACTTGCGCATGACAATGCTACACATCCATATTTAACAGAGCGAGACTGACATTTCAGCAAAGCAGTCCAAGCGATACTCACTGCCTTCTTGTCGGGCTGTGTGTCATCGTATCCCGTAGTCAGGTCCCTTATGTTCTTGATGGTGTATGAGCCAATCTTGTGTGGATACTGCACAAAAGCAAACAAGCTTTTGTAAAAAAAATATAGCTATAAATACAAAAGTTGGAAGGCAATTCAATTTCTAGTTGACATCAATGGAAGAAAATGTCTTCCTGAGTAAGTTGGGGGTGAGCATAGGGTGTATAAACCAAAGAATTCCTTTTGAGAGGCCCACAGCATCTCAAACAACAGTGTCTGCATCTTCGATCTCAATGACAGCGTCTATTTTTAAAATGCCAGCTCTCGGGAGGAAAGAATGCGAGAACGCTCTTCTTACACTGGTACCACACGGTGATACCACTGTACACAATGGTACCACCGATACTGATACCACTGGTGCCACTGGTACCATCAGTATCGGCCCACATTATTATATACTCCACATATCCAAGGGAGCAGCTTTAGACTATACTACATTCGGGACCAGCCCACATGTTTGGAACTCCACTGTCTCCCGGATCAGCCCATGAAAGAGGCTAGAAACACAGACCCGATATGGAAAAGTGGGGATAACTTGCCAAAAAAGACAGAATTCTGTAAAAAAATATTCATCTGTGAATGAGATTAATGTTACCGTGTTCTTGCCGCTGAAGTTTCGTAGCCGCTCAAACATCCTCTGAATCGTTGGCTGGTGATGGCAGATGTAGTACGAGTTATTCGACACGTGATAGCCATAGCTGAAAGAGAAAAATTTACTTTTAAGCTATTGCTGCACATCCTCAGCTTATGCTGCATTGAGAGGCACTATGTTCCAGACAAAGACAACTCGTAATCCAAGTTTCCAGAAAAGTGCGCCCACAATTTCTTTCCCACTATAATAAGAAGTGCTATGTCACACATTGCATGGTGTGGCCAGCACAATGACATCATAAAGCTTAAGAACAAGAACTTCCTGCTCCAGTTCCTGTCCCAGCTGCAGCAGCACTAATGTACCATTGAACTGAAACAAATTAAATCAGGAACAGAAAGTAGCTCATCAGAATGCTTGTTACACATTCATGTACAGTCAACAACCGATTTTCCAACATGTCCGATAATTCGGACACCTTCGCGACACCACGACGTCAATGTATAAATGTCATAATAGAGTATATAAATGTATAAATAGAGTCAATGTATAAAAATGTCTGAAATTTTGGACGCAAAAGACCTTCTCCATCACACTTTCCGGACTTGTTGCCTTGACCGGAGGTCTGAAACAGCACTAATCGTAGCCGCCATTCTGATTATCTCGCCTCCTCGAACCGCCGCTCTCGCATGCAGCCACCACCTTGGCAACGCTAGGCTTAGCTACTTCGACGTTCGCTACCAAGCTTCTTTCTGTTCGGTGCCGTGATTTCATTGAAACAATTCGCCGCTGTTAACAATGGCGACTCACTCTGCCTCTGTAATCCTCGCCAATGTCTTGGAAACTCGGAAAGCACAGTGCATTGCACAATGCCGGATCCCGTAAGTCAGCTTCGCCTCAATACAGCTTTGTCACGCAGTGAAGCATACGCGAAGTATTGCGGTGAAGCATATCAAGAGTGGGAAGGGGCAATTGTGAAGGGACACGATATGTATACACGCATGCAGCCGCCACCTCCTATCACAGTACGAGCTACGATACGCCTAATAAGTGTACTTGACAGGCCTTCACAGCTATTTCGGACATGCCTGGGGCGATTTGGGCCTTTGGGGGCTGTAAGAGACATGCATTCGTTTTTTTTTTCTTTTTCGGACTGCCTGATTTTCCATACATTTTCGCGGCCACTTGGGAGTCCGAAAAATCGGGAATTGACCGTATGTGGAAGTGAGCATGACATGAAATCGCTCTGTAGCCGGTTTCTAAGCATGCAGTAGCCCCAAGTGTGCAATTTTGGGTCTGATTAAACGCCTGTTAACTGCAAGTGAACCTGGAAACGGAACAACTCATTGGAGCAGTTCGGCAATAGTTCATGTTAGAATTTATGCTGATAATACATCTGAAGTTTCATTGTAGCTATGCAGGAGTGCACTCATACCCCATACTTGTCCCATGTATAGATTAAGAGCGAACAGCTGTTACGTGCTTACCGTATAGACTCGTGAAAGGGCCGCACTTTTTTACAGCGAAGCTGTCTATGGCTAGGGTTCAATGCATTTTTTGCGCCCGTCAACAGATCCGCGTGTGCAAAAACTCAGCTTCGTAATTTGATGCAAAATTGCTTCATTCTATGCAAAAGCTTGTACGTCTCATCACTTGGATATGCATTTTCAGTAGATTAGCTATCAACAGGCACCATTTTCAAAATAATAACTCTCAGGTAGATAATAAGAGTTTTTCAAAGATTTGCCGCTGTGCGACCCGTGTCGGCCATGTGTACGCTTGCACCGCCGTCTCTTTGTCATCGTTGCAAGCTCTTGCGTGCCTAGTTTCCTTCCGGTCTCCCGGCGTCGCAGTCCCGTCGCGTATGTCTGCTTTCCTCTGGCTCCCCGAGGTGGCGGTAATCTTACACGCGAATGCATGCCGCCGATCAAGACCGCCAATCAAAATAAAAGTGTGTGTGCGTGTCTTTCTTCGGGATGACCGCCGTCGCCGCTCAAGAGATAAAATTTGCTCATACCTTTGATCTAAATTCTGTGTCACCTCTACGCCGTGTGCTAAACTGCTTCGCTGGTAATCCACCTTCCCAACAGTGGAATGGCACGTGATTTTTAAAGCAATTTGGACGAGGTGCAGCCCTTACACGGGACAGAACCTTTTGGTCAGAATGGTGCCGGCGTAGCCAGCAACTACTGCTCACCCCAGATGCCTGAATGTACCACTGCATCAGAGGTCAACGAGCAGCTTTCGCCATCTAGTAGGGGCATGCAGAAGTACGCAGCATGCAACAATTCGCCAATGCACATGCACAGCATAGGGCACCAAACGCGATTGCTTCTCTGGTGGAACTTTTTTCCCATATTTTGGGCTGAGAAGTTGGGGGTGCGGCCCTAACACAAGTCTATACGGTATTACGCAGTTCTTGGCTTCTCCCTGAGCACATGGGTAACCAATACTGAGTGCACCACCTTCAGTGTGAGCTCAGCATACTAGATGCAGGAGTGCACAGGATGGAAAAACATAAGATTACAGGTGCAAACTGTCCACTAATAAGTACTGGTAGAAGGTTTCGACAAAGGACATGAAGGAAGACTGAGCAGCAACCTAATTGGTGGCCTTTACGAGGTAAAAAAATGTCCAAAGAATTGTATGTGAATTAAGCACAGCAGACTCTCGTTAAGACGAACCTTAAGCCAAATTTTAAGATATAAGGAACAATGTTGCTTTGACCCAATGCATAATATATTAATCCACTTAACATGAAACACTAATTCGGTTATTAAGCCAAACTTTCAACACCTACTACTCAACTAAGCGAGAGGCCTGGATTGGAAGACTTGGAAGCAGACTCTGGTACACAAAGAAGCAAATGATGTTTCTGTGGGCATAAACAGCAGTGCCAGCATCGACAATAACATGGAAACCTGCAGGGCTGACCCATAGAAACATTAGTTGAGGAGATCCTCGAGATGGCTATGATGACGACAATGAGGACACTTTCCAGGAGCTACAACAACTAGCGGTGCACACATATAACAAGCTAAATGTTCTGAATAATTTGGAACATTTTCTCCAAACACATGATGTCAGTGAAGAATTTAAGAGCAAGCTAAGAAAAGACTCAACTTTTGTGATAGAGGACAGTTTTGCACTGTGCATGCAAGCAACAATTGCACAATGACTTATGTAAGCGTGCATAATGTATAATCATTTGTATCATGGAAATCTAGCAAATTTCTTTTTCACATTAGCATTTTGGATTTAACGCTGTTTCACTTATTATTTTCTGCTATGGATATTTGGGTGCACGAGGACTGGTAGGTCTTGAGTTTTATGTATCACTACCTCATAAGATGAACTTCTGGTAATACTAACAGATTTTTACAATCCCTTTGAGATTACCTCAATGGAAGGCTACTGTAGTATATTGAATGCAGTTTTCAAGAGCTTGCTCTGGTATGTACCAGATTTTTTTCACACAAGTGTACTAGGTGGATGGCAGAACATCATTAGCATGCACCAAGTGACTGAGACGGTAAATTCTCAAGAAACGGCTAGCGCCCACCCAAACGACTGCTCCCCATGCATTTCGGATATGCAACCGAACAAATGGTCATCCCCATTATTCTTAGCGTCACCAATCAATCTCAGGTGGAAATATGATTGGTGTTTTGCAGTATGTGAGCAGTGAGTATTTTTAAAGAACATAATGAAAAAATTTGGCACGAAGGGCGAAGTAGTGACAGCAAGGTTTAGCATTGCGCTTGAACTCCTCGGACAGTGTTCCATCTATATGCAGATGTGACATGTTGATGCAATGCAGCACGCAAGGAAGCTTCTGCTGGGCAGAAGGAACAGTGCCCACACAATGCTGGCTCGATGAGGAGCGTCACGAGTGGTGTCACACTGTTTTGCCCCTCGATGGTCCACGAGATGAGACCGACGGGAAACGATTGGCGTTAGCGTGCAGTGAAATATTAGGTAACATAAGCTTGACATTGACTGTTCAGCTGAGAACGGTAACCAGCAGGAGAGACAGCACTGAGAGACAGCAGCTCAGCAGGAACAGCAGCGAAAGGCAGACCACTGTCCTGGCCCCACCACGGAGCCGATGAGTTGGCTTTACGTTGTCGTTTTTGCAGCCAAACGCACTCCGCGTCTCAGAAGACCCTCTAACCCTCTGTGTGCGAGCTGCACATGTGCCGTCGATAGCGGGACAGCACGATAACAATGGTGACGATAGCGTGAATGGGTATCGAGTGTCCGTATAATTGCTAATACTGCAATAAAATATATTTTTTTGCGTATGTTTGTCTGACCAAGAAATGTTTGCCTGCCCTTTTCGTTTCAATGTCCAAATAGCATGCCATGGTACTCACGTGTCAAACAAGACATTCAGCTGCTCCGTCAGTGTCAGTTTCTGTGTCTCAAGGTAGGCAGCCATCTGGGCTGCGTGCATGGCGGCACTCACACCATCCTTGTCGATCACAGCTGTACCGCACATGTAACCTGCATACAAATTATGGCCAATCGGCAACGCACTATCAAAATATGTGCCAATAAACATGTAATTCAGCATGCAGTATGTAACAGCTAATACTATAGACAGAAAAAACACAGCTATCACTTTACCCACCGCAGTAGCTAAGTGCCTGTGGCCTTTACTAATACAGTGGCTATTAAACAACTACATGAAGTAAGATTTATAGTTTTATCAAGCATATAAATTGCAGTAAGCAATTACTTACTAATTAAATTAACAAGCATGGTTTCACAAGTGCACAGTCAAACATGAACAGATCTCCCCCGATGACCACGAACACACTGTCACAATGCTGGCGTTATGAAGAGCGCAAACAGAGGGGAGGGAACGCTGCTGCTGCCTTTTGCTTCAACACGTCTCTGAAACTTGAGAGATTACATGACCTCCAGCACTAGGCAAGCAGTAAGACAGCGTACATGTAGCTACCAGCCATCTCGGCAAGCGAATCTTTTCACCAGCCGAAGATTAGATCCAAGAAAAGGTGCAGGCAATCTACGCTCTCAGATACGCGGGCAGTCATGCGCAGCCACGGCCACGCTAGAGGGGGAGACATACGCTCAGCAATATCATTATTTATTACTGAGTTACTGGGTTGAAAACTTGGTATTTCCGTATTTTGACATAAAACATCGTTCAGTTCGGCCAGCATACGGGGTTGCGCGCTAAAACTGCATGTAACGAAAACATGTGATACTGTTGTAGCGCCCACCAACGCCGCAGCGCGGGGCGCTTCGTTCGGCGCTCTCAGCTGGTGCCTTGGCGCCGGCTGTCGAAGGAGAAAATAAAAGAAGCGCAGCGCGTGCTCGAGGCGCAAGCTCGGCACGCGCAGTGTGGTTCCAAAAGCCAGCCACGCTGGTCGTCGCAGCCCCGTCGCTCGGCTCGCCGCCTTCGCCCTTCTGACCAGGGATGACGGCACGGCTCGTACAGCCGCCGTCACGTCCCTTCTACATTGGTGACCCGAGAGAACGCGCGTTCCACCGAGCGACACGCTGCCATGGCTCACTGGCCGGAGCCGCAGTTCGACCCACCACTGCCGCCGTTCTCGTCCAGCTATGTCGGCGCATGGTTCGCTCAGTTCGAGGCGGCTCTGGAGCTTAACCACATCTGGATCCAGGAGTTCAAGCACGCGGTACTCCTCGACGTCCTGCTGCTTGCTCTCCAGCTCCACCTCGGCGTTCCATCGCCTGGCCCGCGCCCGTACGACGAACTGCGGCAGCGCGTGCTCGACTTCTTCGGCCCTGCCTACCACCCTCTTCCAGTGGCTGACCGCACGGTGCGCGAATCGCTGCCTCCGTTCCCACCGCCAGCGCTACCCGCATGTCAACCTGTGCCCGGAAGCCACCACCAGGCAAGCCTTCCTCCCTCGACTTGCCCCGATGCCGTCTCGGCGACAACCCGATGCGCTACCGCACAGTCCCCGGCCTCCGGCTCTCTCCAGGGGTCTCTGTCGTGCGAGTACGCGCATCATGGCGTCGCCGAGGGTATCGTCACGACCATGACACCGGCCACGTCATCGCCTTTCTCGCCCCCAACGATGGCAGGCGACAGTGGAGACATCGCCGACCCAACGCCGGCTCCCGTGCCCCACGCCATCGGGTCTGTCTCCGTCATTGCTCCTCCAACGACGACACCCGACCCGTCCACGCGGTCCGCTGAGCCAGTCTCCGAGCCGGCGCGCGAGCTCGGCGCCGCACTGATCCCACTGCCTACGACTCTGCCGGATAACGCCACAGCAGACGTGGGTCACGACGACCTTCTGCGACCCCCGCTGCATCCCACGTCAGGCGTCCTCAACGAACCACCGGACGCTCATGCAGGCCCTGACCCCACTTTTTCCCGCCGGTCCGTGGCTTCCTCGCGATGCACCCCGTCGCCGGACGCGTCGGATCGTGGTCGCCTCCCGACAGGGTGTGCCACGTCCACATGCAATGCAAGCGTCGTGGCCCGTCCAGGGCTTCGACTGCATCGCTCGTGCACGCACCCTACACGCCATGCAGCGGTGCAGTCCGTCATACGCCACCAGCAACACTCACACTGGTACCGTCGACGCGCCATTCGCCTCAAAGGCCTACCAGTTCCTCTTTACTCAAGACGTATGTGCCGATTCTATCGCCGGCCGGACGCGCCCCTCCCAACAGCGTCCGTTCAGCAAGTCCCTCGACCCTTGCGGAGCTCCCAGTGCCGCCCGCCTGAATGGTGGCAGTGACCCGATGCCTTCACGTTGGCGACTCGGACTGGCTACGGACACTTTTCAATCGCGATTTAACCGGCTTGTCTTTTCGACCTACCGTCTGGGCGGGGGGCCCTGTAGCGCCCACCAACGCCGCAGCGCGGGGCGCTTCGTTCGGCGCTCTCAGCTGGTGCCTTGGCGCCGGCTGTCGAAGGAGAAAATAAAAGAAGCGCAGCGCGTGCTCGAGGCGCAAGCTCGGCACGCGCAGTGTGGTTCCAAAAGCCAGCCACGCTGGTCGTCGCAGCCCCGTCGCTCGGCTCGCCGCCTTCACCCTTCTGACCAGGGACGACGGCACGGCTCATACAGCCGCCGTCACGTCCCTTCTACACTGTCACTCATATCGTTGCAACCGTACTATCCACGTGGCTTACTTAGGTATCGTTGTGCAGAGGAAAGAATCCATTGCGCAATCATGCATGTGTCACATGCATAGATGGCGCTGTTACTGCACCACACATGACGCAAATGGAGCTCAATTGAGCTTCCCGCTCGGCATTCAGTGAGGCATAGCTCGGCAGTACGTTTGTCGATCCGAGTGGCAGTGGTAGCCTTTGAGACAGCTCATCTCCTACCATAGTAGACATAATCCATCAAATTCAAACCTGCGCTCAGCAGGTATTATAAGGCTTACAAGTGTACAATTTGTTGCACAAATTTGATGGTCGCTCAGCTACGGTGCCCCTGCATTCGACAGGTAGGGTCCGGAAATGGCGTGAAGAGATCCAGGCAGCAAGACAGAGGAATGCTGATTCCCACCCACCCCTTTTGACCATGAATACTATGAACCTCATGAACACTACAAATAGGGAACAAGCACAATTTGAAGATTATACCATAGGACCACCACTAGCAAGATCAAAAGTTAAGCATGTAAGCTTTCCAATGCAAGAATAAATGTCACTTGTGTATTTGGTTACATCAATTATGTACCCTAGTGCTTATACATCCTCAGCAGCACGCACAAGATGTTCCACAAGATGCACTCCAATCTAGATGCATCTTCGATCCAACCTATTCAATTTTTTTTTTTTGGTTTTCAACAATTTGTGTTAAAAGATTGACAGCCTAAAGAAAAAAACTGCGTCCAGTCACTAAATCTTAACTGTTTCTTTTAAACAAAAACAACTCAATCTAATTCGGTGCAGCAAATTCCAGGTGAAACAATTTCTTCATTTCATCTTAAGTTGAGTCATATTAGTAAACTACGCTTTTGCAATAGCAAGATCGCTACCCTTACCACGATAGGAGGCTTGATAAAACAGAAAAGATGCAATAACAAAAATCATGTGGCGCCGCATCACTGAAGTTTTTGCACCAGCTCGTGATGACGTTATTGATTTCGACAGCTGACGATCAGATCTAGTGAATTGTTTATCGCTTCAAAAAAAAAAAAAAGTACTACACTCTATTCGAAAGGAACCAAAGACTCAATATAGCAATGTTTGATAACCTTTTCTATGCCAAAATGGCCCAAATAAAAGAAAACAGATTGAAATCACTGACATCACACCAATGTGCCAATACTGATGTTTCGGTGTGAAAGTATAGAAACTTTCAGTTTTTCCTTTATTTTTTTCCCCAGTAATCAACACTTTTCTGGCTAATCAACACAAGTAGAGCTATAAAAGAATACTTTACCAGCGTAAGCTAACTAGTGTTAATCTAGTTCTATCTAATGCTAGTTAATCTAGCAGTGACTGAAGTTTTTCCTACGTGACCAAGATACAACACATGAATGCTCTAAATTTCGCATGTTCTAATTGCCATGCTTCTTTACCCGAGGAATGCACAGAACTAAAAGAAGTGCAGCAAGTGTTTCAATCGGTACGTACCGATGGCTTCCTCAAAGGCAAGCAAGACAGTTTTGCCATCCTTCATAAGTTCACAGGCCTTGTTGCCCATCCACTTGAAGCCAGTGAGTGTTTCCTGTTATCACAAAGAATAAACAAAATGGGGATGGATGAAGTACTGGTGGCTCCTGTGCCTACTGTCCCACTGAGACACACAAAAGTGTCTGAGAAATATTGAACGACAGCTATAGCTAAGCTCACTATCTGGCCTCTTGAATGCGTCAAGTATTAAATATGAACAACCCATGCCACAGCATCTTAAAACTCAGGTAAAAAATAATGTCCATGGCCCAATGAAAAGAAAAGTACAGCCAAATACCCAAGCAAAAATGCAAACACATATCGTTGCAACATAGAAATGACAAATTTAACAATATGCAAAGGCAATTACGTTTAATTTTTGATGTGACATGTGTACTGACCGCAGTGAACTTGTCTGGGGTGAAGGTGCTAGAGCAGCTCATGGCAGCATGCATTTGTGCCATGTACTGAAAACCATTGAGTCTAAACAATTCCCTTTTCAGCAAGCAGCGTCTTATAGGCAGGCTACTGCTAATTGCATCACCCTCTCAGTGCAGCAAAGTGATGAGTCATACAAGGCGATAAGGCACGCCTTTGCTCTGACTGGGAGTGGAGGGGGGGGGGGGAGAGGAGGGAGGAGTCATAGGTTTGTTTTCTTTTCGACGAGCAAAATTGTCAACGAACACTGTGACGTATTTTATTTTTTAATCATCTTGTGTGGATTGCTGCTGCAGTTCCAGGAGCAGGTCCCGGAACTGGGAATGAGTCAGGGCTAAACTGGCCTCCAAGAAAATGCACAATTTTTTTTAAGGGGTGTGCAAATACCAAAAGTTTCAAATACGAACCGAGTATTAACACTTAGCAAGTTAGCTTAATTTGATATGATGCAACATTGCAATAACATTGTAAATGATACAAAACTGGACTAGTAAGCCATTATACTAAAACAATGTGCATTTAGCTGATGTTAACTTGTAAAATTGAGCAATTCTCACTCGCTGTCCTTTCCAACTTGTGCCTTATTAGACCGCATCAAATGCCTGTAAACTCTGAGGCATTTGACCCTGTGCCACTCGTCACTCATCGCACTTGCTGTCAAGCAATAAGCTCAGAATTGGGGGAGGTGCTCAAATAAAAAGTGCACCAATGCTGTCCAAAAACTCATGCCACTTGCTACTAAGAGGCTGGCTTTGCCAGCAGCACGAAATTATCAGAAAATTTAGCACAATATCGCCCCATTATTCTTAGATTGGATAGAAACAAATGCTAAGAACCGTGTTCGCTCCTGCATAGTCAGCAATATGTTCGATTAGATTCGAATACTCGTATCCAACCAAATATTCGAACATTTTCGAATATTTCTTTTTCGAATGGAATTGGAATATTAAAAAAATAATATTTGGCAATATTCGAACTTTTCGAATATTCGCACACCACTATTTTGTGGGCATGGGTTTCGCAGACCTCCAAAAATAGCTTTACTTACTGGGGTCCGCAGGCCCCATTTGAGAGCCACTGCTCTAGACAAATCTGCTGGGAACTATATAACAATTCCTTGACAGATTTATCACAACTAGCACAGGAAACTAAACATTTAATTGCATGCTGCATGCTTGTCAAACTGCCGTGACTAAGTGCACAACCTGAGCACATATGCTAAAGATGACTGCATAGAGCTTGTCAGGCACCTTCAGACAGGAAGCGACGTTCATATAAATAGCATGAACACTGAAACTGCCCAGTTCAAAATCATCAATACAGATTGTGTTGTTCAGTGTAAGTGAGGACCTCTTTGCTCTCTAAATGTACATCTACCATTATAAATGATGATGTGTTGTGTTTAGTGGCGCAAGGGCCAGATATGGCCAAAGAGCACCATGTCTACCATTATAAATAACAAAATAACAAAAAAAAAATAACCAAGGCTTGACCAAGATATCGGTTCCTTCTCCTGCCATTCTTCTTAATTTAAAATTTGACTGTAGCTAAATGTACATCCGACGTCTCCCTCCAACTTTCTTTACAGGTACGTTAGACAGATCTGGCAGTGTTCTTATGCAAGTACGTCCGATGTTTATTGTTGGTTTTTTCATATTTCGCGTTAGTATACATCGGGCATAAGCACGCTTAACAACTAAATGCATGTTTCCCTTGCGTCAGCACTTATTCTGTTTGTGTTGTGGTGCAGCGTGCTTGCTGCGGCGCAGCCTGCGCACATCGGTGTGCTCATTATTGCTGTGACAACTGCGGCATCTGCTTCCATAGCGTTGATGCGCACTTTCACAGCAAGAAAAAGCATTCCATCCTGTGCCCCTCGACGCTATATTATGACAATGTGCGCTTGTTGCAAATGGAGCAATGCTGCAATTACGCTTCACTACCGATCAACTAAGTGATTCGTGGAAATCCGTTCATAATGTAGCATTTCACAATCACGAAGATGTTGAAGTGAAACCTGCAATCCACAAATTAACATAATTGTTAACAAACAAAAGCAGAGAAGCACAACTCTTCTCCTTACAGTTAGCTAAGCTGACCAATCTACAAGTTACCTTCAGTTTTCATTTGCGAACAGGTGCAAGTAACCCTTGTCGTACCGTTTGCTTTGTTGCTCAATGCAATTCTTCCTGACACTTCTTAGGTAGACTGATTTAATCGTACCACTAGGCATACCTAAGCACTAGGCATCATACCACAAGAAGTTTAATTGGTAGCGTGAGTTAAGGCATCGTATAAGACGTCATGTTTCATACGTTTAAAAACATTTTTGGCCGTGTCAGTAGAATATAAACATGTCTACTTTGATGCTTCTTTGCCTACTTTAAAGTAGTGAATGCAGTACAGATGGGGTTCTGCGCAAATGTGATTGAGAATAGCCGTACAGTAGCACACTTCGATGGTAAGCAGTGCCAACACCGCTAAGGGCTTGCCTTTTTAACGAAACATGCAGTGGCTGTTTGTGTTCAATATGTTATAGATTAAATGTAAGAGTAGAACTTACGTAAAGCTCACAAGGAACGGTTCTTAAAAATGCCGAAATCAACAAAACTCATGCGGCAAAAAGCTGAACCATTTGCAGAAATTGGTTAATGTTACAAGTACAGAAATCATTGCAAGTTGTCAGTTTTGTTAGTATTGCGGTAAAATCTCAGATTGCTACGCTGGGTACCTGGGTTGAATACGAATTCACAATTTTTTTTTTTTCGTTTCTTTTTGTCTGTCTGTGGTGGTTTGCCTGACGTGGCAAAAGGCTTTCGCCCCTTACATCTGACAAGGCAAGAGGGCAGGAAGCAGTGTGTCCTCTCTGCTGCCAGACTGCCTCAAGCATTTAACTGCCTGGTCACGCGTTTAATTTCTGGCGCCGTTCTTACATGCGTTACAGAGCATGCATAAAAATAGTGGAATAAACATAGTGTAGAAACAGTGCGATAAATGTACTTATATGCATGACTCAACGGTGCATTAGATCTCTGGCTGTTGAGCGGCCTCGAGAACTTGTTTGCTGTCATTTGCCATTATTACAGCTAAGCGGCAAAAATGTTTTCGCCGCGTCAGAGACAATACCGCAAAAAATGAAGAGAAAAAAAAAAAAGCGAACAATAAACGAAGAAAAAGAATATTTGCTTCTGATGTGGAATCAAACTCTGAACCACAGCGTGGTAGGCAGAGAGACGTTACCTCATCGTCACCGCTGAAGCTCGCTAATTTGTTATTCCAGCAGTCATATTAAATACTGCCTCAAAACTGCTGGGGGTCCTTGTCGCATTACTTTTTCTTGATTTTGAGATTCCGAAGGCCGATTTTTGTGCGCTTTACATACACTCTACTGAGCCTGAATAATCTGACGGCTACTCTATATCGCCTTATATTTGTGTGCATACTTAAGTTCTTTTCTCGGGTAGCCCTGCTGCACCCTCAGCTTATAATCATGACCGCCTTGTAATTGAATAACTACAGTATGTTGCATATGCTTACATACACTCTACGCTGCCCTCTTGTCCTATAACATATTTAACGTCTAGAGCTGCTCTTAAACGTCTCTTTTGTTAGAATAGTGAGCCCTCCACTGTGCTAGCAGTCACTGCCGCTGAAGTGCGCTACAGCACGTACTCCTTCCTCTAGTTTGTGCAGGTTCCTAGCTTGCACATGGGATGATGGAAAGGTATGTGTGTATATTAAGTGGCTCTGTACGTATTCTACCCACTGTATTTTGAAGGTAGTGTGAAGCTTCGTGGAATGCGTTTGCAGAAAAGCATTTTCCTTATGGATACTCCATTCTGCCATATCTTTAAGGCGACTAACTCTATTGTTGCACGTACGTCCAATGCAGCCCTAGACACTTCTTTTAAATTTATGTAATGTGAACACCCGCAATGTAATAGCTGCATAAATTCAAACTTGAGCAAGTCGAAAATGACTAGAGTGTATTGCTGCATTTCCATGTTTGCTTGCGCTTGTAACCATGTCTTAATTTAGGCTCCAAAACATATGTCTGGGACAACATCATGCTTAGAAACCTTAGAAACCAGCTACAGAATGATTACACATTGCACTCCCATGTAGTTACACTAAAGAGGTGTTCTGATCTGCTTTTTTCTTTTCCAGGTTTCAATTTATGCTGATGGTAACATTAGGTCTAGCAGTCAACATAAAATTGGCTGATGAAGATAACTATGGAGACTAATATTAAAGGGAACACCTGATTTGCATTCAAGGTTGTCAGTGGTTCTTGCTTTTTGCATCCGATGAAGATCGTACAATGCTTCAGATTATTCTATATGAGAGCCACTTAGCAAGCATATGCAACATACTGTAGTTATTCAATTACAAGGCGGTCATGATTATAAGCTGAGGGTGCAGCACGGCTACCCGAGAAAAGAACTTAAGTATGCACACAAATATAAGGCGATATAGAGTAGCCGAGGGATTATTCAGGCTCAGTGGGAATTGCTCAAAATACTGAATAATGGGAATAATCGGTGTCTGTTATATGCGAATTTTGCTGTGAAGCCCAACCTACAGGTGAAATTTGCATATAACCCGCAACCGGCCTTTATTCACATTCTCGGTGGAGGTTATATGCGCAAAGATATGGTACTGCATCGCCTGCCAAGGTTTATTAGCTGCTACAATTTGTGCTGCCGTCTAAGATCTGGATCGGCGGAAATGTGGTGCTTCTGCTGCCACATTGAAACAGTAACTGAATCTATCAGCCTCGCATATAAGGAGGGGGCCAACTTCAAGACAAAGAATTCTGGGAAGAAACCTCGCCTTATGTTTGAATAAATAGGATACTAATGCTTGCAACGAGCACACTTGGTAGTGATTAGGTCATATCGAGGAAAGACCTATCGAAACAAGACACTGGGTAAATGGTATGTTTTGTTCTACTTACAACAAATTTAAAGCCTTCCTTTGCAGCTATGGAAGACAGAATCTTCGAGGACACAGTGCTGGAGATCATGTAGACATTCTCAGCTGAAAAACAGTTCAATGAGTCATGTGAAAATAAAACAAAGTACAACAGCAAATTCTGTCAGGCTACTTGTAACAGGGCACGGAACTTTGAGACAGAATACACGGAACTAATGCACATGACAATTGTTTCTTCCTTTTTTATCAAATAAACATTTTAGCGTATAAAAACCATGCACCGTTGAGAAAGCTGCTTACCAGGAGTGTTGGGGTTTTTCGCTCTGTAGCAACGCCACAGCCACCAGCCAAGCAGGCCTCCAATTTCATTGCCTGTGAACACTCTCCATTCTCCACTGCAATAAATTGAGAGCAGCATGTTGAGAAATACTGTCCAGTGAAGTGAACCAATCATGCTGTTCAACCCGGTACTACTACAGTATATTTTAGCTCCACTTACAGCGAGAAAATAAAATCTTACTAAAAAATTTGTATCGACAGACGGATTGCAAACATATTCTAAATGGACATGAACACTCACTCAAAGCGCATCGGTCACTCGTTGCAATGTACTGGTTGCTTGTTGCAGTATGCGAGAGCAAATTTCCCCCTGCACTGCTAAATTTTTGTGACCGCCGCGTTCAAATGCAACGTAAGATGCTGGAACATTACAGAGTGGCGACATATCAAACTGGGAAAATAATACATGGGAGTCAATGAAATTTAGGCTTGGACCACGAAAACGCAACGTAGCACCCAGGAAAATGCAACAGCGAGGAATGTGTAACGGGTTCCATGTACTATACGTTTTCATTTGCTGCCATGTGCAAGTTTACAGCATCCCACCAGATGTAATACAGAACTCACTTCGATTGTTTTTCAGCCACTGCTAGCCTGTCTGCATCAGGGTCATTGGCCAAAATCAACTTGCTGTTTGCCTTGTCAGCGGTAATGAAAGACAGATCCTAAAGCAGGAAAAAAGAGAAATGAAAGGTTCATCAGAACAAGACACTGCACCTGCAGATTTAGCTGTACTATCAGCCATTAACACCCTTTTGCCCAACACAATCATCTGAAACAACACAATATTATCAGAGACCAGGAATTGTTTAAATGAATTCTGTGGGAATTCACAAGGTGAAGGCAAATTGGCAAAGTTGGCATCATTATGAATATTGGATGAAAGTAAAAGGGCCACTCATACAGGTTCTCATACATTAACTCATACATAAAGCTTAATTAAATTATTTTCTGCGTTTTTACAAGCAAAAACCATGATCTGATTATGAGGCATGCAGTAGTGAAGGACATCAGACTAATTCCGACCACCTGGGGTTCTTAACATGCACCTAAATCTAAGTACAGAAGCATTTTTTACATTTTGCCCCTACTGAAATGTGGCAGCTGTAACAGGGATTGAACTCCCAACCTCAAGCTCAGCAGCACAACACCATAGCCCCTAAGCTACAGCAGCAAGTATAAATGAAACTTCACAGTATCTGATGGCAGAAAAATGGCAAATCGTATTAAATTATTGGGACAGTATCTCTACCAACTGAGCTTGCTCGCTGATGGTTAGCACAGTCAGTAGAACGGGTACCCTGGTAAGTTGGACTCCAAGGTTTGATCACCGGACTTGGTCCAAATTTCATTCTGCCCTTTGTTTTGAAATTAATGCACACTGGAAAACATAAAAAGACACAGCTTTAAAAGTTCATTAATGCTTTGAGAAGACAAGTTTCTGTTTTATGCAAGGTAGATAGTGCTTCAAGTTAAAAAAAATTTTCTGCAACTGATCACATTTACCAAGCCATAAAGACAAATGTCCTCTCCAAAGCAGACCAACACTTTGGTTGTTGAACATCTAAGTAATGTTTATTGCCTCTTTTAACCCGAATATTTTGATTCATTCATGTTTAAGCATTAGCTGGTACAAAAAACAATCTCTCAAGAAGCAAAGTTAGTTCTTGGCTTCACAGACACACTTCATTATTTCATCTGATGTTCGTCAGAATAAAACTAACCCAATCCTACTACCTCTTTGCAGTTATACTTTTTTTTTATCAAATCACAATTTTACTACTAATTACCAGTGAGCTTTTTCCTTCTTCTGGGTTTGGGAACTTCACAGTGGGGAACTCAGGGTCGGGGTCCATCTGTTCTTTGACGGGAATGTAGTGCTTGAAACCGCATGTTTCGAATGCTTGAACCATGTACGGATGAGACACACCATGCATTGACGTAAATGTGAAGGTCAGGCCGCAGTTCTCATTTATAGACCTGCAGAAGGAACAAAACCAACATACAGCTGCCTGTCAGCCCTGGTTAACATAAGCTGGGGCATTCCTGAAGATTATGTAATGCACATTATGCTTCAGATACTACTTTGTAATTGAATGTCCAACTGTGCAGAAAACATGGAGATGTAAGTTAAACAAATCACTTACCTGTCATAAATGTTAGATGCAATTATTTCAAAGTATTTCTTGCTGACTTCTGCCAGTGGGTCTGTACACAGTGGGTTTGTCTTAATCTGATCAATGTCCCAAGCTTTTGGCCAGGGTTCCAGGTTTTTTTCAATGCTGGCCTGAATACCACTGTCGTGAGGTGAGATTATCTGAAAGGTTTCAACAATTCAAGAGATGTAATGACAATGAACTGTGCTTTCACATAAAAAAGGAGTAACAGCGAAATGAAGAAAGTTGCAGCTCTTTGGTTATTGTAACTTGAATCTTGCTTACTGAGAAAATGTTCTTGACCAAGTGAAAGAGCTAGCGAAAAATTTAGAGAAACGTAAGAATGTTGGCCTGAGTTTGTCTGCTTAAACCTGCTAATATACACTGGGGAAAGAGAAGGAACGTGAGAGTGATGGGCCATGATGGTGGCAAGAACAATGATGTGCAGGTGTTGGTGACAGACATGGCAGCATTCTCAAAGGCTTCATTCCAGTACCTGTGTCATGCAAAAATGAAGCCTGGCCCATATGGTTACCCCAGCACGCCTTGGACAAGTCCTCCAAGTTGTGTTACTGAGCAAGCACTAGGAGTAAATGTTATTGTACTTGAAGTACTTCCTAGTTTAGACAAGGCCTCATAATCATGTGCATTGATTTGTCAATCCAGGGTTTGTATTTCTTTATCAATTTCAGATGCTTGGTATTGCTGTCCTATTCTTTTCTCTCTCCCCGTTTGTTTTTCGATTGTCTGTTGTACTGACATATTTCAATGTAACTAGAGTTAAAGGTTCCATTTGCATATGTAACATATACACTATGCAATATGCCATTTCGATTGTTAGTTTAACCACTTTGCCAGTTTTCTATATGATTCTATGTGTTTTTGTCTGTTTGCATGTTACTGCTCTACTGGTAAAAATGTTTTTTAACTGCTGCATGAATCATGTCCCATCATCCCCCCGCTAAAACCCATGTGGCCGATGTGGGCCTTTGGTTCACCAAAGAGGGAGTGAGAATACATACATACATACATACATACAT
Organism: Dermacentor silvarum; assembly: GCF_013339745.2. Classification (NCBI taxonomy): domain Eukaryota; kingdom Metazoa; phylum Arthropoda; class Arachnida; order Ixodida; family Ixodidae; genus Dermacentor; species Dermacentor silvarum. The sequence goes on from NC_051157.2 coordinate 31,455,360, forward strand.
ACATACAAACAAATATAATAGATAGATAGATAGATAGGTAGATAAATAAAAAAAGCAAACAAATAAATGCACCATTTTGTGCCCTGGTGCTGCTAAAAAGAATATAGACTGCTAGACCCCTGATGATGACAAGTTTTGTTAGAGTCTTAACGTAATAATCTACAGTTACACCTGTACTTTTGTGTTCATAGTATTAGTGCTCCTATATTAAAGGATTGTGACCATGTCAAGCTCTTCACGGAAGACTTCTCTTTGCAGAGATCCACGTGAGTGACACACAAATGCAATTAAAATAAAGAGACTTGTCTGCCTTTAATTACAACAGTCCATAAGCACTAGTACTTCTAGCCTCAAAGCTGTTGTGTTTCCCCTAGCCTACAGGTTGTTTTTTCCTGCATGCTGACATCAAGTGCAATCTGACGCACCTTACACCTACAGATCCACCTTACACTACAACTCTTCATCAGTGAAGCAGGCTAAATCGTCTCCTCACCTGAGTACCGTTGTTCCAGTAGACCTGAAAAAAATCAAAGGCAAAAGTGTAAGCGTGATTCTGCTTTATGCCTCCAATCACATCAAAACTCTCTGATGGCTGTTACAGTATTTGCATATCAAGTAATGGAACACTACTTTCCTGTGCTAGTTTACCACCTCCAACACAAAGGGTTCACAGGAAGAAGGAGATTAGAAGTGATCAACATTGGTTGAACAAGATAAGCCTCCGCCTGGAACCAACATTTTTACTAATAAAGTTGTTGAAACATTGGCTCAAGCCTGTACCTTCCCTTGTTCAGTCACTGGTGATCTTTTTGCCACCTTCGTTATCATAACAAGGAAACACTAAAGTGAATTTCAATTTTGGATGTATAACATAGACCACGTTGTACAGGCCGGTACTGCACCATTTTGCTGGGTCCCAGAGTTCTAACTTGCTTATCAAATGCAAAATGAGAAGAGAGCGCCTGCAGATCCTTTGGAGTCCGTGTGAAATGGTGTAGCCACGTAAAAATAACACACATGGTGGGTTGATACACCCCCCGTTTTTGTTGGTTGTGGTAAAATACAGTGCAAATGTGTTTAACTGCATTTTTATAGAAAACAACCGTAAATGTGATCCACCAAAAAAGTTAAAATACATAACCATGCTGCGCCAGTATTCTCAAGCAGCCTGCTTACATTCTTGAAGAGCTTGATGTGAGGCCATAAGTTCTAAGAATTCTTTTCCCTCAATTTTGTATTAAATTATTCACCACACCAAGTGGCCGATACAATCATACCAGTGGCACGTGAGCCATGCGAGCCAGTGATGCAGGGGAATAAGATAATGAGAGGGAAAAGAATTGTTATTAAATATAGTTCAGATTGTCATTCTGGTGATACTACAGGATAGTGTAAGGAAGAAGTGCGCCGTGCAGAGCTCCGCAGCCGGATCGCCAGCGCTACTGAAGTGGGGCTCGGGCTAGACGCTGTTCCTGGTGTGACTGGCTAAGCCTACGCTGTTGCGTCTTCCTGTCGGTGTCCTTCGTGTCGTCCACTGCCGTGTCAGACTTCTTTGCCATAATTGGTGGAGGTGGGGGATAATGGACCGAAGAAAGATGTTGTGACTTTTTGTATTGAGTGGCATAGTTTTTCGGCAATCACAGATATCGCGGCACTTGTGTAAATGAGGGCAAGCACAGAGACACCTTCAACAGCGACATCAATATCGTTGGGTGGTGAAAGAAGAGGGCTTGAGCGTTGGGACGATGACGCAGTTCTTGCCTCTGGAACTGCACCACTTAGTTTTCCGTGTCAGCGGTAGAGGGACGTCGGCGAATCGCGGAGAGCGAGTGACGAGGAGCAGAACGGCGGTCAGAAACTGGGCGAAGGCTTGGGCGGGGAAGGGGTAAATCGCGGTCACACCAGATGGTCGTATGGTCGTACGCAGCTGTGCGTGGGTCGTCACGTGGATGAAGTGGACGGCGGCGGCACTTTAATGGACTTTGCTCAATGAAAGAGACACATGTAAAATGTCCATAAGTATATTACACTTAATGGAACACAAACTCTAAATGTGAACCTCGGTTCACATGCAATATATCTTATCCATCTATTTTTGTGCAATCCTAGCCAGCTAGCCAATCCAATGAAACCCATAACCAAGACAATCTGAAGGCATTGCAGCACTAGGGTTACTGTAATAAATCTCAGCATCTTGCTACCGATTGAAAATTACCATGTATTCTTGCACAGGGGCCGCAGCCATGTGAGAGCTGTACATCTAAACTAGTGTTTAAATGTCAATGAAAATAAAATATTTCAAAAGCTATACATGCAGATACCCCAGCCCCTTTTCCCAAGCATGCACCTCATCATCCACGGCTGGCCCTCCAACGTCGCCACACATTATCAACATGGTGGGTACACGGTGGATAGAGGTGTATCAGGCTCTTCAGCCTGTTTGTTGCTTTTACACCTGACAGTCTGTTAGAGGAAAGCTTGTTAAATAGGCATCAATGTTGTCATAAAGTTTGTACCCTGGCAACCCGCCACTTGTCCCATAATGCTTTCCCCACGTGTGTCCGCATTCATGCAATGCAGTGCCTTTCGCTGTGTGCCACCTTGAGTGTGTGAGCATCGTGCATAGAGACTTCCCATGCTTTATAAATACACCTGCGCAGTGACATTTAATCAATACTGCACTACCTAAGGTGTACGCAAGCACTATCCATTCAAACATCAAGTGAAAACTCGGGCGTTTTCATCACGCAATGTTACATCCCGTGCAGCAACTTAGCCTGCATCCAAGAATGGCTTCACCTTTGAAGAGCGCATTTTCCGTTGAACCAAACCCTAGCTACGCGGCTATGAGCCAGTGATGACGACTGATGTAGCGCACAAAGTCAAAGCAAAGGCTTCCCAAGCCAGTGTATACAGTGGAAAGCAGGTCTGTTTTTTCAAAGCAGATGTGCATTTATATATTTACTTTTTTACTTGTCTATGAGCTGCACCTTCAAAATTCGTAAGTGAATTTTGAAAATTGATCTTTACATGTCAATAATATGGTATCGCATATCATCGGGAGCACAGTGAGTAGAAAGGCCTGCTTTCCACCAATACTCCTTTTAAATATGTTTATACACGCTCAAGGCCTGCAAAATGCAGTGCAAGAATGCTGGGTTAAAATCTTGGAAGCAAATCCAGTGAAATTTGGATATAAGGAACTTCAGGGGACCGCTGCAAATTCGTTATTCTGAAAGGTCTTTATAGTGAAATTCCTAAAATTAACCATTCAGCTCATCAACACATCACTTTCTCAGTTATCACTGTATGAGCTATCCATGAAAACGTTGGTCTGCTCATGGCCTGTGCTGTTGCTATTTTAAATAGACTCCACCGCCACGCACCACGGAAGCACTGTATAGTCAGAGTGGTGCGCGCAAGATTGACTTTGACACTGAGATAACCACCAACAAAGAGGAAGCTCCATGTCACCTCCAAAGCACAATTTTCTTTTTGTTTGTTTGTTTTCCACATTCCTTACTGTACACTGCAACTGTCTCACTCGAGAAGGACAACTGAACTATTCCAAGTGCAAGCGTGTGTAAATGACACCGTCAGGAAAGTGCGACTGTGTGGCACCCCTGCGAGCATGGAGGTTACATTTCTCAGCGCGTGTAGCTGGTACGACCGCAGAAAAAAGCGGGAAAGAAAGAAGAGGCGTGTGTCAAAAAAAAAAGGGCGAAAGAAGGAAGAGCAGCAGTGTCGCCCAGCCTCCACTGCTGGGCGACACATGCCTGGCCGAAGCATGTGTTCGCAAAACCTGATGCATCATCACCTCCGCAATAGAAAAAAAAAAAAAAGTCCCCGCCCTCTCGTTTCTCATCTTCGAAGCTGTCTCTGGTTTTCCAAAGTGGCATCCGCTTTCTGTGCCTTGTTGTCAGCTGGTCTACTGTTCTGGATGCTGGGAAGGATACACAGAAATCTAAGAATCCCCAGATTTCTGAACATTAATTCGTAGTATTAAGGTGTTGGTAACATGACATGGAAACTGAATAACAAGCGTTGATCTGAAACGTTCTGTATTCTGAAGTTTGTACTACTGAAATATCTTTCGATTGAATTTATAAACAGTCAGCAGGGGATTTCTGAAAAATTCTTTAGTGTGGCGTTCACAGTAATGAGGTTTCACTGTATAGAAAATATAAATACACTAGAACCCGAGTTGTGATGTGGGCTTGTTGGCTGGACATGAGGTACTAGGTAGGCGATTTTATGCTGATAGTTATCTACACACACTTTTATATGCATATGCACATATGAACTAAGGCAGGGGTTCTCAAGCATGTTTGTTCCAGGGAACCCTGCTAAGCTCCATGAAGCGCCAAGGAACCCCCCCCCCCATTTAACTGAATTAAAATGTCCTAATTAACCGAATGTCGAATTACCCAAGGTATCAAGAAAACAATAAATGAATGCTTACTACGTCAACAGGCTTTTATTTACTGAATGAATTAGCAAATCTTGTTTCTATTTTGCACAAGAGCAGTGTGGCACCCGCCGCGGAGGCTCAGTTAGCAAAGGCGTTTCGTGGCTGAGCACGAGGTCACGGGCCCGGCCGCGGCAGCCACATTTCGATGGAGGCGAAATGCAAAAACTTTTGCCTGTGTACGTGCTTGCGTTGTAGTGCATGTTAAAGAACCGCAGGTGGTCAAAATTAATCCGGAGCCCTCCTCCACTACGGCGTACCTCACAGTCAGAACTGGTTTTGGCACGTAAAACCTTAGAAAGAAGAAGAGCAGTGCGGAAGCTGAAGTTCTCGTCATCTCATGACTTATTTGAGCTAGCAGCGGCGAAGGCCTCGCGATATCCTTCGCAGTGCGGCCGCGGCGCGCGTCTTCATCTGAGACACGCTTTTCACTACCGCGCGCACATCCCGATTATTTTTTCGCTAGTGATCTGGTCGCCAACAAATTGCCCGCCCATCGCGATGTAGCCGGTGCTCTTCATCTTCGACAGCTTTGCACTGAGTCAAAGCGAAACTACTGCTTACCGCAACCGCTGCGGAGAAAACCGCGGTCGTTATCGACGAGATCATGGTCGGCGACCTTGCGGTTCAAAAGGCAGGCGGCCGACGCCATAGCCGACGCACTCACCAAGTCAAAACGAAACTACCATTTGCTGCAACAAGTGCGCACGAAACTGCGGTCGCTATCGACGCGATCATGGATGGCGACTACGCAGCTGCGAAAGGCACGCAGCCGACGCGCGCACCGTCAAAACGAAACTACTATTTCCCGCAACCGCTGCTGCAGACGAAACTGTGCTGGTTATCGACGCGATCATAGATCGCGATTACGCACTTATGAAGGCACGCGGCTAGCCGCCAACGCGGTGTTACGTGCGGCGATTAACGCAAGAATAAAGGCTTTGAGGACACAATTAGGCACGAAGAGTTCCGGCGTTGCTGTCAGTCACGTATAGCGTACGATTGCCGCTGAGGACCATACCAATGAGGACTGCATCGCTTCGTTTTTGGACGCTAGCGCCGTTTTAGCTCTCTTGCGGCGCGCACTTATGGTGCTCCGCGCATCAGTTTTTTTTTATTCCTCCGAAGTATAACATCAGTGCGCACGCTATCGGCACCTACCCTATCTACAAACGGGAGAAATGCGCACGGTGGTAAGTTAGAGCCTCCGAGATTCAAGTGCGAAAGCTTAGGTGCGCTGCCCATGGCTGCCTGTTTTCGGAGATTGGGTGGCTACAAGCTGCTTGCGGATTTATTGCGCAGTTCGCGCGTTGCCGTTATGCACTGTGATGTGCTTTTTGACACTCGGGCATAGGTAATTGAGGTTCTGTGGATCAAGCGCACCTCGTGTTCGCCGTTTTCGCCACTTGGCGAGCGCGGGACCACGGAAAATTTATCAGTGGCTCGCGGAACCCCGACCAGGGGCCTGCGGAACCCCCGGGTTCCGCAGAACCCACTTTGAGAACCCATGAACTAAGGAATCGTGAACTGTTTGATTCATTAGTGATAAAAATAAGTAAAAAATTTCCCTGTTTTGAAAGAGAGGCTCGAAGTTCACTACTGTCGACTTCCGTTAATTCAACCCCAACAAGAATGACAAAATTGATTGAATTACTCAGCAGGTTGAATAAAACAAGATGCAGAGAAAACGGCAAAGCACACTGCTGATTCATTTAGCAGTATTTGCCCCGATTCTAACACAACCCTGAATCAAGCGTGCGACCGCTTTCTATGTGTCCAAAGTAAAAAACGAACATAGAAACAACATAAAAGCTCCTAAACAAGGTCGAAATCTAACGCGTACCTAGTTTTTTAGCAAAAAAAAAATATATGCATTACGCAATGGCGGGACCGGTTTCCTAAAGTTTGCTTCGCCACAATACAGCCATGTGATGCGGTAAACCACACAAACCCCACGAACGCGGTTTTGTTTTCGTATCCGACAGCGCTGTGCAGGCAATTTTCAGCCCAATTTTCTCAAAAAAATGTGAGGCAGTTGTTAGAGTAGGGTAAATACTGTAATCAGACCTTGTGGAAGGCCGAAAATATGCATTTTAGACAAGAAATGACGTGCGTTCAATGCATCTCCCTAAGCTTCGTTGAGACGCTGCCACTAAAGGGGTCGGCATTGGGTCCACACCATAAAGTTCAGGCGCACAAATGCTGACTGGTCCAAGTTCAAATTATCTAGCGAAAGCCTATTTTAGGAACAATATAACGAAATTTTGGGCTCATAGAAATGCATGGGCGTCGGCTGAGACCTTCAATCGGGATCAAATTAAGCAAAAAAGCCAGGTGAATTAACAGAAGTCTACTGTATGAGATAATCATTCTGCTCTTGTGGGCATCCTCGTTAATTTGTTTAGATGTAACGAAACCTTCAGGTGCCACAGAGCACATAGAGTGTGTTGAAATATGAGAACACCTTGTAGCCATTGTCATCCTTGGGGTTGTGAGATGCTGTGACCATTATGCCTGCCGAGCAGCCTAGGTTCAAGACGGTGAAGGGTATGAAAGGTGTGGGAGTCACTCTGCTGAAGAGGCGCACTGGAATGTTCAGCTGCAGGAAGGCCACCGCCACCAGCTGGGCAAACCTGCAATGTGGCGAGAAAGAAGTTGCACTATTTATGCTCTACGGAGATACTGCATCTACAGCTGGACCTTGTAGTGAACAGAACGAAAATCACAACATAGTTTGACGTAGCCAAAATTCGTTATGTAATATTGCAATAAAAATCATGTGAGACCTTTGTGAACTGGCAAAGATTGCCAGAACTCCTCACTTTTTAAAGTTTTCCATAAAGCTGAATGCTCAACCAACAGCATTTACATATTGCCGAGTGTGGCCTCCAAGGTTAGTGATGGTCGAAGAGGGTCCATGCATGGCCTCGAACATTTTCAGTCTGCCTGAGCCAGGCTGCTCAATATTGGAGGCCACGCACCGAGATTGACCATGTCACTGAGTGTTTATGTCACTATGTGGAGAGCGCCATTCTAGGCACAGCTGGCATGAAAATTTTATGCATGCTTGCGAGTCATTCGCACCTGCCATGCAAGTGCCGGCTGCTGGTGTGCTTTGGAGAGAAGTCTGCCTCATGTGCCAAGAGCAAGTGCGTTTCAGCCCTGAAGAGTTTCTAAATAATATCCATAATGCACTCATATGGGTTCATTATATGCAAAAGAGTCTTAAGTGAATGTAGAGCTTTTACTATTTTGAAACGAGCTTGATAAACCCCTAAATTTAGTATATCCATGTTCACTGTAACTGAGGTCCACCTGTACCATCAGCATATAGATCGCACATAAACAACAGCACAGTGGTAATGATGTGAAACTGGGCCTGCATACGTCATGCTACAAGCATGACTGCTACATATACAACAACAAAGGGTGCAGTCGCTTTCTAACAGAGGTGGTGACAGATGAAGCGTGCAGTGGCAAATGTGCCTCAATGGAAGCTTGTATACATGCACCAGCCAATCATGGCTGCCCTTTTGCCTCTCGTGGCATGTGCATTTTTGTTGTGCCTGCTACTCATACGCCAGCCAATCATCACTGTCGACAATTTGCCGTTTTTTTGTGTATGCAATGCTTCCTTGTCCCTACATCAGTGAAGTATGTGCAATGCCATCATTTAAACCGTTTTCCCAATAATCTAGTGAATTGTTGACCTGTTTAGTGGCAAATACACACATACAGTGACGTGCTAATACTTTTTGGGACACTGAACACTTCAGTCTTCTTAGCACATAGTTTGCGGATCCAGGAACATATTTGAGGACCCTCAGAAATTGCGATTGGTTTTAGATCAATCTGTTTATATAAAAATGGATCAATTAAATTGTAAAACATAAAGAGTTTTTTTAAGGTATTAATTAAGCACTTCGCTGTTGATGTAAAAGGAAAACTTGGTTTAGACCCCCCTTTTATGTATTTGCGGCTTCATTATCATAACTGAAATTTTGCAGACCCCCAAAGATGTCTGTTTACTACATATGATCTTCTTTATCATTCAAATTCTTCATAGCAGATCTTGGGGGACAAAATAAAAAGCACTTGTGGATCCTAGCAGATTTTAAATGCTGTTTTAACTGGTATGAAAAACGTCTAGGCATGCAGAAATGTCAGTGTCTCTCTTTTCGAGCCCTGAAACAGCCATTTAACAAGAGCGTCAAAGAGAATGTCACTAATGAACTACGACTAAGAACAGCAAGCAATGCAGCCTGCATTGCAGCCCCTAGGTGGCTGTACTATGACCAGGCCATCAAAACGCATAGCCGCATGCTGGCACATGTAAAGCTGGTACAGATTATAGGAACCTGTGTCGATTATAGTGGAAGCTAAGCTTGGATATCATGAAGCATTTGAAAAGTCTTAGGTAGATTTTGGGAAGTGCAAATGAAACCTGTAAGACCTCTAAAGGGTGTGAGAACTTCCTAATAAAGTCTTTTATGTACAAGTTGCTTGGGTATGCATACATCTGTAAAGGCGTCTATTTTTCGCACTGCAGATTTGAAGTAAACTGTGCAAAACATGTTACAATGCACTAGTGCCCACCTATGACTGTTGTGGCGACCATCGAAGCTGACGACGACTCCTTTCTTTGTTGCATCAGGAAGCATGCTCTGCACGTACTTTGCAACACCTTGTGAAGTTTGGATGATGACCAGATCGTTCATCGCAGCATAGCCGGGGCCCATGACTCCACGGAGGCCTTCCCAAGAAATGGTGTAGGAGAAGAGTCAGAATGTGAATGCGCATATAAACATCTTGTAAACAGCAGGAATTGTGAAAATAAACATTGTTTTCTGCTCTTTGTTCTCATTATTCTTATTGCACTGAAAAAGGAAACAAGGGGAACATACTTTCACACAGGTTTCAATTATGGCCTCCTCCCCAAGAACATGTCAGGAAATAATGATGAACCGCAACAAATTTGGATGAACAAGTTCTGATGGACTAAACTAAGCATTGTCCACCGCAGGCTCTCCACAAAAGGCAGATGATATGTGCAAAAATAAGGTGCAGCAAGCTGATGCACATTATGTTCCATGCAATAACAGTGCGATGTGGAAAGTAATGACAAATTTCCTGCCGTTTTTACTAAGATGAATTAGTTCTTACTATGGTTGTTGAGAGCGGTCACCGTTGACTGAAGCAAATATGTGAGTGAGCTCAATTGCTCAGGGTTAAAAAATGTGCACTGCCCTGCGATCTACGGTGGCTGGGGCTGCACTCAGACCTGTGATAAACTGAAGGCACCAATCCCAGATTTGGCTTTAAAATGAAAAGATGAATGTTCATAACATTTTAGTTTTGCGAGCATAAAAAGTTATCAAATGCCAAAAAAGTCAACACAAGACTGACAATCAGTGGAGGAACGAAACAAGCTACTTGGAAAAACCACATATTCCATTTATGATGAGCTGAAGCTGGTTACTCTGCACTCCCAATTAATTTCTATAAAACAGAGGTGTAGAGCCCATGCAAATGCTCACTTCTATGTACAGTATGATCCACTCTTAAAGGAAACCTGGTAAGAAGCCAATATACCTAAAACAATAGTACTATTTATTTATTTATAGATACTGCAGCCCTATTATAAGACTACAGGGATTCTCTGTTGTTGGCTGATAGGATGCATCAGGATGGCATATATGCATTAAAAGATAGTCTGCATGCCTTCATGCCCTAATAGAGTAGTAATTGGCAGTCAAATACTAACTGGGTGTTCCCTTTAACAGAGGACTGTACTGTACAATATATATATATGTAGTACATGTAGATCTATATTTGCTTGATGCACTAAACCCAAATTTGAAGCAAAGTTGAAATGAATGAAGGAATGAACACTGCTCTCAGAGAACAATTTTACCTGCAGTTCCAAATTGTAGCCGTGTAAGCAGCAGACGTTGTAGCTGGTCGGTGTCCCCAGCTTTCTGAAGTTGTTCGATGTGCTTCCTACTGGTTTCATTCTAACAGAAATAGAATGTAAATGGTAACATCAATTAAAAGCTGCCGACACAAATTCAAGAGTTTGAACCTTGGTTAACGACATGCACTGCTCAGCCAAGTGGTGTATGAATGCAGAGATAATTAAAAGGACACTAGAGAGGAAAATAAGTTGAGCTGTATAAGTGTATATGCATACGCCTGTATATGCATACAATACAAAATATTTAAAAAGTCACTATGTGAGATGAGGTATCATAAGCCAGAAAAGACAATGCCACCTTGAAGTTGTCGCACCAGCTGGCTGTGACACCACGGATCATCACGGCATCTGCTCAGGTCTAGTTAATTCCTTTATTGGTAAAGATGAACTACATTATATTTTAAAGAAGCCACTGACTCAACTTGACAAACTTCAAAAACTTTAATGAGCGACAATGGCCCAAATATGAGAAAAATACCTTGAAATCTGTGATGTCCAAATGATGTCGGCACTTAGAATTCACTAGGAAATTCAAAAAATGAAACTTCCTTCATTTTTTTCTTCTAACAACATACCTGTCAACCTATCAACTATAAAAGTGAGCAGTTTAACCTGAAAAGCAAGGCGTTGAAAGCAATACACTTGAAGCTTTACCCTAACTCCCCAGATTCTCAGTCCTAAAATATGCGGGAACGACACGATGGCACGATGCAATCGCTGCTGCACAGTTGAAACAGCACCCTAGCCGCTATCGGGAATCTTACAGCACTCGCGTGATGAGGAGCACCGCCACCGACGTTGTAGTTGTTGCACCTCGATGGTGCACGAAACGAGACTGAATGAAAATAGTTTGCGTTTGTACCTTCAAATTGTGCACTAGCATTCCAGTGCGGTGTGGTGGGGTATGCGCACAGATGCTCAGCAGGAACACTAGCGCTTCTGTATGCAACGCTTTGTGTAAAGCACAACGCTGCCCTGGCTCCACTGCCGAGTTGATTGAGCGAAGCATTGGCAGTGCATCCACTTTGCTTCGCTGTTTTTTCCGCCAAACACATGTGCATCTCTAGAGACCTCCTAATCCTCCACGTCTGGGGCACACATCAGCCATGGATACCAGGACAGCACGGAGGCGTGAGAACGCCTCAAGGGTACGTATAATTGCTATCACAGTAAAATTGGGAAGGAGGGGGGAATAACGCGCACTGTTCAAGAGCTTGTCTTGAGCCCATGCCTTTTCAGCGATATCAATGCTGCATATAGGCTATAACAAACTGGACAAAACAAATAGTGACAAGCAACTAAGAAGCTGCTTGTATATCACAGTGACTTTGGCACTGCAGATTTCGCCTGAGCCTGTCTGCATAAACTTGATCAAAGCAAATACCCCTCTTGCATCTTTTCAACATTGTAAGACTTCCAATGAAAGGTTCGGGAATTGATGAGCGAAACTTTTTCTCAAACAGAATTTATTTTTTTGTAAAACCTGATGCAACATTTATAAAGCATGCCAAAACTTGTGAACCTTACGAAAAGTTCAGGACAGTTGGCAGGTAAGTAATAATAAATTTATTACCATGAAATTAACAAAAACAGAGTTATGAAAGAATACCTTGTAAGGCTTACTGTTTCACTGTTTCTCTATAGTGTCTTTTTAAGTTGTTTCTTTACACACGCTGATGGGAGGGAAAGGACACATAACCTATTTTAAAATAGAAAGGCATGAGGTGGAAATTGTTGATACTAACTGATTCAGTTTAAAAAATAGCACTTCTTAGTAAGATGTACCTAAATACATATCATATGCAATCCCCCCCATCCAATTTCGTCTGCACTTAACCACTCCAGGTGCTGTGCACACAATTTAGTACACCAAAATAGTGCATCAAAAGCAAAAGCACCAATGAAAATAATATTTGGAATGTGTCACATATACTTAGGGTTGCTTGTTTTCGGGTAAAACCCGATTATACCCAATTTTTACACCCCAAACAAGTTTCAGAAGAATCAGATGACATAGAGGCAAATTTGTACAGCAGTTAAAACAGCTTTAGGTATGAATCACCTAAGAAACAAGCAAAATGAAATAAATTTCACCTGTCAAGAAACACAAGTGATACGGTTAGCCTCTGTATTTAAAAGAAGAAAAAAATTTGAAAGAAGGTACGCACTGGAAAGTTTGTTTTCAACTCGCACTGACATACCATAATCAAGAGTCTGTAAAATGATGTAATAAGTATCCCTCTAGTACAATGGAAAAATTACCCAAGAAGATTGGCCAAGACAGTGTTTTGAAGGCCTTCACTGTATCAATAGTCCACTTTGTCACAAAGTCTTGCTACATGTTACCATTTTGTGTTAGCTAGTCAGATTATAGTTTAAAGAGACGCATTTTAAAACAAAATTTAAAAGGAATCATTGCAGCAGAGCAGTATGTCATTCACAGTCATTGACAATTTTTATTAATATTTTTGATGATCTCACATTATTTGCAAATAATGAGATAAGTACACTGAACCTTTCAGCAGGTATGTCAAATGACCTGAAATTTCACGGATCTCTGTCATTACCTTCTTAGTTGGACCGAGACAGGCATTCCCCTTCTTAGTTGGACCGAGACAGGCATTCCCCGTGTGCCCATAAACTCATAAAGAAAATGTGGCAGACATGCTCCACCCTGCCTGACAAGGGTGTATATATTATGGAGACAAGGCAGGCAATGGCCATCACACCACCTTGATAACCTGGGTATCTGTCTGCTCAGACGTCGGGTTCAGCACAACAAAAACTAAAGCACTTCTTTATCTGGAGAAGATAAGCAGATAAGCCAAGATTTGTAGCAACATTTTTCTTTCTCCCCGAATGACAAATGCAGTGCTTTTCCAAGCGTGAATCTGTGCTCTGTACCAATATGAGAGGGAACACTTAATCTATGTTCAAAGAGAAATTCTTGCCGATGTGATAGTCACTCACTGCTATTTTCTATATTGTTCACATGTCAAGGAACCTGCTCGCAGAACTTCTTTTACTCAAAGCAGGAACACCACAAAAAACACATTACTGCCTTTAAATCCAAATTTTGGGTACCCTTTATAATTAGCACACCATGTACCTGCTTAATGAAGACAGTAAGGGAACAAGATATTCAAAATTAAGTGCATGCCCAATTCGATTTTTTTTTTAACAGTTGAACGCGAGGTTTATACCCATATCGGCTTGCTGATGCCAATGTAGCGAACAGAACAATAATATATTTTGCCATAGCATCTGATCTCTATGGTAAAAGCTAAGAATTCAGATCCATCCTCAAAAACATGCCATGCCTGCCCTCTGGGGAAATGCAGATGTAACAGAAAAGGTTCTGCTATGCTTCAGTGGCAAAGAAGCGCTCCCCTGTCTGATATGCACAGCTATGAAAGGCTCTACATATAAGGCAGTACAAATAGAAGGAAAACTAGTTGTGCAAATACCCGGGCATAGCATAGGCAACCCCTGCAAATGCATATGCATGTCAGGAGAGGAGAAATGAGCAAGTTTAACTGACCAAACATTTATAGTGTGCATAATGTCTTCCTGCTTTTTGACTGCAGCGCAAGGCCCAACCTCAGACAAAGCCTTGTTCAATTCGGGATTACCAAGTACATCAGTATCCTCGTTCGTGACGAGCGACGAGTGTCCAGTTCTCTGGTCGAAACCTGTCGAGCCAACGCTAGAGGCATCGGCTGCAGTCACGGACACCGGGCGTATTCGGCGCGAACGCGGGGAAACGTGGTCAGCGTCAACAGCAGCTCAACGCGTACCACTACCACCTGCCTCACTCCTCCTCTCCACCTCACATCCGCTATGTTGCGCGATGCTATTTTTATACTCTGCTTTCACTCTCTCTCCCCCCCAGTTCGGTGAAGCAGCAGACGACAAAATGATAATTATAGCGAGGTTGTAATAGCTCCGCTGTAAAAAAGGGATAAGAGAAGCAAAAGGACTATCTTTTAACTAAAGTTTTCATAATTTAAATAGTAATGTAGAAGTAAAACTTTAGTTGGAAGATAGGACTTGTGCTTTTCCTTTTATGTTTGTTATTTCTGCTCACTAAAGAAGTTTGGTCATGTAATAACAAGCTCAGTCTGTCACATTGAAAGTAACTTACTGGTGTATGCATATGAATTTTCTTATAAGTGCACCAGTCACTCAATTTTTTGGTTGCAACTAGCCCTTTGCTTCTTTATGAAAGCTGCACACTTCTATCAGCCATGATATACTAATGCCACATGTCTGAGATGCTCCAAATTGCATACAGCATCAGTATAGAGAGGTCTAAAGTGAAAAAGAAAAAAGAAAAGAAAAAAAAAGAAAAATATCCTTACTGGTAGTCACGGAACAATCGCAACAGAAATACAACGTCCCTCTCTCACTGATAATTGCTAAGAAGCTCCAATACTGCATTATCTGCTCCACGGCAGTTTCTCAATTTGAACACAAAAGCAAGGATAGCAGTTGGTCTTTAATGCAAACTAGATTATCCATCTCATAATGTCTCCAATTGTACATTGGTATTTGTAAGCTTACTTCAGCCATATCATATGATCACTATGTGGAGAACCACTCTGAGCTGTGTGCCATAATAATCAGCTTATCAAAATTACTGTAAATGAAGGCTTGCCTCAGTAGTTTTCAGTTAAACTCTCCTGCAACAGCTGCTTTCATCTTATGCCTGCGAGTTTCTTGATCTGCCTAATCACATGGCATAGTCAACATAACCATGCCTAAGCTAATCTAGTCTTCCCTTTGCACTCATTCTGTTGCTCTAAATACCAACAGAAATCCTGTTCTACGCATTACATCACCTTGCCAACCCCATTTCTTTCCCTAGATATTGACTAGCACATCAGCTACTAGCATTGCTCTCTAATCCATACTACCATATTACTATCTCAACATAATGGTGATAATCTGTCATGCCAATCCTTGCTGCACCATCCTGGATAGTGTACCACTGTACATAAGTGCTCACAAGTGGGCTTTTTTTTTTTTTTTTTTTTTTTATTTGGTACCTGCATCGCCTTTGCAGGCATTACAGCAGGGGGGTATACAAATCGCGACAAAAATTGTTTTTCAATTTTAAACACACAAAGCGCGGTAAAATTCATCATTAGATTCAATACCTACAATATTTGACGGAAGAGCGTTCCAGTCCCTCGTGGTTCGACAAAAAAATGAGTATCGCAAGGCATCACCTTTAAAAGGAAGTTCGTAAAGTTTCAAGTTATGGTCCCTTCTGCGTGAAATATATGATGGTGGCCTAATATACTTTTCTCTTTCAATGCCTGTTTTAGAATAATATATGTAGGAAGAACGTGACGGCGGCGAACGAGCCGGGCCGTCGTTCCTACTTAGAAGGCAGCCAGCCGAGCGGAGGCCGCCACGACCAGCGTCTCAAGCTCCTGGAACAACACTGCGCGTGCCGAGCTTGCGCTTCGAGCACGCGCTGCGTTTCTTTATTGTTTACTTCCTTGACAGTCGGTGCCAAGGCACCGGTTGGGAGCGCCGACCAAAGCGCCCCGCGTTGCAGCGTCGGTGGGCGCTACATATATATTATGAAAAAATTTAAGTCTAAGGTTCTTTCTTCTGTCCTTTAAATCCTGCCACTGAAGTTTACGCTTGCTTTCAGTGATACTGAGGTTATTATTGTAATTTCCCAATACAAATCGGACTGCCCTATTCTGGATTTTTTCAAGTAAATTAACTGACTCGCCAGTATAAGGGTCCCAACAAACACACGCGTACTCAAGTACCGTACGTACGTGGGTAAAGTATAGTCGTTCTTTCAGTGTACTAGGTAAGTGGCCAACACAGCACAGGTGCAAAGGGTAATAAAAAATAGGTAGTAAGGCTGTTAAAGTGGTTACAATATCATGTTCTCTAGAGTACACAAGCAGGAAATGTTTCTTTGAGGGTTTTATGAACTCCAAAGGAGCCTGCAGAACAGCCACTTGACCTCTAAGAAGAGAAGTTGCCAGCACAAGGATCCGACACTCAAGAGCAGACTAGATATCGCGTGGTACGATGGTCTTATCACTTGTGCTGCGGCAAGTTGTAAGCGTGGGGGAAAAGCTAACGTTCACTTTTTTTGTAGCCCTACTACAAGGAAAACGAATACGACGAAACTGCCGATTGTTTTCAGGCCAAAATCCATGAATAGTGTATGAAGGCATTTTCATTGTTTATTTTAATTTCACAACTAATGTGTGAAATGAGTCTGAATTAGTCTGAATATGTGAAATGAGTCTGAATATAGTATAGCAAAGCTACACTATATAATCATTAAAGAGTTATGCGAGATAATTCTATAAAAAACTTGGTTTGTGGAACTTAAGTCGATGTTTCGGCACCAAAGTTATGTTTTTGTTCCACAATCGGTGAGTAACATGTCAAATTTGGCTAATGTGAAATTATTACTGCCTGCATAACCAACACTACTAGATTTTATGAAGGTGGATTCGACAGGTTTGCTTATCGCAGCAATTTCAAACAAGCCACAGCATAAGTCGTGGTGCAAAGCTCTTCTCACTGTGCAAGCTATACTCGTAGCTATCGAAGACTAGATAATACGCGAGAATGATAAATCGTCAGATCCCCATTTTCTGATCTCCTGTCTTTGCAAGGAATGAATGGGATTTTTCCCTCTAAAGCACAGTGAATCCTTACAGTGTAGGGGCAGTACATATTAAGCGCAGAAGCATGACAAAACGAAATGGCACACAGTATGATTGTACTGTTTATATATAGTTCAAAAATAAAATGTGCAGAGCAAAAAAAAAAAAAAAAAAAAAGAGATAAGGAAAAAGAATGTTGCCAATGGCTTTCCCGCTCAAGTTTGCAAGGGGCAGCTCTGCTCATGGCTCTTAACATTCAAAATGAATTAAGAGGTGAATTGAGACGGCTCGATATCGGCTAGCGATTGCAAACCTTTCACAAGGCGGGCTGAAATTTTTATAACACGTCGACTGAACTCGACTGAACGTCGACAGTCCATGAAGCTAGGTTTTACATTGATTGTGCAGCATTTGCACCCAAAAATAGCCAGTTGAGATCCAAATTCTCTTCGACAAATAAAAATAATGAGAGCAGAATGAATAGCAACGAAGGGGGTGAGAGGTTTGTGTTATGTTGCGCGGCGCCGGGCTCCGCAATGAATTTGTTCCGAACGTATTCACGCGCGCTCGATACGAGAAAGAGATAAAGTAATAGATGACTGTTACAGGGAGGTGATCGCGGTACCACCAGACACAAACTGCCCACCAGACGTAAACTGGACCTGCCGGTACAGTAACCGGTATTGAAAGACATTTTTGCCAGATATCGACAGGGGTTTTTGCCCACAAGGCAAGCACGGCGATCTTTCTTGCTTACGTTAGCCGCGCTTTAACATTGGAGCCGCGCATTCAAGGTCGCATATTTCAATCTTACCGCGTTATAGAATCAGCAGCAGAGGAAAAAGCATGCTTACCTTATCCCACGTTAACCACTCGGCAACTTTCTGCGATACACTCATAGTTGAATTGCTAGGGGTTGAACCACTCCTGGCGCACTCGTCGACGCGTTCCTGATGTACTGAACGGCCTCTGTTCCAGCACCGGCAGCGTTTTCAATGGGAGACGGGCATCACATAAAACGCGCTACGTCCAGGATGAGGGCATCCAGTGGCTCAGATCATATACTCAGATAATGTGACGTCTCGCATGATTGTGGGTCAAATTGCGCTCGCAACCGCCGCGCCATCTGTGAGATAAAATGATGACCTGGTGATGACAATGATGAAGAAACGATAAAAACGTCGCCAGAGGGCGCAAAAAATTTAAATAATAAGTAAGGATTAAAAAAAAAGCTAAAATGTATTCTATTTGTTATAGCCAAAAATAACGTGTATTACAAATGTGCAGATCTAAATTGAGTTGTTTTATTGAAACTGCATAAAATGTTTTTTAAAATCATTTTTCAGCACCACGGGGAGAGTTTTTATTACCTGGATACACAGTAGAGATTTCCTATGAATCATGTTTTTTTTTCAATTTCGTGAGCGCTCGTATTAACATACTAGATCTCCCATATAGCTGAGTCGCAATCTCGAAGGCAGCTAGGCCGGGAGGTCAGCATGGCTTCCGTGATCATCCATCATTTCCATGACACGTGGTAGCTTTCAACGTTAGATTAGTGCAGTCATGCCACTATGGCTCGTAGCATTGCTTTCGGAGCCTGCAGTATATATTTTGCAAATGTATGCACAAATAGAAGCCATGCGCCTCCGAGACAGAGGCAAAGCCTTCGAGATTGTACCTGCCAGTGCACGCTGTTATATCTTGGAGGCCATGCTTCAGGCCACCTTCCTTTACTGAACCCTTGCGAGATGGCAGCACGGTACTGCCAAATAGGGGTGAATCCCATGGTCGGGCCCCATATACCCATGAGAACCATAAAGTAAGTGCCCACGAAAAAGCTCATTGTGGACATCATTTCCTTCTTTTGATCACTCTCTCTCTCTCTTGTAGACATCATGGTATTCAGCGCCTTCCTCCACATGCTTGTCGCCATGCGTGGTCCTCCATGCGCATTCCGTGCTATCACCGACGCATGTACAGGTGGTACATGCGTCGGTGGTGCCGTGTTGCCTTCTCCCCCTCCCCCTGCCTTCATGAACCGTGGTGCCCACTATGGACCACCTGTACATGCGTCGGTGATAGCATGGAATGCGCATGGAGGACCACGCATGGCGACAAGCATGTGGAGGAAGGCGCTGAATACCATGATGTCTTAGAGCCCCTCAATGAAGATTGAGGGGCTTTATGATGTCTACCATAGTGGGCACCACGCTCCATGAAGGAAGGGGGAGGGGTGAGAAGAGAATTATGCTGTAACCATTGACGATGATTGTCTATGTAAGCGAATAGCCGGAACGAAGGGACGAAGAACGAGCGAGCAACAGTCCCCACCTCCTTGCCGCACATCCCCACAGCTCGGTCTACTAAGTGGTTTAATTGGGGAAAGGAAAGGTTGGCGCTATGTTCTGCAGCCCTTGAGGGAGCACGGCTCAGTGCCAACGGGGAGGGGAAAGTGAGAGAAAATGGAGGTAGGAGAGGAAAGGTGTAGATGTCGGCATGGCAGGAGACAGGCGCGGATCCAGGGGGGATGTCCGGATGTCCTGACCCCCCTCAGATTTCCGCATCGCCCCCTCGCTAACAGGGGGACGGCCCTGTCGCAAAAAATATGGCCACCAGCATTCTTCAAAAGTATTTTTCGCGAGTGCCAGTGATATCAGCCATGTGGAAGTAAAGCTAGCTCGCTCACAAGCTTAGTTGTATTCCGTCGGGGTGTGGTGTTGCGAAGTTGCCGTAGTTATTTTTTCTCATGAACACCTCGACCTCCTGGCGCCGGCGGTGCCTTACTCGTCCCGTCGGTGGCGTCGAATGAACGAGGAGACGTCCCTTTTGCCAAGCACGCCGATGTCCTCGCGAGTGCCTTCGCGCCTGATCAACTTAGTTGCCTCTTGGGGTGTCATCGGTTGCCTCATTGGCTGTCATCGGTTCCGCGACCAACCTGCTTGATGAAAGAGATCACTTGCTGAAGTGTTCATATACAGGGTTTGTCCGAAAAGTAATGTCAGTGATTAAATTGGGAAGCGACTATACGTCGCAGCGCGCTAATACCAGTTGGGATTGGTGTAGGGGGAAGTTAGCTTACGCACGCGCGGACGCTCAGTCGTCTGCGACCATCTGGAGAGTAAGGACAAGGTTTTACAGCGTAAGCTGTTATGAGCTCATTCCAATAGCCGTTTCGGGTCGCGATGATGCCGCCGGCGATGGAACGCGTCGGCTTGCACGCGCGACGGTGTCCCAAGCGCGTTCCTGACGCATTCACTCAAATTACTAGGTAGTACTGTCGAAACGCTCCTCTAGCTTACGCTGTGACTGTGCTGCGTGTGCCGCGCCGGCCTGGCATTTTTTCGTCAACTCATTTTCATTTACCGTGCAAGCCGTATGCACCGCTCGTTGGAACAAAGGACTACCATCGAGTTTTGTGTGAAACTCGGCAAGTCTGCAGAGGAAAGTTTTCCTATGATAAAGACAGCTTTTGGTGATAATTGTTTGCCACAACGTCAAGTTTACCGGGGAACAAGGTCTTTTTAGAAGGTTGTGAAGAGGCCAGCGATGAAGCCCGCGCTGTACCGCCATCAACGACCATCACCGACGAAAATGTGACGCATGCTAGAGATCTTTTGTACTCAGACCCTCGTTTGAGTGTCCGTTTAGTGGCACAGACAGTGAACATTCCAAAAAGTACCGTTCACAAGATTTTGACGAATAATTTTCAGATGCGAAAAGTGTGCGCGAAGATCTTGCACAAAATGTTAATGGACGACCAACAATCGAACCGAGTTGAAACGTGCTAGGAGGTCTGGAACTTGTGCGAAAGTGACCCCCACGTTTTGCACAATGTCATCACAGGTGACAACACTTGGGTGTTTGAATACGACCCCGAAACAAAAAGACTAAGTGCCAAGTGGCACAGCTCGGCGTCCCCTCGCCCCAAGAAGGCCAGAATTAGCAAGTCAAAGGTCAAGACCATGCTGATTGTGTTCTTTGACATCAGTGGCCTTGTCCACCATAAGTTTGTACCCTATATGGCACAACCGTGAACGCCAAATTCTACGTGAAAGTTCTCAAGCGACTCAAACGAAGGATTCATCGCACCCGGCCTGATATCGGGGGCGATTGGAAACTTCACCATGACAACGCACCATGCAGCCTGCACCGCCTTCCTCGTGACCCGCTTCCTGGCCGATTGAAAGATGCCAACTGTTCCCCAGCCGCCCTACAGTCCTGACGTGGCTCTCCCAGGCTTCTTCTTCTTTCTGCGCTTGAAAATTCCCATGAAAGGACAACATTTTGCGACAGTTGGCAAAGTCGAAGAGGCTTGCACCAATGCTATAAAGGACATTCCTAAGGAGGCCTACCATCAGTGACGCCTTCGATGATTTGAAATCTCGCTAGAAGCAATATAACGACGCAGGAGGAGCCTATTTTGAAACATTTTATTGTGTTGTACCGATCTGATCAATAGTTTCTTTTTTAATTGACTCACTAGCTGACATTACTTTTCGGACAAACCCTGTATAAATAATAACAACTAACAGCTAGACTAAGAACTACGCATGGGCAACTTTTTTTTAACTGTAGCACTCATTGTGATCACAGTTACACGTTGACAATATCCAGTACGAGCGCAGTACCGTTCGTACGCGCGCTACAAGTTTTTCATTGTAACTTTGCAGTTTTATTGTCGTACATTAAGCATAGGAGGCTCAAAGCCGCCGGATCCGTTTATCTGAGTGGGCGTTTTTGCGGAGCGAGGCGAAGCCTCGAGCAGCGGCTGCGAAGTGGGGGAGCGTGACGGCCAACGCCAGCGCGCCGGCCAGCACGCGACGCCATCCTATAGGATGGCGTCGCGTGTTTAGAGAAACGGGAGCAGATGCGCGCCTTGTGTAAAAGGATGGCGTCGCGTGGGAAACAAAACATGAAGACGCTGGCTCGCGCTCTCGGTACTACGCCGCATCGTTCTTCTTGTAGGTGGCGTCGTGAGTCTTCATACGCGGTGATTCGCATATCGTAAACAACCAGCGTAGTGGTTGCCGCGTTGGAGCTCCAAAGCAAACGAAGGTGTCTCAGCCGAACACATAGAATCTCCTTAAAGAAACAAGGTGTCCCAACAGAACTCCACAGACGGACCCGTGCTTACGCATTTATAACGAATCTGCAACAGATCATCCCAAATTTTATTTTAAGAAACAATACAGGCTAGATATACCAGGTGTTCAAAATTAAGCTTTATGGTTTTCTTAAAATTAGGCACTGGGAGGCACGTGAAGACCACCTGCGCAAGTAAGTCATGTGGCCAGGGGGGTACAACGTGAGATCATAATTATCGCTGTCAGCAGCCGAATTGACTAAAATTAAATAATTAACTTTTTTATTGACTGCAGTAACAAACACGACTGCCTCTAAGTCTTCAATACAAACATACTCACTTACTGCAGTCGACAAAAAATAATTGTTCAATTTTAGTTAATTGGGTGGCTCACAGCGATAATTATCATGTCACTTTGTGCCCCCCTGGCCACATAACTTACTTGCACAGGTGGTCTTCGTGTGCCTCCCAGTGCCTAACTTTAAGAAAAGCATAAAGCTTAGTTTTGAACACCCAGTATTATCAGGCACAGCCGCCAAGCACATGGCTGTATTGGGTAACGTCCTTTTTCTGTAAGCTCAGAGAAACCGATATCTGGTTTCGCTACAGGTCTCCTTCCTCTTTCTGGGGTTTTACGTGCCAAAACCAGTTCTGATTATGAGGAACGCCGTAGTGCAAGGCTCCGGATTAATTTTGACCACCTGGGGTTCTTGAACATGCAATACAACGCAAGCACACAGGCGTTTTTGCACTACGCCTCCATCGAAATGCGGCCGCCGCGAATCCCGCGATCTCGTGCTCAGCAGCGCAACGCTGTCTGAGCCACCACGGTGGGCTACAGGTGTTGCTTTAGCCGTATAAAACGTGGGTTTATCGTGAGCAGAAACTTTGAATTTCGGTAAATAAGCAAGGCTACTATCATCATCATCATCATTGACAGAAGCTGACCCCCCCCTCAGAAAAAACCTGGATCCGCCGCTGGCAGGAGCGAAGCAGACCGGTAGGCAGGAACGGGGTCACGCCATCCGGGGGTAAGGCCTTGTCAGCTGGCGTCTGGCCTGGTGTGATCAGCCAGACCAAGGCCGGGTGGTGGGGCAGGGCTGGAGGGCCTGCGGTAAAAGGGGCCAGCACACATGGATAGCCGCCAGGCTATCCATGTGTGCTGGGGGACTCGGTCCGCCTCGGTTGCACCCGAGCATGTACCCTTTCCCTCGACGCCTGAACTCGCCTTCCTGGAGTTCCTTCGTGACAGCCGTGGGGAGCGAATGCGCAATCAACATGGCAACAAAGAACGTCAAACGCAAAGTCAGAGAGGCTGAGACAATCACCTAGGTGGAGACAATGGAAAAGAAACCGGCTATGATCGAGCCATTACTTAAGAGGTAAAAACGAAATAAGTAAAGAGACAATTTATGATAACTCAAAGGGAAGCTCTTTACTTTTCGAAGCGAGATCGGGAGGCCTTGAACACGTAGTTATAATGAGGTACGTACACCAAGGAAGAATTGTGTTGCTGTGGTAAAGCTAGGCAAACGATTGAGCATGTTTGATTAAGATGTGAAGTTATCTACCCAGCTGTCGGTTAGGCTCCGCTGGCCTCTTTGAAGCCTTTGGTTTCAGGATAGCAAGAGGAAATTAAACATGTCCGCAGTAGAGATTTGTAAAAGGTGATTGGAGGTTTGGTGGCACAAAAGTAGGGCGACCACTATAGTAAGGGAGGCGTACAAAAACAATGCTCCCAATGATGGTTAAAAAAGTTTAATGCTGGGAATTATTTGTCTGCTTCAAAAAAATTGCGAGTTGCCAATGGGACACTCGTCAGCTCTAGCCCATTTTCTATTGACCAACTGTTGCTTCGTTGTCTGTTGCCATTGTTGTTACTAACAAAAAAGTCGCAAGTTCCACTGAAAGGCGAAGCATCGATTGCGACAGCAAATGAGTAGACAGCTATACGAAGTAAGGATAGTAGATTTATCGGCCGCATAAACTTTTAAACATTCTATAACTAAATTAACAATCATGGTGTCAGCGCGCACAACCAAACATGAACACATCCCTCTTGATGATCGCCGAAGCTCGCTGTCGGAACGCTGGAGTGAGGAAGCGCGGTTGCAGCCGCGAGCGTATTGACCTTCGTGCTACCTCTCGCTTTAACGTGAACTAAACGGCGAAAACACAGCACGGCGGACTCTGTCTCCGTCGCAGATCGCTTTCAAGATAGGGCCCGGGCGGCCGCGCCATACGCCCCCTCCCTGTCGCGTGTAAGGACCCCGGTGCCTTACGCGCGACAGAAGACGGCGCGCTTCCTACCCGCTTTGCTCCCTTGTGCGAGCGAGATTGAGAAGCCATCGTGGACTCACCCTCGCATGCTTTCCCTCACACATACAGCATACGGAGCGCGGCGAGGATTTTATCACCCTTGGGCTTTATACGGAACATCACGGCGACGGCAGAAATGCGCCTGGAGTGTCCACATAATTGCTATCGCAATAAATATAGGTATGCCATTAAGCCAAAAAATTCAATGGCACTTAGGTGTCCCTAAGTGGATGATTGCGAAAGCATTGCGACGGCCTCGTTCACGTACTCGCGTGGACGTCCAAAGGAGCCGGGCGCAGCTAATGAGTCGAAGGTTTGTCCATCGGAGAGCACGATAGAACTCACCGAAATCATCGCCACGACATACAGACCGGCCACTGACGCGGTCTTTCTCTGTGACCACGTGACTTGTTCGTCCATCGGAGTCACTCCTCTCTCATTGGCGGAAGCGCACGAGGCGTTGCATGCACTTCCACCAATGGAAGCATCACCTGGCGCGCGGTATGTCTCTGTGACCACCTGACTTTTGTAGCATCTCTACCCACGCCGCTGGATTTTTCCTTTTCATGAGCCATATAATGGTTTCGCATGAATAAGAAAAATTAGGGGCAGCTTCACACTAGTGGTACGAAGACTGGGCAAACAGCGAAGCTGGCGACCCCACCTATCTTTATCTCGGTTCGGCAAGTTTTTGCGAGGTTATGCTTCGAGACTCGGCCACGTTTTGCGCATGATCATCCCGGAATCATCGACAGCCCAAGGAGCAACGAACATTCGGTCATTAAAGTATCGGGATGCTTCTGGACGCTCAAACTTTTTTGCTCGGTTTCGCGGGCTCTTATAACTCCGGATCGCCGACGTTTCGCCGCCGCTTCGGCGGCGCGATACTCGGGATACTCCGCATGACGCGGTGACGCCATGGCTCAGCAAAGCTAAAGCGAAGCGATGCGGCGCGCGCGATGACGCCATGACTTACGCAGCTGTGACGAGACTCGGCGCGGTCGGCGCTGCTGGGGTGACGCGTTGCTAGGCGGCGCATGGTGGCGTCATCGCCAGGCGGAGGTTTTGCGCCGTTCACTCGACGGACCATCCTCGAGCCTAAACACCTTCGCTAGTTCACAGGGGTATGTGCCATTGTGCTCGGACCTTTTCTGGACTACCGCCAGGATCGGCCCACATTTTCTGTTCGCCCTGCACGGACTAACGGTCGGCACAGCTCCGCTGTTTAAGAGTCCCAGTTTCGCCCGAAAGGCGAAGCATCGATTGCAATAGCAAACTAGCAGAGAGCCATACGAAGTAAGGGAATTAATTACTTTTATCGGCCGTATCCACTTGTAAACGTTCGCTTGCTAGTTAAATTAACAAGCATGGTGTCAGCGCGCACAGCAAACATGAACACATCACACTCGATGCCAGCGGACTCGCTGTCAAAACGTTGGCGTGAGGAAACGCGGCAGCAGCAGTGAGCGAAGTGACCTTCGTGTTGTCTATCGCTTCAACGCAAACTGAGCGCCGAGAACGCACAAAGCTACGAGCCGCCGACGCACATAGAATCTGCCCCCAACGGAGATCGCTGTCAAGATACGGCCGCGCGACCGCGCGCCGCCGCCACATATACGCAGTTGCAGCCGGAGTAGAATGCCACCTCCAAAGGGTGGAAACTTTTCTTTGAGTGTATTTAATATTATTTTTTATTGTTAAAGGACCGACAACCACTTGTAATACCCCCTTCTTTAGTTTAACAGAAATCTTACCGGTCACAGTGTCCAATGATGCAGTGGAAACATAGAAAACACCGTGTAACTTTTTTTATCAGAAGTTGTCGACCTGCAGTCGCGGTCGTGGTCATGAAGGCGTATGCTAGGAAACATGCTGGAAACAGAGATCGATGAGCGCGATAGCGATTATTCGCCGGCATTGGTTGGGAAACGGTAGCAAAAGCCCGTAGTGCTGACACCCGCGGCGGCGTAGCCACAATTTTGTTCGGGAGCGGGGGGGGGGGGGGGGGGGGGGGGGGAGGGGGGGGCAGTCACGTGCCCGGTGTACGTGATGAGAGCCTATTTCCGCGAGCCTTTCCTTTCTATTTTTTTAATGACTAAGCTTCAAAATTGCCCCGTGACGCTCCCTTCCTATAGTCTTCTTTCTTCCTCGGTGAACCACGTCATGTAGTGCGTTATATTTCAAGCTCGCGGACACGTGCGGTTAAATTGTGCAGACGCCGCGACAGAGTACAAGCACTATATCCGTAGGGATGGGCTTCGTAATACCTCATTACACTAGGAAATTTTTACCGCGACCTGGAAGTGCCTGCGAGAGCAGTTCGGCATCTTTCACGCACACCACGGTGCCTTAGTGGCTGTGGCGTGCTGAGCACGAGTTCGTCGGAGGGTTCGAGTCCAAGCCGTTTTGACGGCATTCCGGTGGATGCGGGATGCATAACTCTCGTCTGCCGTGATTTGACCGCACGGTAAAGAACCACAGGTGGTCAACAATATTTCGTAGCCCTCCACTACGGCGTCTCTCATAGCTCGGTTCTGCATATGTGACCAAGAAAATATCTTTCACGTGGTTTCTTCGGTTGCGACGACTCCGTTTGGTATATCTGTCAATCAACACTATATCCAATGAATGCAAGGAGCCTATGCCTGCTGTCCAGCCGGCGCATCAATCACTCGATGTCGCACGGAAAGTCTCAACGGTATGCTTAACTGCACCATCACTGAAACAATTAAAGACTCCTTCCAGCGTGTTTCTTGCTATTCAGTTTACCACATTAATAGCTCATATCAAAGTGTTCTAGTTCTGCATATCAACAGCAGACAAGCTGGACTAGCGAATTTCCTAATCTTAACCCGTCAACCTGGCCCACACTAGAGTTAAGACCTTTTTGACAGTGGAGACTGCGAACACGGCGGTAAGTGCTTTGCGATTCAGAGAGAGCGCGTGTAATAAAATGTGTCAGTCGGCTGCCTTAGCGTGTGTTAATATACTACAAGTACACAAGAATGTCCTTTGAACTTCTACGGCAAAGATATGGATAACCATACATGGGATGTGCTAATCCCCTCAAACGGACGTCCCTCACTAAATCGTTCAGCCAAAATTGTCCGCGTCCTCCCGACACTCTTTGGCAGGTCGATCCTGAAATTTCTGTGTATACCAGTATGCCGCCTACCCAGCTATGCCTTTTTTGTCATGCATTAGTTGTCATACCGTCGTCGTGATGCCATTCTGGTCGTTCCATCATCGTCATTCTAACTTCGTCATCCGACATCTCGCAGTGGCGCTCATCGTCGTCACGCTGTCGTTCTACGTACCATCGTCATCGCTTCAGAAACGTCGTTCCTTCTTCATCATTTTACCGTAATCGTGCTGTCGTCATTCAATCGTGATTATGCCGCTGTTGCAATGCCATCTTCGTCACTGCGTCGTCATCAGACAGTCGCTGTCGTGCGTCCATTGTCACAATGCCGTCGTTATTCCAGCTTAGTCATCCGGTTGTCATCATACCGTAGTCGTCACGCTATCGTCGTCGTCCGTCGTCGTTTTCGCGCCTTCACTTCAGATCATGCTTAACCAACGCGCCCAGCTATCCATCCTAACGTTGAAGAGTCTGTTTGGTTTTTCTTACAGTGCATGCAGAGATCTTGCTTTGTTGTCCTGCTAAAAAAGTGGCCTCTTATAGTTCTCCTGTCCCTAGGTGACACGACCGTGGCCAGACCGTCCATGCTACTCGTCGGGCCAGGAAACATGGGGCTTATTGGACGTTTCGCAAGTGGTGTGGTTGAAGGATCAGGGACAGACCGAGCCACGCCGAGCTCAAAGCTGCTTAGCTATGGTAATCTTATGAAAAACGGGCACTTTCAGCACGACACGGGCGGTGACCCGTTCATAACCATCAAACTTTCACTCCCAGACTTACGGTGTACGCGCCGTTTCCATCTTTTCTCTCCGTTTCGGAATGACGTGGCTCTTCCAGTCTGCTTGACAGCCCGCCTCGCTTGCCAGTCATCCGTCGAGACTCGCGACGGACAAACTACAGTGGAAGGACTTCCTCGGCAAACACTGCGCAACACCGGTTGGTAAACACGACGACGTCGGGGAGACTGCGCGCCCCGACTCTTCTATTTGATCGCCGAAGAAGGAGGGGGGGGGGGGGGGGGGGGAAGAGAGCCTCGTCCTCTTCTTGCTCACCGCCCACCGCTCTGTGCGCCGCGGTTTTGTTTGCATTGCAGCTCCGCCGTTCGGTCCCGGTCGGCTGCTCCGCTACAAGCCAGCGAGCACCACACATCACTTTGTGCACGCTTGGTATCGGCAGCCGAAAATCTTTTCTTTTCCTTTGCTGTGCCCTGAACTCGGTGTCCACTTTTCTTTTTTAAACGTACGTTAAGATGTTCACTGCGGGTTTTGCGATAAACGTGTTTCTATAGGAACGCAAGAAGCGCAGACGTGTTTCTTTCTTTTCGGCTTTACGAGCGCTAGCAATCGATTACGCCCTTCAATGGCAGTGATGTTCGGGTAAACATACTAGCATGCAAAAAAAAAAGAAAAAAAAAAACGACAGCGTGACATGTCCGAAACAGGTCATGTGTGCTTTAGGAACCGCGTGCAACGCGGGAAATGACGGGAGAAAATTCCGTACGATGGTCTCTATGCAGTCAGTATGATTCCTCCGTTCTTTCCTTATTTGCGTTTTCTTTGTTCTGATATTGGAGATAGGTAAACAGACTTCCACGCATTCTTCCTTAAATTCTCTATAACCATTTTACTATTTTACGGCTAGCATGTTCAGGTTTTAATGAACAGATACAGCTGGGAAGGAAAGCGCAGTAAGTCGAACACATTTATAATTAAGTGATTGGGGCCTCCGAAATTATTCGTTATACAGGTCATTTCATTGTAGTGGCTCTCGGTTGTATATTATTGCAGGGTCTGTTCGTTGATATATCGATTTTACTGTGCGACGGTCGATAAAAATGAAATCAAAATACGAGAAAAGTATGCTTGTTTTACTCAGAAAATAAAAAAAGCGAGAGAGAGAAAAGCTTGGTAAAAACGGGCAATATGGCAAATCAGTTCTGCGGAAGCCTGCAAAGTGGAGGAAGATCCACGAAAGAAGTTGTCGATTAATTAAGCCTTGCCCTGCGATCGGCTAGCTTCATGGTTAGCTCTGATGGTATAAATTACCGCGCGGTTCAATCGCCGAAGCAGGACAAATATTTTCTTCAACTGCAAAGCTTTCTTCCTCAGAAATTCGTTTGGGTTTCATTTGTAGCTTCGTGCCACTGTGGGCGGATGACAATATTTCAATTTCATAACTGGGCAACATTAGCAGCGAGGCCAAGTTCTCTGCTGCGATGGACACGTGACAGTTTAGACAAGGTAAACTGCGAAAACTTCAGCAAGTTATCGCGCCGGCAATTGTACTTCGCGTTACGTATCATGCGAACTGAAAACGTTTGTAACACTCTCTCGGGTACGATTAGTGAACTTACCCTTTGAATGCGCACCATGAAGAACGAAGGAAGCGTACGTGGCTTGCCTGAAAGAAAACTTCAGCACATCGACAGCTGCATGGTGCCTTTTTGTATAGTATGCATCTAAAGTGAGCTCCAATGGATACCTTCTCCAGGAAGATATCAGAAATGTCTGCTGTGAAACTCTGGGCAGTGATGTCAGAAAAACATGGAGCGCTAAAGAAGGTTTGGAAGTCTGGTGCTTTGGGTGAGTAAATTCGTGTTCGTGGAAGCCATATTTAACGGAAGCCGTCTTTCAAAGTCCAGCTCTTTCAGAATAGGACAATTGGCGTTTGTCCTAAAATACGGCACAATCTTATAGAAACTGAATACTTTACCTTCCGGCCAGAATTCATGGGCTTTATTCCTCCTCTGCGCTTCTCGGTAGCAACTACAACCTACTGTATACCCAAGTAGTACGGTATGTGAGACCATTCCTGTCCTAATGCTGGTCCAATGATTATCGAACGTAAGGTAAACGTTGAAATAAGTTAGCCCAACGTGGGACCTATACATTAGCCGTGCATTACTTTGGGAAATATACCAGTAGTCTTCATGCTATAATCAATGTATTGCTTTGTAGTTTCGTGCTAAATTATTGTGGATTCCAAGTTGCCCTTTCGAAGTCTATACGTGGAGAACAGAAACGGCGAGTTTGAAAGCACCACACATTGTATACGTAGCATATTTTATTCGCATACGCTGAACTTTTGCTACGGGAATGCTTTTCACGTCCACACTGTTTCCTTTAACAAAATCCCGCTATTGAAATCATATTTTCAAATTATGACGCAGGACGACTGTAATGTTTGTTACACACCACTTTATCCCGTTTTATTTTCGTAATTGTAGAGCAGAATGTTTTGTAGTGACGGAAATATTTATTCACCAGGGAAATCACGCATCTTCATTTCTTACATTGTCACTGATAATACCGCGTTTTATGTTGTTGTTGTTTTGTTTTCCACAGAAGTTGCAATTTTTTTTTCGCGGTAGTTCCAGTGATTGAAGCATATTGAACGTATTTTTTTTTCTTTTCAATATCGCACTGTGAAAACACCAATTTGGTCAGCTTGGGTTTAAGCCACGTGAAAATAAATAATCTGAACTTTTCATTTCAAGTCGGCTTTTACGGCTAAGTCAGCACTTATTAGTCTAAATATTTTGTGAAAGAGGCCTTATAAGTCTTAGTGAAAACTTCTCACGAGCGAGATATTGAAAGCGGAACATGACTAGAAATGTCTGACATAGAGCCCCTGCTGTACGTAAGGTCATAAGCATAAAATAGAATAGGTCGCGCTTTTTCAATAAGAAATAATATCCCTGTGTGTGAACACGAAGACTACGTTTTTTGCAATTGTTCTTTACGGCCGGAAGAGCACGAGACACTGAAGCTTAAGACGCAGCGTTTTTCACACCCACGATTTCCGTGATCGTGCTTGCTTCGTGCGTTTCAGTCTTTGTTTCTTTGTCCACACTCTGTACACAGTGACACTGAAAGTTGCGTTTGGAGCAAACGACGCTGGAAATGGAACCAAGTGAAATGAACGGAACGCCAAAAGTCACAAAACAACCGAACAGCGCGCCTTCCTGCCAAAACACAGTTCTGGTTTTGTTTCTCGCTGGATGGACAAAGCACATAGTCGCTGGCGCAGTCACACACGCACACGCACGCTGTCACGCACACGTTCCGATCGAATGCACTGAAGCGGAGCTTCATCGACGAGGTTGTGTGTCAGCCGAAGCCGTTCGTTTGTTCGTTAATGATGCTTGGAGCGCGCACTGGTGCCGACAAGTCCGGTGGGTTTACAGTTGAGTTCTGAATGGCGTTGGCCCCCCTTTTGTGGTAAGAGGGGGGGGGGGGGCCTACTTGCAACTCTCCGGGCCTATAAGCCCCCCTCCGTTCCCCCTTTCTTTGCCAGCAGGAGGGGGCAATGGCAACACTCCAGGCCTACCCCACTTTGCGGTAGCTACCCACTATGCACTCCGTGTCTGTCCGATGACCACTTGTGGCAGTCTCTGCGTGGCGGGGACGGTGGTGGCACGCTCAGTGACGATCCTGCCACGGGATGTCGTTTCAGAAGATCTGCGGAGACAAACTGGGCTTGGTGTCGACGCCTGTGAGCCCGGAGCCGTACGGGTACGGGCCGAGGCACGAAGGCTGGCCGCAGGGGCTCGAGCTCCACTTGGGCGGCGACATGTGAGGCTGCTGCTGGCTGCAGGGGCTGTCCGCGGCCACAATCTTGCCTGCATAGAATGACAGGTACTCGTAAGCAAGGATCGAGCAGGTGATCTTGCATTTGCACATTTCAGTGACTGGGCGTAAAGAAATACAATGACACCATTCACGAAAAAAAAAAAAAAAGATTTCGCGACGAGTTTTATCACGCAACCACTGCCCACAAAAGATAAGGGTAGTAATATAAGTCTTAGTGGGCTGAAAGTTAAGTGTGGTAATAAGCATGTAGTTTTCTTCCCCCTCCGGTCCCTGTAGCGGACCGGCTTAGCCCCGGGATGAGGAGGCAGGCAGGAGACGATAAAGAAAGAAGAAGAGAGATAAAGAAACGACAATGACAACGACGACGACGACGACAACAACAACAACAATAGTAATAATAATGATAATGTTAATTGTACATCTATTTGTACATTCGGCAAGTTCTGCGCCAATTAAGCACTGTTGCCCATCTATATGGCAGTGACAGCGATTGTATGCGCCCTAACACAAACATAAACGCTTCAAACACGGTTATTGCAACTGACCTCTGCTAGTCGATTTTTCTGTCGATAATCGATATAAGAAATGGAAGAGCGCAACTTGGAATAATCAACAATAGGAGCGTGTTTGTGGAGGCGCACCTCATTACAATAATATAGCCTGCTGTTATACTGTGATATTCCGTGGTTATTCACATTTCTGTTACAGCTTACTGAGGCTACCCCCTTAACCTCTATCAGCTTCTAGTTCTGCCTGTATCTGCCATTGGTTTCGTACCGTTTATTCTTCGTTTCGTTACTCTCTCGGCTTTCAGCAGAGTGATGAGCTGCCCTCATATTTGGCTTAGAAACGATGAAGACGCACGCATCGGAAGTGCCGGCAAGAAAGAATGGAAAGGAGTGCCCAAACACTACCTCCCTAGTGCCCAACCGCAACAACTTTTCAATCATATTTCAATTTCTTTCCTCGTACCCTTCGTTCTGTAAAGCGCGCTTTTCTGTTGCATCTATCAACTTGCAGTGAAGCCACATGTAAAAGCGACAGGGGAAGCAGGATGTGTGCGAGAATTTTCCTCTGCCGGTCTTCAGCGAAAATTAGCCCCATGTACGTACGTCACGCAATCGCCATCACGCAAATCCGCTAGATGCCGATACTCTGCCGTTTTGTGCCTACCTAATGGTTTGGAAAGTAGGCATAGACAGGTTAGAAAGGTTTGCTTTATCAAAGGAATTGTGTTCTTGATGACGCATGTTTGCTGCAATGAGAATATTTAGGTGTCATTTGTTTTATCACTGAGTAATTCCATAGAAAACAAGGTCGGCAGCCTGGACACTTATAAGGGTAGTAAAGACGGCAGTGCTTGGAAGTGCCTTGCGGTCTAACTTGGTTAGCGCCTACGAACGACGGCATTAATGGAGCGTTCCTGGCATTTTCTCGAAGGTGGTCTCCGACAACCGTCACCGCTTGGTGGCGCCGCGGCGGCTCACGCTGTTCCCGCGCATCTGCTAATCTTTGAACGTGTAAATGGGCGCGCGCGATGCTGCTGAAGATCTATTGATACAGTTACGCCACATTAGCACTCACCGTTGCATCGTATAGACCTACGACGTCTGGTAGCCTCTGGGGTGCTGTACGCGTATACGCTTCGCAGCAGCACAGGCCTTGCATGCTTGCTATCGCTGTCATTTCTACGCCCTTCGAGCGAGATTGTGCTTAATAAAACATTGTGCATATATAAAGACTTGTATTTGCGAATGTGCAACAAAGGTGCCACTGCTTCTTAGAATACACGTTTCACTTTCGTGTTATGACCGAAAGAGGGATCAACCATTTGTTTTCGCTTTCTCTGTTCTGTTATTTTTTCTCCCCTTCCTATTCCTTTTCTGCCATTTCACTTGCTTTCCTTAGGGCTTCATACTTTACGCATTACATAAGCGGACGTAAAGTACACGTGTTGTTACTGGCAGTCACTGTTAACAATGTTCCTAGAAAGTGGCGTGCTACCTTTATTTTAACTTTAATGTAATTGTCTTAGCGTCTTATAACGTGGTGGTGGTGGCGGCGGCAATGAAGACGAAAACGACGATAATAAAATGCAACAGCGAATGTTCCCCCATAACGACAAGCCTAATATAGCGTATAGTAAGTAACGCAATAGCCAAGCACAGGCGAAGAGCATCGTCTGGCCCGCAGATACCGCTATTGTTATTCCGGCAGGACACCTCTTCAATCAGCGCATAGCAGGTAACTCGCAGCCGCTTCCTCGGACACGACACCAAACAGCGTCGCCCGCGAGAGTGCAGGACGGACGGCTTCGCTCTTAAGCTAATCACGAGATCAGAGGCGTCACCACGAGCGCACCGCGCATATCGCCTTCGGTGCACTTCACCAGAAGTGCCTACTCTCGCATCTCCAAAGAACTGGCGAGAGAGAGATGGAGAAAGTGAAAACCCTAGGGCTGCAGGAGCGTGGGCTGGAGACAGACGACGCAACTTGACCATTAGGCCCGGTGGCCACCGGACATAAAGAAGGCCCGCTCAAGATGGACGCCGCGAGCTCCTTTCCGCCCGCCCCTCTGTGCCTTCACTTGCGCGCATCCATTTCTCTTCACCCCCCCCCCTCGTCCCTGGACTCTCCCAGCTCTCCCTATTTTCGCGAATGCGTCTTCGTTGCTTCGCAGTCCGCTTCTGCTGAGCCCGAGCCTTCCTTCTCCTTCGCTGCGTTGCCCGGCTGCTTCTTTTATTGCTGTTGTTTTCTTATTTTTTTCGCGTGTCCGACGCGACACTAATGGAAACAGACGACGGACAGCGTGCAGTGCTGGACGCCGCTCCTCCCAAGCTCGCTGGCTGTTTCGTAGGCAGGCGGATGGTTGTGTAGGGGGATGACGATGTCGACATTTTGCTGGAAGTCATGACGTCACCGCTTTTGGAGTCCGGCGCGTGAGAGATGGATGCTCACAGGCTCGCTCGGGAAGCTGTTTCGCAAGAGGAGAGGCGACGCTGACGCAGTGTACTCCGGGACTGGTCGGTTTCTTGAACATTTCATGGTCTGGCCCTCGTTCGAACGGTCCGACGCGCCTTGGGGACGCTTCCTGGCCGCGCAAGCCTTCTTTATTTCTTTATTTGTTCTCGCGTCGGACATACGAGACAAGTCAGGAAAACAGCCGAGCTTCTTCGTAAGAAGAATTAATGGACTCCGGCGAGGAGGCAGCGAATTTTGCGCATTTTGTACGATGAAACTGAGGCGTTTTCTTC
Source organism: Dermacentor silvarum (assembly GCF_013339745.2). Classification (NCBI taxonomy): domain Eukaryota; kingdom Metazoa; phylum Arthropoda; class Arachnida; order Ixodida; family Ixodidae; genus Dermacentor; species Dermacentor silvarum. The sequence continues at coordinate 31,490,845 of NC_051157.2, forward strand.
TTAGTTGCCAGTCTAAGCTTACAATTCAAAAACACTCAGCCATGCATATTCACGCCTTGACACATGTTGCACGATTGCCCCGATCTCGGAGGCCATGGCTGGAACGGCTGGTTTTCCTTGAACGCGGCGAACAGCGCAGACGACTGGTCGAGTTAGGTAGGAAACGGATATATATGCTTCTCTCTTATTTCTATCTGTCTTGTTACATCGTGTGCACCGCTTGCTTTGTTCGGCACAACAGAGCCCTGCCGGGGAAGTTACTTCTCATCATGTTATGTAATTTTATGGGCATTCATAACCCGAATATAGTACGAATTGTCTCGTACTTAGGGCCGCGTTACTATATTTATGAGCGATGTTTATCTCCGAGCGAATTTCCTTGCTGCCACTCTTTAGTAGGTGCGCAGTTCAGTTTGCTTAACACGCAGTACGAAAGGCAATCTAGTTAAAATTACAGTAAAACTCATAATATAAATTAATTTAACCTCATAAAGCATCAATACGCGACTATATTATCACTCATCTAGCGGAAAAAAACATTGATTACTAGAGGAGCGAATGAAGGCCAAATATCCCTGTTCTTGTATTACGTGTCCAAGCCTCAGAGTCAGTACGTTAGTGCGACGTCACATACTTCGAAGCAGTTTTTTTTTTCACACTTGGGTTGTTCCAGCGCAGAAAAAAAAAGTTCTCAACGCTTCTGCGGTTGTGTCTTCGGTTCAAAATTCACATTAAAGTCAAAAAGCGGTTAACTGTGAGGAAGACTGAGGGCGGCAGCTTACAAAGACGGAACACAAATAACTGAAGTTGCCCAATTTTCGGCTTTACTGAGCTACGAATACGCGAGAAGACACCGTCAAAATGCATGGCGTCACAGAAAGCTGGCGCGGTAACTTCAGATTGACGTCACTTCCGTCTTTTCAGTAACTTCCGTCTTTTCTTGCTTGCCCAGTCCCCTTCGCTCAAGGTAAGAGTAACCGCTTTGGCATTGCAGAAGCGTAAATTACAAATACAAGCTTAAAAGGACGCTAAAGCGAAAACTACTCGTATTAGTAAGTTACCCTTACGGAATACTAAATAAGCCACATTTATCGTGATAGGAGGGTTTGTAAGCCAGAAAAGAGAGAAACCAAAACACAGCTTGTTGTGACGACATGAATTACGATGGCGTCTGCTCAAGCCTAGTTAATTTTTTGGTCTACAATACGAGACAGTAATTGGAATTTGTGACATCATAGTGACGTACCGGCGGCGGAGTCTTGGACGAAATAATTTAAGAAAGAAATGTGGAAGTTTCGCCTTCATTTTACCCCTTACTGCTAAATTAACAATATAGTATTTTGACAGAATGCGTTATCAGCCAAAATTGGTTTAGTGTTTCACTTTATACTCTAACTTGATATTGCGTTTTAGTGTCTCTTCGCTAGGCTTCGACGTGATGAGAACACCCGGCTCACCGTTGAGGTGCTTGACGTCTTGGGACTGGAGCATGACCTTGACGTCCTTGGAGTCCTTGGCGCTCGAGGTGTGCGTCGTCGAGTCTGCCGTGGTGCTTATGGGCGACGTGGTGAGGCCGGCGTCCGACCCCGACGACGAGGAGGACGCCGACTGCTTCTGCTGGTTGAGCCTCTCCTGCTTGCGGAACTTGGCTCTCCGGTTCTGGAACCACACCTGCGCCACGAATGGAATATACCGCCTCTTTAAGTTGTTGGTTAAGTGGTGACATCCTGATAAAAATAGGCCACGGAAGGCCTGCCGGCTATCCCAAACATAAAAAGATGACTATCCAAGTATGCGAACAGCCGAAACGCGTCATTCGTGAGGCGTACGCGCTTCAGGCGGGCTCCCATCTCGCGCTTCTCTCTGGACACGCGGCGCCATCTAGGAGCGCCGCCCCGAAGTACGCGCATCTCCAGTGGCACATAGCCACGAGAACGGCCCACCTTTTTAGACGGCACTACCTTCGGGATCGGCTTACATCTTTGGTTAAGTTAGCTAACCGAAAAGTACATGTCTGACAATGCAATGAATGCCATTCGGATTAAAATATACTGCAGCGACTAAAGAAGACAAAAAAAAAGATCAATGAAACAAAGGTAGAAAGGAAAGATAGAGGAGGAATAAAGCTGCTGTGTTATATATATATATATATATATATATATATATATATATATATATATCAGGGAAGTAAAGAATAACAGGAGCCGGCCCAGAAGTAGTTAAAAAAATAGAAGCACGTAGGAAAAACATAACAGGACTTTACTGACGTTTCGGCCGGGGTCCGGCCATCATCAAGATATATATTTTTGAGCGTTATATATCGGCAACACGTTAATGTCGTGCCAGTGTTCGTTAACAGAACAGTCACTACCTACAGAGTAACTACGTGAAAGAGAGAGAGAAAGAGCCTCGCACACAGCGAAAAATAAGAGAAACCACTACACGTAAGACGTTACAGTACATTCCACCAAAGAAAACAGAAGCCTTTCGTGCAAGTTCACATGAGTGTACAAAAAGTCTGATTAAGAACACAATCCTGATCGATCGACTTTCAAAGAGACTGCATAATGTACCCATTGATTAGAAAGTCACGAATTGCTGAGAATGGCGTCGGCCGGACATTATGTTCGGTTGAGACAAATTTACTGTCTGTCGACAACTCTCCCTCCGTTAGTTTTCCTTGCGCACAATTTATAACTTACAAACAGCAGGTGAATAAATGTTTTAGTAATACATTTTTATTAATAAAATTTTTCACACCTTTAAGTGGAACCGGCCAAAAATTAAAAAGAAAAAACAAAGAGCACAAGGAAACCTCTGAAAAACACTGCATGCAGTCAAGAGCGCGAGCACATTTAAAAATACTGCGCACGTTCTCTATCTATTTAAATAATAAAATGAAGGAAATTAGCAAGGTAGCACGCAAGTTTTCAGTTTCAGAATTCATTTTATATTTTATATAGTATATCCATATTGTGTTTACCGTTAACCAACTAATTTGAGAATAGATTGACAAAGTACTGTCTATAAACTATTCTGGATCCCTATGTGTTTTTTTTCTTTCATTTATTTGCGTAATGACAACCAACAGATGAATCGAAGCGTACGGCCATAAGCATGTAAAACAACAATAAAATGCTAATGGCATATGCTATCACGGCTACGTCAGCTGAATTGACATGCGGCAGCCGGGCATGCGCCTTGCATCCGGCTCCCCTTCCATATACATGTATATACTTCCGAAACGGAAATAAAACAACGCATCATGCCTGGAGACGCTCCTGTCTGATTCACTTCCGAACGCACGGGGGCGACAGACCACTGGGTAGCTTAAATGAGCTTATTGTGTTCATTATTCAGTAGGGGGGATGTACACATATAGTCTATAGCCGTTACAGATGAATGTATATAGACTTCCTATATAGACTGACGAACTATATTTCGTAACAATTAAGGTCACTGTTTCTTCGGAGAGATGAGGATATCAAAAAAAAAAAAAAACGTAAAGGTGCAATGATACGGTCAAGCTACATGAGCATCATTATAAAGATCTTGTTGCTAATGTTAACATTATGAAGGACTTAATTATGTTGTTGGACAAACAGATATGGACGGACAGGAGAAGTGAAAGACGAGGTATCAAAGTAAGCTTAAACCTCAGGTAGGCTTAAGTGTCAGAAATCATAATTACCAAGAGTAAATTAAAACTAAATTGGGGAGTTTAATTAACGCCCCAAGGCTGCTGCACTGTGGGCTGTGAAGGACACCCGTGGTGAAGGGCTCTGTACTAATCTTAACCATCTGGAGTTTTTTTTTTCTTTTTCTTTAACGCGCACCCAAAGCAAGGTACATGAGCGTTTCTGTACACGAATGTTTCTGCGGTCATGTCCTGCAATTGAACCCGGGACCTCGTGCTCAGCAGCCCAACGCCTTCATCACTGAGTAAACCCGGAGGATTACGAGCAGTGAGAAAACTTGACAGCTACACTGTATACACACAGGGTAAGACACAATATTTGTGCTTGTTTTCGTTTTTTTTTCTGTGATGATTTAATCAATAACAATAACTTAGAGATAGCGAGAATTCACACACCATTTATTTTTATTGAAATGACCCGCATTGATCAAGTCCAGTGCCAAACTTCAGCGGTCACACAAGGCTTTAGGCAGCGCTGTTGATGAAGTTTGTGAGCAGCAGTGACCGTCGTTCATAGATCAAATGCAGCAATGATTATTTTCCTCCCTTTTCCTCTTCCCCCAGTCCAGGGTAGCCAACCTGGTTCAGTTCCTGGTTAACCTTCCTGCGTTTCATTTATCCTTCTCCTCTCTCATCTCTCGCTCCTTCAAAATTAAGGCATATTGTGAGGCTGTAAAGTATATAGGTGGGCTGCATACGCCTGAACAGTGGCCTCTGTTTGGGTCACTTACTTTTCACAGGCGGGTAGGCAACCACCTAAATTCGAAGTCTGAATAAGCCATTCGGAGGTTGCTTCACTGATACGTATACACCAGAAGCAAAAACAAGGGTGCTTGAATGTTGAAGAAATCGGACGTCCATAGCGTAAAACTTTTTTTTTTCGCCACATCTTGTAAATATTGTACTACAGATCTTCACTTTTATCTTTATTATATGTTTACATGTTTTAAACTTCTCACTCACGTAGAAAATTACCGTTTTCGCATGCGACATCTGCAAAGACACCACGGCGAGAACTGAGACGTCTTCCTGACGCTTTCGCTCAACTGAGGCATACGCTAGACAAGAGGAACAAAGGAAGTCGCCGGAACTTTTTTTTTTTTTTCAAGCGCAGCCAAACTTTCCTCACACGCTGCCTCGTCTCTAGAGCGCAACTAAAGCTGTCACGCACGCAGTCTATAACATACCGCCTTCGCGAATTGCTCCAAGGGTGGCGCTTCTGCAGCACGCAGCGCGCGTCTCCCAAAGGATTAACGCCACGAGCAAGGCGAGCCGTGTGCAAACGGGAAGGGTAAGGAAAGAGGTTGGGGAAGGGGTGGCCCAAGCGCGAGATAAGTGCCGTTGACAGCGAGTATTTCGGGTCTGGCGAAGGCGAGACCGACGGCGTGTGTATATGCGTGTGCGCGCGCGCGCAACTCCCGAAAAGCTTTTGCGCGGGCCCGCTGCAAACGCGCACTGCGGAGAAAGCGCGCTAGTTTTGTTTTTTTTTTTTCTTTCGGCGCCAAATCTAATTAACCGAGCTCTCTCCGAGAGTCCGCAGACTGTTGTGCGCCGCGCACCGGCATGCGAGCGACAGGGGACAAGCGGACTTGAGTGTGTCCAACGCCCGCAGAGAGAGAACTGCTCGCCGCTGCCGCTTCGCGGCAGCGTTGGCGGGCATTCTTGCGCCGTGTGCACTTCCCGAGTGCGCGCGCCACCTCTGCATACTATATATGACCATCAGCGCGCGCGAGCGCCGGGGCGCCCAGAAGCACTCTTTGTGGCGCCTTGCTTGCTCGCAGCAAAGTTTCCCGCCAACTGTGCCAACAGTAAGGGAGTGTGCGGGTCTGCGCTAAAGCCATTGTGCGTGATTCATGGACACTCTACACCCAGCAGTGCACGCCACTGAGCACTGTCTCCGCGAGTTATTTCTTTCTGTCCTTTGTCGACGTGCACTGCGACTCGGCGCTATATATATATCAAGGAGGTCCGAGTTGGATAAGATGTAGACGGCCGGCTAGTGCAGATCATCTACCTTTAATGTTAGCAGGGATTACCAGTTGCGGCTGATTATATATAGCCGAGCAGCGTGCTGTCGTCTTGGCCCGGCTACAGATGGATCATTCTCGATGCTCACGCTCTGCTACCGATCGTCATCTCTGTCAGCGGACGCAACGGGCGGCCGATGGTGGCACTGCTACGAAGTAAAGCACTCGATCATGAAATAGAACGCGCATTCATGGGAGAAAGAAAGTAAAATTTAAGCAAAGTACGGCTAAAATATTAATAGTAAATAAAGCCGGCCTCGTGACTTTTTTTTTGAACCCTAATTCAGGAATCGATAAATTATAGTAAAATGCCGGCGTAAGCTGAGTGAGTACATTAATAGACTTATGTTATTTCGGTTATTGTGGTTCCTATGCCCCAAAATTGTGAAGGATTTGATGGATTTGCATTTTGGTGGGCACATTGAACAATATGCCTTAAAGATTCCATCACATTTGTCATTTATTCAAAGGCACCAGTCATTCCTTGTCTGCATGCATTGCACTTGCTGCCTAGTAGTAGTAGAAAACGTTTATTATACTACTATGAAGCAAGTGCAATGCACGCATACAAGGAATGACTGATGCCTTTCAATAAATAACAAATATGCGCGTGTGCGTGCGTGCATATCTGACAAGCAAATGATACCAAAAAGCCCGCACTGAAACGTGACAACGTTTCCAATACCACCAAATAAATATTTCCTCACCTTCAGAGCACTAAATATTTGTTGCAACAAAATATGTGTGCATTCCAACCATGCTGCGATGCTATCTATGGCATTTCTTATTCTTAGCGCCGTTCCTGCTGTTGCTATATATATATCCGTGTTTAGTCTTACTGGTCTTTGCATTTCAAGCACGTGCCGTCCTGCGCATTTACTCGTATAACACTCGCCTGCTCGAAACACGCGATATCGTGTTGCGTGACTCTTCCCGTCGCGAAGTTCTAGTTAGCTATTTCTGCCCTGCGACCAGCGGCCCAGTCTACGTAATACGATATCTATATCTGTACTCGCCCGCACTCAACAGACAAGAGACGCGTATACAGTGCTTGATCGAACGACGGGACAATGGTCCGCTATCTGAGTAGAACGTTCTATCTCAGCGCTCCCATGGGAACTCGCAGAAAGCTCGGCTGCGCTACTCAAGTTCTTACGGTCAACGAGCCTACATGACAGACTTCGAGAACGTCGCCTATATACTATACACTATTGGCTTGCGTCCTCCCTCCCCTCCCACCGCCGTTCCGTCATCGTGCCATCCGTTTGTCACTATGGCGTATATTCGTCATGCAGTCGCCATGCCCTCGTCATCACTCCTTCGTTGTCTCGTGTCTGATCCCCATGTTCGTCGTGTTATGTAATGGTATGTTGAGCGAGGCGTTTCCCAGTGAAAATGTGCCAAATTCGGTCATGTGCTCCTTGCAAATTCTCTTATAAGACAAGAACAGGGTTCTTTGGAAACGAAAGCTTTGCTTAAAATGATTTCCGCAGGAAACGGCGTCTGCACTTTTATTTATTTATTTATTTATTTATTTATTTATTTATTTATTTATTTATTTATTTATTTATTTATTTATTTATTTACAGTTATGAGAGTTCTAATAATCATTTTTATTACGTTTACAGAATGAAATACATGCATATACAAATAGAGGAAAAAGGGGCATAGTCGATCACTCTGCCGGAACCTGATTACACGTGACGTCATTGAAGATAGAAAGACGTGAATTTTGTTTAAGGGACAGTGAAACGAGCTTGAGGTTGACCCCGCTTGACTTGCTATCTGCACTCGGGTAAGTGGAGAAAGAAGGCAACGAAAGGGTCGAGATGACGAGAGCGAGTCGAACGCTATAATTAAAGGCATGCGTGTGACAAGTGGACCCATCGCAGTTGCTATAGTCAAGAGCGCTGCTACTCAGGAATTAGATAATCCATGGTTGTATAGATGGCTCGCACTGACGTCATTGTAGCCGCCATGTAGGTGCACCGACACGACGATAAGCTGGGTCCGTAACGTCACGTGAAAGCTTTCAATAAGATGGATTGGACTGAAGTGCTCGTAGTCGCCATGTTGGTGCACCGACATGGTGATAACGTGGGTGCGTGACGTCACGTGAAAGCTATCAATTTTCAATTACACAGACTTAAAGCCTGGCTACGGTTCCAGTAGAATGTCTTCAGTCGGCGACCGGTTGCCAAGTTTTCAATGCAGTCAATTAATTAATTAATTAATTAATTAATTCTCAGAGCCCCTTGATCATTACAGAGAAGAGTGGTTATCCACACACACACAAGAATGCACGCAGTGCAATACATAAGCAGTAGTCGTACGTGGTATGTGCACAGATTACAATTAGGTGAGACCTTTACAAAGCGGTATTGTCATTTCACTTAAAAAGAATATTATCCAAACTGGTAGTATGCTATATACCAAAACAGTGCGCCATGTTCATTTTGTTAGCTCCCGCTGTATACGGTGTGTCCCAGATGACATCAGTCAAGTTGTTCAACGAAAAAGAAAATGAAAAAAAAAATACCCTGTGCAAGATACAATGATAATAAGACATACGGTGCTCGGACGTCATACATCTGACAACCGAACACCGCAAGTCTTAAAATTGTATCTTGCACATTGTTCTCCTTAATCCTTTTTTTCTCGCTCTTTTCCTCCTTTTTTTCTTCGTTGAACAGCGTGGCTAACGTTAGCTGGGCCACCCTATATATGTGCGCACGAGTGGCAGGTGTTCATTGCTTTCTAGACAAAACTTGTTATAGTTAGTCATAAGGGAAGCCAAGCAGATTTATTCGCAAGAGGAAAGCACCACGCAGACGTAGGTGCCAAACTTCGCTGCCGCTGTTCGATCTAAACAGCGCGAGGGCGCGCGTAAACACCCAACCCTGCATGCCAACACGTCAAGCAGCCTAACTTTCCTCTCCAGCAGACTCGCATATCCGAATAAGAGTTCCTGCAGCGCGGTCGCTGAGCAACTCAACCGCAGGGCGAGAACTTCCAAGCTTTCTCCGCACCGCAGCTATTGGCTCACGAAGAACGCTGCGCCAGCCAACGTTGACGACGACGGCGGCGGCAAAGACAAGGCACCCTTTTTTCGGGGCGGTGAATGGTGTGACGCCGGGGAGAGATTCCCCGAGGCTGTGTGCACGCGTACCTGCCTCCGACCCCGTCTTTGCTGAGCCCGACGCTGCACCACCTTTCTGTCGCGTGCATATCATGCAGGAGGGAAAATGGGGAGAGGTGTTCCTCTGCCGCCCGTGAAATGCGCCACCGCGGGACTCGTCGTCGTTTTGCTCCTGCGACGCACAATCCTTGCTTTCCGAAAAAAGCCACGCTTGCCGGCTTCCTTCGCGCGCTATACTCGGTGTCTTTCTTCCCTAGGGAAGTTGCGGGAAGCAGAGACCGGAGCTGGGAGAAGAAGGAAAATGGGGAGAGAGGGAGAGAAAGGAGAAAAGGCCGGGTCGGAAACCGGTCCTTCGTCGTATTGACGGAACTCTAATTAGTGCTAATGCAATTACGGTAATTGGATCAGCTCCGCTACACCCCTCCCCTTTTCCCCCCAACTCCTGGCTTCACTCTTCGCCCGGCGCCTTGCCGTCTTTCACAGACAGGGGCGCGCCCGTTTAGCTTCGGGGATGACCCCCAGAACAAAAGGGAAAAGGAGGCCGAGCAGGGACTCCGTCAGAGGACGTACAGCAGCACGAAAAAAAAAAAAAAAACAGATAACAAAAGGAAACGCAGCCAAAAACCTCAGGCTTTGATCACCTCCTCACGGCCTGTTTCTTTTGTGAAGACTCCTTTCTAAGCAACACCATCCCGTTCCTCTCTCGTCTCCTTCTCTTTACCTCGGTCTCTCTTTCAACTGCGGCTGCACACACACAGCACGGCGTAGCAGTAACACAGAGCGAAGCCCGCGCCCTCAAAGTGCCGCTCCTCCTCCCGCTGTTCTTTCAGCGGCGTCTCCTTTCTCTTGTTCTCTCATCGTCAAAGTTGGTTGAGAGACCATAGATCCCGCTTCGTTTAGCTGTTTTTCATCTTCCCGCGCAGCGTTCTACTGCACTGCGCAGCGGTTCGGGCCGATGGAAGGCTGGCTGGCTGGTTGGCTTGCCGACTGTCGACACTTCGTCTCAGGCCGTTTCTGGGCCTCGTCCTCTTCCACTCCCTCCTCTCATCCGTTGGCTTCTCGCTTTTCTTGCCTCCGAAGCTGCGCGCCTGCTCAAACTCATTGCCTCTTTGTCACCGGGCTGTCGATAGCGGCCTTCTTCTCTTCTTTCAGAACACTTTTCGCCATCATCTCTTGCTGTTCTGTCCTCGCTTCGGACGGACTGTAGCAGAGCTGCGCAGGCCGAAAGCGCAAAAATAGAAAGCTGAGCTCGATTGTGCGTGCTTTGACCTGCTCTGTTTTCAGTTTTTCTTTCTTGCTTGTCCCCCTGACTGTTTGCTTGTACTTCGCTTTTCTTGCAGCGTACGCGAAAGTTGTGCCGTGTGCCGGGTACCAGTGAAATGGGCAGGCCGCAGGGGACGCAGCCTTGTCCCTAACAGCTAAGCGATGACGGAGAAAGGAACGGGTCGAGCAGAGAACTTTGTTTTGATGAGTCAGCGCAAAAAAGAAAAGTGTCGTTTGTTTTCTCCGCAAATAACAACTTCGGTCTCGTGTGGCGAAGCAACAGCTTTCTAATTCGTGGTGATGTTGATTTTTCTTTTTTTTCTTTTTTTTTCTTTACTCTCATATGGGCGATTTACTTTATAGCAAGGGTCTCACTGTTTTAGAAGGTTAAAGAAAAAGCGTTGGGTACGGTGCAACTAAGAGAATTGACCCTTGACTTTTTCGTTTTAACTGCTGCTTTTCGCATTATACGCTTAGTTCCACAGGCAAAAGAAATAATGCAATCATTTTGGAGTGCTTATAGTTTAATCTGGCACCATTGCATTAGGATAGGACAACCACAGATTGCTGAACTTTGGGGTCTAGGCCTAAGGGAACAATCATAAACTATATAAATTGTCGCTCATTTTATGAAAAAATTCTGCAGAGTACCGCATTCACTTTATTTTCTTATTCTTATCTTTTGACACTATAACTTAGCACTGACTTAAGAGTTTTGTAAGGCTGCATCGAAAGCCACTCTATTTGCCAGCGAGAAACAGTATTTGAGCCACGAAACACAGCTAACGGGATACAGAAAAAGTTTAATGCATATGATTCGTTTACTTGAAGAAATATACGTGTTTGCAGTCAAATAAGTTACGGCCAGACAGATAAAGTATTCGTATATAGAGATCATTTAGGCTATTGTTAGAAGCTTACATGACATTGCGCCGCGACATTTCCTCCGAGAGCATCCGGACGTCGGCGGGAAGAGATTAAAACACCACGTCTCAGAAAGCTGCGACCAACCTGCATGGTAGCGTAACAAGCCCGATAGAAGTTCTTCAAATCAGAGTCGCCCATTTTACACAGGGGACGGGGCGTATACATAGTATGGAAACGTCTAAGCTGCTATTTGAATACGCGAGGAAGCAAAATTGGTTGCGTAGTGTTTCCCACGCTATCCTGAACGCGCAGTTGTGTTACGATGAGAAGCAACGCAATCGTACGGCGTGGATGATTGAGAAGATGTCGAAGCCTCCTACGCAGTGACTGAAGGATGAGTGTAATACAACTATTTCGGCATGTGATTGCGCATACACTGGCTGCTTTAAAACGCCCATGCATTTGAAAAGCACTCGAACCTTCTCATAACCTAGACGGTGTGAATAGTCTCTCCTCGAGTGAGCACTAAGAAGGGTTGCAGGTGAGCACCCTAAATTAGTGCTGAAACTCTTTCTGCGAACCAAATGTCACTACGGCCTCCTCTCAGCCTATACAGCTTAGTGACTGGCGTGCAGGAAACGAGTGGTCAATGTCGTAATTAAGGCTCATGCTTGGTTGCTCTATCGCTTTTTAAGGAACAGCTCTACAACTGTTAGATCCACCACGCATCGCTATCGCAAGAAAGAAAGAAAGATCAAGGAAAGAAAGAGAAAAGAAACGCAAAACACCGTTCGGGTCCGTAAATTAGTCCTCCGTCCTCGGTGAAACCTCCAAGCCTGTACTCGGCACTCATATTTCAACTCACGCACAAGGAACAGAGATAACACAAAAAAAAAAAGGAGTACCGGACGCACGTATACAAGTAGGTAAAACAGAGATGACAACACCGCACAACAACAGTACACGCATAAAACGACACGCGGGGAGAACGGGAGGCTGGAAACGAGGCGAGGAGGAAGCGTGGGCAGCCAGAATTTCCCTCGCGGGCGCGTCTCTCGCGGTTGATACGGCCACCATGCACGCGAGGAGCGCCGGCCGGACTTGCCCAGGCATGGCAGGCACGAAAAGCGCCAAAGCAGCAGAAACATCGAGAGCGGCAAGAACAAGAGAGGGGGGAGAATCCTCTGAGCCCGGCGGCGTGTCGCCCGAGCGCATAATAAATGCGTCCGGCGCGCGGCTCCGGCGGACCGCTCCCCACGCACACTCGCATGGCCTCCCTCCCTCCCTCCTCCTTCCCCGAGTGCCCAGCAGCAGCCGCCCGCCACCATCGATGCTCGTGATGTTGGCTGCGGCTCTGACGCGCCTGGTGGTGTCCCTCCCCCCGGTCGGCGGTGAGGGGAGGTACCCGGCGTTGATACTGCCTCCAGCGTAATGCATATTAACGGGGCGGTCTCTCCCTGAAACAAGGAGAGAGAGAGATTGAGGGGACTGGGGTTGGTGGTTTGCCTCCGGCATGAGAAGCTCGTGACCACGAGTGTAGACGGGAGACACGAGCTTGGCGATGCAGCAGCGAGGCGAACGGGATGTCTGGCGTCAGTAGAATCTTGATTTACACTATAGTCGGGTAAAGAGCGCGATGAGCGTTTAGTACGTGGGTTCTTACGCACGTGAGACTCGCTCACACGCTCATTGAGCCTAGCTCAGCGTTTGAGTTTGTTTCGTATGAGTCGCGTATGTATCGTATGGAATTTGCAGGGACTAGGATGGGAATCAGCTGACGGAGTACCGTGGTAATTGGAGATTGCTGGAAGAAGGCTTTGTCCCGCACTAGACACTACATATGATGATGATGATGATGATGATGATGATGATGATGATGATGATGATGATGATGATGATGATGTGCAGCATTGCGGGGAAAAGAATAAAAAAGAGAAAAGAATTCACTTCGGCCGCACCCACTTTCACTGCTTCCTTTATGCTATCGTTTTCTCTCACGTACACTGGCGTAGCCCACCTCAGTCTGGCAAGCTCATATGTATATAGTAAAGCACGCAGCGCAATTACGAACGAAATATCGCTCTGAAAAGGCAAGACAATTCTGCTTTCAAGAAAGTTTTCTCGTGTACACCGTCGTCTTGAATGCGAGATCCATGGTATAGGAAGTTCGCCTCTCCACGTTTAATCCAGAGTAACCAGAGAGTAGCACGGGAAGTTGGGCGAGTTGGTACGGATGAATTTTCTTGCAGAATACAGCGTGCACAATTCAACAGACCCCAAAGGACAAGAGCACATAGGCAAAATCACTGTCCATGTGTTCCTTTCTTTCGGAGTCTCGTCGATTGTGTGCGCTGAAGTCTACAATAAAATTACCAAGGAAGAAAGATGCCAAACGCAAACGCGGTATTAAAATATGAATTTCGACTAAGTTTATGACCAAACGGCGCGCAGATGAAACGCAACATGTTCTGACACGCACGCACACACACACAGACACACACCCAGGAACGAACGCAACATTTGCCATGGCACAGCAGACCTAGGTCGTCTGGATGAATTCGCCATTACGTGCCACTATCACCGCCCACTCCCATTAAGCATAATGTTATTCACGGAGCCTGCTCAAATTATCGGCGACGGCTCGGCCCCATATGCAAGACGGCCACAGAGCATTGGCATGATGTCAACGAATTCCGACCGTCCTAACTGATTCCAATGGCCGGTAGCACGCCGTATATGTGGCGTCTGCGCACTGACGAATCCAGAGTACGTTTCGTATAGTTCCGCCATGTGTCTGAAGACAGTTCCTTCTCTCCAATCGTTGTTCCTCTACGCCTTATATCAAAATTTTTTTGTGTGTTTGTTTAACCTGTATCATTTACATTGAATGCAGGATCGCCAAACGGTTGTTTGCTGCTTTTCGAATCTTTCTTCTCTCTCTCTCTATCTCGACGTATGCTATACGCGAAAGTGGAAGTGTATACCACCAAGTGCAGAAACGAAAACATGGTGCCCTATAAGCTTCTGCCTCTTATCCCCAGTCTATTTTAATCCCTTCATATTTAAGCCATCGCAGACCGCGTAATATGTGGAAGAACTGAGGCTGCAAGCGTGCGTGGACATCAGCATCATTTGTATAGGAAATGGGACAAACACGGAAGGATCCCGCGGCTGACGGAGCTGTCGTGGGCGTCAAGAAACTCCCACGTGTCCGCGGAGTGCAGCCTCTGTATTGCTTTAACTTGTGGTTACGATTTCCGACCGGTCCCCGTCTCCCACAGTGCAGCGTTGCTCTTTCGTCATCGTTCACTCGTTCCAGTTTCTATCTTTAAATGCTGTAAACAAACGTACATACGTGTTCGGTATTTCCACCATATTTCGAGCCCGTCCTTCGCATTTTAGCAATGCTTAGAAGAAGGAAGAGTAGGCGATGCTTTGCTAACCTCACGGCTCTTTCTCGACAGCTGTGGCATGTTGGGAATGCATGTTTACAAAAAAAGAAAGAAAGAAAACGGCTGCGAGAACGCGGACGCGGAGGCAGCCAGGACATGGACGAGACTTGTTGCCCTTTCCTCTCTTGCATCCGCGAGCTTCTCTGCACTGTGTATAGCACAACAGTTTGTAGGTGGTGTTTACATTATACACCTCCCCTCCTCCTTCTCATCCTCCACCCCTACCCCCGTCTCTCCGCGCCACAGCGACGGCTCCCTCGAATAGGTAATAAAAACCTATCTCGAACGTCATGATGCTTTTGTTGTGCTGCGGGAGGTCTAAAAGACTAGAGACGTGGTGGCCACCATTTCTTGCACACCAACAACAGGTCATTTTCGTAAACATCATAGTAGTCGTGTAGCTCGTCTAAAAAAAAAAAAAAAAAAAAAAAAAAAAAAAAAAAAAAAAAAAAACGCAGCGGAGTTATTTTTTCGCTGTTCTATTAGAGAACAAGCATAATTATTTCATCGATTGGAAGGAAGTTTTGTTGATTGAAAGATTCAAATGCAATATCTAATCTACTGAAGAAACATGCGATATGGTACGCCTGATAATGAGAACACGCACACATCCACACAAAAAAAGAAATAAATAAAAAAAAAACATGTACCAAACTTGCCCAGTTGCCGCTTCTCTTTTACTTGGAACCGACGTCTCTGCCTTTCTCTAAGTAAATTCGCTCTCTGTCACAGGCAATGACAGTGATTGGTGAGACCAGTGTATGACCTCTTTCCTAGAAGGGCTTTTTTTTTTTTTTTTTTTTTTTTTACGGCGATAGCTGTTGTCGGCTAATGACTTGGATTGGACGAGAGTCGTCGGCAGCGCGTCGTCGTCTGTCGTCAACGCAATCAGTAGACATATAGCCGGTATACATAGTATAGTGCCTATACTGGAGAAGCAACGCTGTTAAGCAGTGTTTCTTTACGTACGCCTTATGAGCATTTAACTATGAATCCCCTCATAGTCATAATATAGAGTGATCAGTTAATGCTTGTGTTCCACACTTTTATTTTGGTCAACAAACGTAATTTACGACGGAATCGAAGAGCAAACGCTAAACGCAGACAAAGATACGCCAGCGTGGACTGTCAGTGAAAAAGTATAGGTCGTTACATGCATGTCCGTGGGGTACTGATCGAGTGAAGATGGAGGAGGAGGAGTGCTGAGTGCTGCAGGCGGACTTAGAATTGAAAATGCTTCCGGCAGTAGACCACTCCTGGAGGCAGTGCATTTGACACTGTGAGTGAACCAGATGAAAAAAAAAATAATAATAACAAAGCACCTGTTGACAAAGAAAGTAGCAGTGTCGCTCGAAGGGCGAAGCATTAACTGCGAGCAAGATTTATCGTTGCTCTTGGACTCTTTTGTTTGGGGCGTCTTTCTACTCAGGGATTAAACCACAAGGATGCTAGCTCCGCAGTCTTGGAATTTCTTATTGAGTCCACCCGAATGGCCCTGTTAAATTTGTATGTCTTCCTCTTTTTGTTTTTTGTGTGTGTGGCTTTTCAATGAATGATTATTAACTCTTCATACTATTACTGCTTTCATTTTAACATGTAATTTCACCTTTAAGTAGCACTTGCTCTACAGCAATCCTGCAAGTAGTTTTTTTTTTTTTTTTTTGCGGTTATAACTTGAAATAATTCACCCATTTCTTGGCCAGTCCCCCATAGTGCGTGTGAGCCACGAGTTGGATGGGCAACAACAACGAAGACAACTCGAACGGTGTTGTAACTGTACGCGGGTGAAACATATTGGCGTGACGCAGCATGCATTACAACTTCTTCTGGGTAGAAGAAACAGCGCCCGGGAAGCTACGCAACGTCTGTTGCATGCTGGAAATTCTTAAGGATATTCTATTCCGCCTACTGAGGCAAGCGTCTGTGGCATAATGGTTGGAGTATCGGGATTCCGTGCTAGAGGCCCTTTGTTCGAAACCGGCCGTCGGACAATTTTATTCATATGTATTTACACACGCACACCCACCCACCCACACACACACACACACACACACACACACACACACACACACACACACACACACACACACACACACACACACACACACACACACACACACACACACACACACATATATATATATATATATATATATATATATATATATATATATATACTGTATAATTTTGAAAGTGTTCACTGAAACACTGAAACCTAACCTATATATATATATATAGGTTAGGAGATTCTTTAAACGCATTTACAAGGCGCTCTTGGCAGTCTGTAATCGACAACAACGTATAGTCGCCGTCGAAAGTTTTTGAACCGCAGGATCTGAGAAAAAGCTTAGTATTTCCGCAGCCTGGTACTCGTACAGCCATTATATGCACTAGTATATAGGCGAACAGCATATATTGTTGTGAGGTTTTAATGACTACTAGAGCACAAACTGCTCGAAAATTTGATGTTCTCGCCGATCCCGTGGTTCAGAAACTTTGGTCCAGTTCACAAACGGCAGTCCTCCAGAATTGCGATAGGTATCGCTAGATACTGCTCAAACTTTGGTCGACAATTCCGAGGCCAAATCCACAAAGATTTTTGTTCTCAGGTGCTGATGGCCATAAGCCCACCGCCTTCGCTAATAAATATGTCTGTCGACATTATTCGCCGGAATATGCTTTTACGAAGACCTACAGCGTAAGAAGCTTTTCGTGAATGGTATGGTATGGTATGCCATTCCTTATCTGATGGCGCAAAATACGGGCCCGATTTTTTCTTTTTATCTTCTACCTGAAGCAGGCATGCAACAATGCAGCCAGCCTCGTGCCTACATACACTCGAGTAACTGGGCAGCCAGTGGTCGGCATTGCAGTGACAAAGGTGTCGCTTATTCGTCGTCGGCCACGGACGGGGCCTGCGACCGCGATCGGAGAGCCAGCGCGTACGGTACCCCGGCGGCGGCAGGTTGACCCCCTCTCGGAAACATTGGGCTCTTCCAGATCGATACGCCAGCGGAGGCAACGCCGTCCCACCGCCGCACGCTCAGCCTGCGCTCCTACTTGAGAAGACAGCCGCGCCCCGAAACCTTGGGGGACGACAACACGAAGACCCACGAAGGGGAGGCGAGAACGCCGTCCTCCATGGCTGCTGCAGCCGCAGCCCTGCTGGCCGCAATGTAGACGGCCAACAAGACCAGAGTCTTTTTCGCGCGCTCTGTATCCTGCATGCTCGCTTGAATGTTTGCGTATTTATTCTCGCATTGCACTCCGGTGCAAGTGCTGTGTTAGTCGTGCCGACTTCCTTCCTTCTTTAGTTCCTTCTTTCATTCTTTCTTCATGACGATGCGGCCGTTAAAGAACCCCAAATGGTCAAAATTAATCCGGAGCTCCCCACAACCATGGGCTTCACAACCAAATTGTGGCATTGTCCCGTAAAACCCCAGAATATAATAATAATATTTATCCATTTCTTCCTACCTTCTTTTCAATCTCTCTTTCCTTCCTGCTTTTTTATATAATCATTCGTTCTTTCTTTTTTTCTTTTTTTTTCACACCACGATGCTTCTGCTTAAATGTCGACGCCCGCGGACGAACGATGGGTCTCCGACTGCAACTAAAATTGCATTTGTTGTTCTATGCCAGATCCGAATGATAGAACACTCCAGAACTGCGCGTTAACGCTTTTCCATGCGCCAGCATATATTTTTTATTGGGGAGGGGGGAAAAAAGAGAGGAAGCTTCCTTTTTTCAGTACAGAGCTAGACAAAAAATATAGGGAACAATTTCTAAAGAGGAAGAACACTGCTTCTGTTTGCGAGAAACATCAACAATCAAAGTTCAGCGGTTCCCTCTCTGCGCATATAGGACTGTAACGTCGCACCTGCGGCAGGCATTTATGTATAGAAAGTAGTTCTCTTGAATGGTCTCTCAAGCGCTTCTCGTGGTGTCTGGCATCGATCAGCGTTCATTCCGTATCGTACCACTGAAGCGACCGCACAATAAAGACGCCCTCTATACAGCACTGCTCGCTTCTAGGTTTTCAGCCTTGCTTTATAATTCCATATTGCCTGTTTTCTTGGATATTGCCCGCACAGTCTTCGATTGTCCATCCATACACCTACGGTACTTCTTTTCTTTCCTATCAACTTTCATACCCACGCTCCCTCTCTCCAGTACATGGTAGCCAACCGAAGATATCAGGGAGTTTAGGTTAGGCGCAACCAAATTTAGGGGACGAAAACCGCCGGGCGTACAAAAGAACTCAAAAAGGCATACAAAAAAGAACTCGAGAAGGTTTACAAAAGAACGCAAGAAGGGCGTGGGCCCACGCTTTGGGTATTCGCAAAAACATTTGGTTGCGCTATTTCTAAAATTATCTATTACCTGGTTAATCCATCTGTGTTTATTTTGCTTTCATCGTTCCTTGCGTGTGTCACTCTGTGTGTGTGTGTGTGTGTGTGTGTGTCCGTGCATACTGTGAACGGTCGTTTTCTCCTCTTTCAGTCCCCTTTCCTCCTTTCCCAGTGCAGGATAGCCAACCGGGCTCAGCCTGAATAACCTCCCTCCCTCTCTCTTATCCCTTCTCTCTCTCTCTTTTTCCCTCAACACAAGCCCCAAAGAAACGCCATGCCTTCAAACGTTCCAGTATAATAATGCTACAGATTAATTAGAGACACAGTGATAGGTAGCATCCAGTCCAATATAATACATGGCTGATTGCAGCGGCGCGAACGCATCAGACAAGTTTTATTCTTCAGTCACAAGACCTTATTATAGTATATATCCTTTCACCCAATACTTTTACTCCCCTATACCCCTCCCCCACCCTCTGCCCCACAGCCGAGGAGAAAAGGAGGAGGGGGGGAAGGGGAGAGTACTGAGGTAAGTGTTCACCCAGTGACTGTCCATTTCGGCCGCCGCTGATTTGCTGGAGCTGAAACCAGCGGAAAGAAAACTGGCTGTGACGCCTGTTTCTTTCTCGCGGGGACCCCAGCCCAACCAATCAACACTTCGACAGCAGCCGAAACAGACATGCTCTTAACCACACCTGACCACTTGTGTACGCAACACATGACATACACAGCCAAACACGTGATCTAGATCTTATTGGCAAAGGACGCGATAACGACGGCGACGCACAGATAGACCAACACACACAACAAGACCCTTGCATATGTCGGTTTATCTGTGTAGTCATCTTCGTTGTCCTAAAGATTCAGAGCCAACATGCCCAAATTCCTATCCTAACCTCATCTGGCATTCTCAGGTCACGCCACCTCGAGAGTGGCCATGGTCTAGCGCATGAAATGGTGTCTGACAGAAGGCATCTCAGACCAGGAAGAGGGGCCGAGCTATCACTTATTTATTTATTTATTTATTTATTTATTTATTTATTTATTTATTTATTTATTTATTTATTTATTTATTTATTTATTTATTTATTTATTTATTTATTTATTTATTTATTTGGCTTTGTTTGAGACACAGTGAAGGTCTTGGACGGAAAAGCCAAAGGCAGATGAGTGACCTGCTCGACGTAGGCCCTGCATCCCGTACATTGCTCAACAGTGAATAGCCATAGATTAGAAACAGAAACGCATTAAATATGTAGAACATTATACTTTTGTTAAACAAGAACATCACAGTTTGTCCAACATGATAGAGAGAGAGCAAGCGAGAGAGGAAAGGCAGGGAGGTTAACCAGAAGTCAGTTTCCGGTTTGCTACCCTACACTGGGGTGGGGGATAAAGGGGTTGGAGAGAGTGCAAAGAGAGAGAGAGCGAGCGAAAAAAACACACACACAAAAAAAGACACAGGCATATATGTAACAAAGGAGGCGCTCCAATCACTGACGTTCACACAGATAACTTATGTAAGAAATATGGACAAAGATATATAAGGCGAAATGTGAAACTGAATAGCAACAAGAAATCCGTAATTATAGTAAGACATACAGAAGAAGAATACAGATGTGAAATAATAAAACTTGTAGGCATGCTCATCTCAATCAGAAAAAGAAAGCAAATATGTTTTCATAACGTTTTTAAAGCAACCACCGCCTACTTTTGCCAGGAAGTCCGGCCTCTTACAGTGGCATATATAGTATATATCTATGCTAATCGCCAGCGCGCTTTCCTCTTCAAGAAATCTTCTTCTCTTCCCCCTACCTCGTATTAGAACAAAGAGCCATACTTTACAAATGATATCATTGCTTCAGTCAATCAATTCTTCCGTCGCCATTGTTTCGATCAAATCAACTGCGAATCAAAAGCGGCATAATGTTCTAAAGCCAATCGCGACTGCGTTTCCCAGCTCTGACTACGAGAAAAACTCATCGATGAAAAGAAGAAAGGCAAGCTAGCAAAAAAAAAAAAAAAAAGAAGGAAAACACGCAAGGCAAGGAGCAGCAGCAGGAGATCCGGGCGGTTACCTTCTCCATTCGGCGCGGGTGTTTTCGCTCATCCAAGTCACGTACGCGGACGGAGTGACGGTCCGAGGAAGACGGATGGAGCGGATCTCGTTTGTGTTTTAAGAGCGCGGGGATGAAGATCGAAGGGGAAGGAGGGGGGGGGGGGGTAGCGTTTGCTTAGGCCTCGGGATCCACCGTCACTCAAATCACCCGGAAGATCGGCCGTACGCACTAAAGAAAGCGGCCGACGGTCGGAGGAAGATACGCGAAGGTGGGTGTCGTCGCACAGAGAAGAGACCGACTCGCCGCACTTGCGGCCCGGCAAACTGTGTTGTGCGTTGACTATTAAGGAAACACTATAAAGGAAAATAATTAATCGTTTTAGACATGGTCACAGTTAATTTACTATATTTATTTACGTTTACGTATTTCGTAATATATTTCTTCTCCTCTGCGGAAAGACATCGAATAAAAAAAATTGCAATTTTCGAACTTCGCGCCTGAAATGCTACGCCAATGACGTCATTAAACGTAATAAAGGTTCTCTTTCTTTCTTTCTTTCTTTCTTTCTTTCTTTCTTTCTTTCTTTCTTTCTTTCTTTCTTTCTTTCTTTCTTTCTTTCCTTGTTTGCGCCAGGAAAGTTGTTAAAGGTAGCAAGCTTGAGTCTCTGCTTGGTTTCCAAAGCGACGTACTGTTTTTATTTTAATGAACATTTGAGCAACTCCGAGCAGACTGTCAAAATACATGACGTCATGAAGAGCTGGTTTGAAAATGTTCCGGTTATATCGCCACTTAGCAATTGTTCGCGCGTTGTTTCTGTCTCCTAAAGCTTTCGCTGACAGAAGGATTGAAATATTGACTGATTTGTTATTCGATAAGTGCATTCTACACTATTATATAGTTTATCCAAATATATATTCCTCCAGTCCCTTTAATACGCGTGCTATACGCGTCTCCTTCCCGCACAATTGATGGCTCATGGCCAAGTATTGTATAGACTTGCTGTTTGGAACACTTGAAGTGGCGAAAATACATAATCGGAAGTCGTCACGTGGACTACTCTATAGGTAAAATAAACGATCAAAACAAATTGTTCCGACGACAGTAGGACTTGAACACAAGCGCTTGCTGACGTCACTCTAGATTTATGCATCGCGTAAAATAACCACTTTATTTTGCTAACATCTAATATTTGCGCTCTTTGTGACTAGCTAAAATTGAATTCCCTCTCACAGCACTCAAGAAGACAAAAACTCTCCTCAGAAACTCATTTAGACGCTCTATAGAAAGCTTGTAGACGTTTTTAAGCGGAGGTCTACACATTGTTTATTGAAAGGATGTGGACTGACTGCCTGTGCCAGCTTTACACCTTTTGTCCTGGTATGTCTTAAAGGATCTGCAAACATCCCAACCATTCTACCGAGAGTCTATAGGCAATATACAGTGGACATGCACTTGTCAACGTTTTTGTGATTTGAAATTGCATAGCCAAAATAACGAGTCTAAAAGAAAGCAAAGACGTCTACAAGACGTCGATAGACAATCTGTAGACTATCAAAATTTGTTTTGATTAGGGCCGTCCGCCGCAGCTTTCGCGTTAGCCTGCTCTGGCTCCGAAATCGAATATCCGTAGTGCTTCCTTAGGAAATAATAATCGACTGCGCGTACTCTACAAACGATGCTAGAGTCCGGCTTCTCATTTCTCGAACCATCCTCCCCACGTTTTGATGCTTCATCGAGAGAAATGCTCAGATATTGTCGAAAGTACCCCTGAGATTCTCCAGGTAGAATTCCAAATGCTACATTTCTAACCCTCGATTCTCTTATTAGAAAAAAGCGTCGCGGTGGACGTTGCGTTTTTTGATCGCATCGTGCTTGGCTTGGTTTGGCAGGGTTTGCGGATTTCGTGCCCTCGTGCCAGGAGCTAAGAGCGAGGGAACGAGAGAAGCCTCAGCCGCGAGTCAATGTTTTGACAAAGGGACCTCCTTTCACCACTTCTGAGTCGTGACGAGGTTTGACGAAGAGAAGTTTCTAAACGTTTGTGCATGGCCTGTGGCTGAATAAGCTAATGCTGTAAGCATTTGTGTAGTTGCCAACATTTTGTGCTAATGCGGATCGACCCGTATATTGAACATAGTATTCTCTCACTATGTACATACAAATGTTTTTTTCTTCTTTTTTTTTAACCGTGCTCGCTGTTGAGCAATATTATCTGAAGCCTCGCTACTCACGCTTAAATGCGCGTAAAAAACTAAGAACGATGGTTCACTGATTAACTGAAAACTATGGATAGCCAGCAGCCAGCAATATTTAGATATTTGTCCTCAGGCGGCGAAGAAAAATGCATAATAAGAATCGGTCGCGGATGCACTGGTGCCGTCAAACTTGTTCGTCTCAAAGCCACCAAGACGCAGTTTTCTAAACGTTATTGACATCACTTATGTATATTTACGATAATACTCACGGCCTGAGAGACCAAACAATATCGGAAACTGCCTTTAGGGTTTAAAAAAAATTCAATCATAAATGATGCAAATCCCGACTTTCGTGAAGGGCCAGCTCTTGAATGCGTCAAGAAGCACCCAAAGGACGCTAACATGCGCCCACTTTTGCGTAAAAACACCACCTGTAGGGAACATTCTCCTTTACGTTATAACACGCGCAATCCCCGAATGCACTTACAAGCAATATGCGCCATATGCCTCACAGTTAACAGAAAAGAAAATAGCAATAAAAACACCTAACCGTGTTTACAGCGCTCCACGACATTCTCTGCCGACGGTTTTTCACCTATACTACATTTTGTTGCCTCCACCATTTAATTCACGCGATCCGCGAACTGACCACTAAACAAAGTGTGCAGAATCCACCACGGACACTTTACGCAGTGCATCACCAAAAAACATTAAAAAAAGGAAAGTAGAAAGGGGGGGGGGGGGGGGGGGCATGCAATAACATGCACCTGCCCTTTCGTAAGACCTTATCCTGCACACCGGTTCAAAGTGTGCGCTCTTCGATGCAACCTCGAACACCCACCCCCCCTCCCCCCCTTCTCCCAAGAAAAAAAAAGGGGAAGGGAAGGGCGACACAGGAGTTGTTGCATCATGGTTATTCTCTTTTTTTCCCGAGAGATACCCAAGAGGAGAACGGGCAGGCGACGCACTTTCGGCGTCCTTGCAGAACAATTTTCCAACTCGGAGCAATATAAAACGAAACAAAAATGAAGTAAGAAAAAAAAAAGAGAACAAAAGACGCTACGAGGCAAGACGCGCACCTTATAGAAAGGGATCGCAAAAACGGGGAAAGGAGATAAGACCGAAAGTGAAAGTGGGCGTCGGTTGCAAAGGGCTGAAACAGCGCAAAGAGCCCGGCGTGTATAGAGGACCGAAAGAGCGAGAGACGGAGGGAGAAAAAAGGAGCTGTGATAGATGAATAAGTAAACGGAGGCAGTCCATTAAGAAGAGGGCCGTAATAGACGGAAATTAAAGGGAAGAGGCTGTGCGCTCCTCCTCTTTTTTTTTTTTTTTTTTTTCATTTTCTCTTTGGCTGCGCTGCGCGTCGCGTCGCCCGCGCCTCTTCCTTTGGCCCCGTTCGTTCACCGTCGTCTCTGCTCGTTTCTTACTCGCCCGCTCAGCAAACGAAGATTTATTCGCCCGCGCGCCTCGTCGTCTAGGCCGACGAGGGGAAGAATGGGGAAGGAGGGGGTCGAGAACGAGGAAGAGGAGGGGGATTCGCTGCAGCTTTCCTTGGCGCGCTGTACGCAAACCGTTTCTTCCCTGGCAGCCTCGATACGTGTAGGGAGAGCGTTTTCCCGACTAGTGGGGGGGGGGGCTCCTTCCTTTCGCTTTTCCACGACAACGCGACGGCGACGCCGATGCGAAGCAAAAGAAAGATGAAGACTATGAAAAGACTGGTCGCTCGCTCGCCTGTCCCTCCATTTTGCGTGCACCAGTGCACTGTCTTCAGACGCGAGGCTTATATAAATACAAGCTACAGAGCACGTGATGTCACGAAGATGCGATGGCACTGCAGTCACTTTGTACACTGGCGAAAATAAATTTCGAGAACCTGTATACTGGTATAGAGAACCTGTATACTGAATTTCATCCGAAGGCAAGATTAATTAGTATACGTGGTGAGTTTTCGGAAGCTACACTTTGTTCGAAGCGATGAACAGCGCATAAGAAAACTATCAGCGCAGTCGTTTATGGAGGAGGACGAGGAGGATCATGTCAGCCTCAGGTGGATCTGTATAGTCTTGCGCAAGTACACCGGGAACTGCATGCTGCGCCTGAGCGCCCTCTTATGTGGCACTAAACATGCCAAAAATCTTAAACAAGGCGTGAGCGGGTGCCGTGTCATTGACAATGCGAAGAGAGATCGACAAGGCGACTACGTACAAGAAATAGAGGCAGGATGTTTCCAGTCACCAGTTCCACCAACACGTACACACTGAGCTATCCTAGTGGTCCTATTACATCATACGATTAGTTATACGTTTAGCAAGTCACTAAGAGTTTTCAAGTACTTCCATCGCCGTTCGTCTGTAGCTTAGCGCGCAAGACTGTCAGCAGATTCGTTGTCTGTCCGTTTCTTTTCCCTGCACTACACCCGCTTTTTTACACACACATAGTTTTTCTAGATTGATCAGATCGGACGACTGGAGCTTCTGTTCACGTTTATTGCCTCCTCCTCTTTCGAACATCCACAATTTTCAATTGCTATCAGCTTCTCGGTGTGGCCGTGGTTAGCTTTGTTGATGAGAAGAGTTTCGTGCACTAAATCTTGTGCGCTTTGAATCTAACTTGAATGAACTAAGCTCTAAGGTGTAGCGAAGAGTCACTGTTGAGACACGTATAGCTTGAACAGACTCTCAGGCAAACTTTGAGCCGACTGGAGTCGAGACCGTTCTCTGAGTCGGATTATGTGGCTACACCCGTCACTGGCACAAAAAGCAATTCGTGCACTAGTACACTACTTGAAGTGCACCGGTTTAAGAGAGTGCTTATAGTGTCCCTGTGCATCATCCACGTGTACTCAGTACTCTCTCTCTCCCTATTTTCCTTTTTCTATTCCCCTTTTCCCTTACCCCCAGTGTAGGGTAGCAAACCGGACGCTCGTCTGGTTGACCTCCCTGCCTTTCATCTCCTTGTTATCTCTCGTTCTCTTTTGGTAAGACTACAGCTGAGTGCTTAGAGAGCCGAGTGAGCAAGCCACACATTGGTGTCTCGCAAGTTCTAAATTCTAGCGCACGACTCATGCATACCTGTTGCCATTTATACCACGTTCTATTAACAAAACCAGTGATTCTCTATTTCCTCCAGCGACGCTGAAGGCTTTCCGAAGTGGACAGCCTGATTCGATTTCATTAACGTATCAACAGTTTAGGAGGCATCGGGTCATTACAAAGAAATTTGATTCACAAGGTTACATGAAAAAAAAAGAAAAAAAAAGGAAAAGAAAATGAACTCTGCGCACCTCAGCACTTTGCAGAGCAGCCTCCATTTTCCTTCTTTTCTTTTTTTTTTCTGGGTTTGCACCTGCGACAAGCCCCAGCGCATGCCCGTCTCGTGCGCTATTCAACACCAGGATGCAATAACAATACGAATGCACTCGCAGCATATCTACTCGCCTTCTCATTACCATTCCCTCTGGTATATAATACACAGGCGCAAACTGGAAGCAATCAAGCTTATCTCCCCGGCGTATTCGGAACCAGAGCGCCGCCAACAACGCAGCAAGCAAGCGCTATAGCGTGCGGGCGCTGCAGCGTCCATTGTCGACACTTACATAAGTACACACACACGCCAGTCCGCACGGTTACGCCCCGCAAACCCGCAGCAGCTTCACCCATCTGTCACACCTGCTCGCAAAGTTTGACGACGCGGCCACCCTCGTCCCGCTAATCCGCGTCCCCCCTTACATCCCCCCCCCCCCCCCCGCCCCCCGCCCCTTCCTCACGGTGACAGCGCCCTGCTCTCCCTCCTCTAGTACAACTCCGAATGAACTCCTCTCTCTCACCTCGCTAACGGGATTTCACTTAGTGCGCCACCGTCGCATAACTTACTTATGGAAGAGGTTAAACAGAGCCACACAACACGGTGATCACCCCGGCGTGTCGGGATACGTCTCTGTTCTATGGCGCCTATGCCCCAGCACGGTCGCGATCTCCCCCCCCCCCCCCCCCCTCCTCCCCCTCCCCCCCTCCTTTCTTTCAGTGCCCCAGCACCTATTCTTTTTTCTGTCTCTCTGGTCGCTGGTTATGTCCTGTACATCGCCGTGTTTGAACTGCTTTCCTGCGCGCGGCGTTTTATTTCGATCTCGGTATTAACGCTCGCGGTGCCGGACAGAGAGACGCGGAAACGGTGCCCGTGTCTATCGTCCGTGGCGGCGGGACAGAAAGTATAAAGAATGCGGAGGAGAGCGGGCTCTTTCATTTCTCTCGCTTCGGCGTGGCCTTTGTCGCGCGTAAAACGCGTCACATATGTCACGCCGCCGGGCGCGCAGTGAACCGCCGAGTTGCGTTCGCTGCGAGTGTAGCCCGTAGTGTAATATACACACGTATACAGAGCCTCTCCATCCGTCCAAACCCTTCCTTCCCCGCACAGTTCGCCGCAGCTTCAACGTTTAACCCGTCACAGCTCCCCGCTCATCATCATCAAACACTGTGCAAGCTGAGCTGTAGGTATATTACTTGAGCCGCTCTACGAGTGCAAATGAGGGTTGCAAGCTTACAGGCAAGCTTTACATGCGTTCGTTCACGTTCTCTATATCCGAGAAGACCTGCCTGTCATCGGTGCAGCCCGACACTGGCTTCTCTTTCATCGTGCTTTTTAAAAGGACACCAAATAGAAACACTAGATGAGTGCAATCCGGTGAAGTATTCTTTAAAAGGTCGATATACATTTTAAAACATCGCTTATGAGCGAAGAAAATGCAGGCCGAACTTTTTTTATTCAAATCTGGCGCCCAAACAGCAGTATACCCATAATGTCAGCATGATGTAACCAATATCCCAGTATTTTCGCATATTTGGGTCATTTACTTAAGCGAGAAAAATTTAAGAAAGCTTGTCAGGTTGGGCATTTGTTCAATTTAGGCTGCCGTGTAATCATGTTTTGCTTATCAGAAGTTAATCAACATCGAGCAGATGCTGTCACAATTCAAGAGGTGGCGTCACCAACAATCTTTCGTTTTTGCGTCCCTTCTTTCTCGCTAAGCCTCTGCTCACTGCGTGACTTCTGTAAGTGTAATTCACCAATCCAGCTTAATTAAGGTACGTAATTAGACAATTTTGATAATTAGGTACGTGATGCAAACACTTGCCTATTTTTTATTTTGATTTTTCATGGCTCGTGCAATACCTATCTTACCATATTTATGTCAAGAGCGCTATATTTCACATGGCGCCCTTTTTCAACGCCTCTTGTTTGAAATATAACTGCTGTTGTGACATCTAGTAATTTTTGGGTGTGCGCACCTCAGCCTATAGTTACATTGTAAAGCAGCACCCTCCTGCGTCCAGGAAACGCGTAACATTTACCTCGTCTATTGAGAATGATGTCATTGCTACGAGTTTCGGGGCGGCACGGTAATAAATCTTTAGAGCGGCCGCGCAAATAAATATATTAGAGCACGCTAAAAATTACTTCTCTGTGTTGATGTCTTCTTTGTCCTCGTGTGGCAGTGTATTCGGTGTTAGTATGCCTCCCCTGTTTCTGGTAGCGCATACCATAACCTCTACACTCGTCTTGCGTGTTAAATACAGGTGCCTACATGTGTTGTCACCGGCGATTCTCAAAAATAGCTTGTGCATTTCCGCGTCGTGCTGTATAGTACAGCTCACATACTTCCAAGGAACGGGCTTTCTTGGCCCTTGTTTGGCAGGATTGCGAACAGCGCAGGTGCTTCGAATTGAACGCGGTGAGTGCATCCACTGCACGTTACCCCATCAGATACTAGACCCTGACAGCGGAACAGGAAATGGGGGTGTCGTCGTGGGGTATAGCATTTTAATTTACTCAGCCAGTGGACGAGAAGGGATAGCGGAGCACATGCTATGAATGAAAACGAAGAGCGACAGCGGCGCTTTTTAACAGCATAAAAGTGGCCGTCAAGCACGCCAGTCAATACGTTCCGCGTGCCACAGGGCAGTTTATTAAGCGATCGTTTATAACGGGACATCTCTGCCCGCTAAGGGCTTCTGGTCGAACGCGTGCCTTTGTTGGCGCCGCAGTTGGCAGCTTATAGGTGCGGGGGATTGAATGGACGCATTGAATGCGTGAAACCAAGCGTCGCGCTCGCTTCCAGAGGCCGGTTTCGGGACGACGACAGCGGCAGCTTGAAGGGGGGTGGAAATGGGAGGTGGGGGGGGGGAGGTAAGCAGGGGGTTCTATCTAGGCACGAGGTGTGTGCCAAAGGTTACAAGGTTTGGGAAGGGGGCGGCGGAAAAGGGCGGGGGGTGTCGAGTATGGAGGGGTGCAACACCGAGAGCTCTTGGGTGAGCGGTGCACCTTAGCCGAGGGACGATGAAAAGAGATCAAAAGTGGGTGGGGGATGGGGGAGAGGTTGCGGTGTAGTGCGGTGCGCGCATCGCGGACGCGAGTGTGTAGGTTCAAAGCACGCTTTGGTGAGGTCGTCGAACAAACCTTGAAAGCGACCCCGCTTTTGTCCACTCCTCCCCCAGGATGCCAACTATAACGCTGCATGGTGGATGGAGCCTGGCGCAAAACAGTCATCAGTAGACCACCACACATCTGCCACTTTCTAAAGCTCCCGGACTGCTCACTGAGAAGAGGGGGGGGGGGGGGGGGGGTGCGTACAGAAGTAGAAACCACGCTGCGCGATCGGAGGCGTAGAAGGAAGCGCCTCGCGTTGTGGGGCGTATACAG
Organism: Dermacentor silvarum; assembly: GCF_013339745.2. Taxonomy (NCBI): domain Eukaryota; kingdom Metazoa; phylum Arthropoda; class Arachnida; order Ixodida; family Ixodidae; genus Dermacentor; species Dermacentor silvarum. The sequence goes on from NC_051157.2 coordinate 31,520,590, forward strand.
AAGCAACGGGAGTCAGTGGTACGTATCGGACTCGGCGAGTCGGCACTAAAAGACGCCAGATGACCTGGGCGAACCGAAGAGCGAGTCGATCGAGTGCATACCGCGATTTAATCGCGGTGAACATCAATCGTAGTCTAGCTTAAAAGTGGTCTCCAACTGCGCAGTCGAGTAGTTTGTTGCCCGCCACAGTCGCTGGCTTGCTTCTTCGTATACACCGTCCCTGTCTTCCTGCTGTGGGGCCCGGTATAGGCTCGCATGACACGCGATTCGCCCGATAACACACAGTATAGAAAGTGGATGTGAAGCGACGTGTTCTGAACCCGACTCTGCAGGGAGTGCATGTGATTAATGAACTGGGAGGGTAAGTGGCCACTAAATACGATCGCCCACGCTCGTATAAGTGGCGTACCTAAAACGACTGCCCCGCTCGAGCTACTTGGAGGTTGCACCACGAGGAGCTGGTCTAGCTGCCTCAATAAAGCGAACGACGCTTTTCTTCTGCTCTTACAATGAATTTCCTTTCTGCATGAACTAAGTTGTCTCTATTATTTATAAATGTTCATATCGTTAAAGCTTGAATCTCTCTCTATATATAAGTGCTGTGAGCTGCACTTTAGTATATGAAAGCTTTAATAGTTAAATTTTCGAATACGAGAGAAACGTCCTTCGAATATGGAATCGAGTACCAAATACATACGATTTCTAAACAAAGAGAAAAAAAAAAAGCTGATATATGTTATTCAATACATGTTTTGCCTTTTATTGAATGTCAGGTCAACGGAAAAGCTTGCAGTATTTATTTTTGTATTGTTAGACTACTGTTTGAATCAGTGTACAGTGATTTAATTATAAAACTGAAGTGTTTATGCAAGGAGCCAATTATCAACTAGCGCTGTTGCTATACGCTATCTTGCAAAACCTCTGTGCTTGCTCTGGTTAGTCTGCAAATTTTGCTTTTCATGTTTAATTAGCATCAAGGGTAGCCTGTAACGTAAACATTTACCGACAATATTCAATTCCGACAATTTACCGACAATTATTCAATAGCCATTCATTATCGTTAAGATAACATCACAAAATGTAAGGCAAATATGCCTGAAGCTATAGAGATGTTGAAATGTTGGTTACAGAGTGACACCGAAGGGGGTTGGAGGAGGGGGGTGGTCGGCTATACTTGGAGATATAAGCGGTCGAAAAAGGCCCTGAAAAAAAAAAAAAAGTACACGGCCCATGCAACCCGTACACATGGTAAACCAGCGAAGCTGAAATGTGCGTCCCCGGTGTTTATCACTGGGTTAATCCCGACGGTTCATTACAGTATTTATCAATTATTGGTTACGTTTTAGTCTAGCTCGGCCGCACGAACCGCCGGATCGGCCCGACATTGCCGCTTGCGCTCCCGATCTTCTGCCGTGGCGTTGGCGCGACGGCGACGAAATCTCACGCGCTCCTGCTCTCGGCGGCTCATATACCCACATATCCAATGCGGGTATGAGCCACACGTGATTTTATTATCGCTAATCGTGATGTGAATGACGAGCATGTGATGTTATTGGTGTCATGACCTATTAGTCATACATTCGTACCCTTTCATGCGAATTTCAGTATATACCAAGTGAACGAGACGCGAGTTTTCGATAGGTATATTTCCGCGAGAGGGTTTCTGTGGTCGGACCAGGAGTGTTCGGCCTAGGCCTATACAGCTTCACTGTAAGATAAACAACGACAAGGCGATCATATCTGGTGCATTATGACAATGACAGTAATGAAATAAAAGAACAGTGCCTCACCAAATGTACGTAACAGGGTGCTGTACTCGTTGAAAAAGCTATGTGCAGTATATACTGCAGATTGTTTTATAGGATTTCGAACACGGCAAGATCGGCCAAATAATACGTTGCTTTCTCTAAATCAAGAAAGCAAATTTGAAGGCGCGAGGCACGCTTAACGTCTTCAAACTATTGTGCAGAAGTAATGTCCCCCATGCAAACGCGGTTCTCCTGCAGCAGTGTCCTGAAACAGCGTCTTCATTTGCATCAATCTTTCTCCTCGTGACTGTAGCAGTTGCTTTCCTTTACAACATTCAAGCAGCACCGAATATTCTACAATTTCGAATAGTGAATTCTCGAATCAAATACGATTCGAAAAGAAAGCAATGACTATTCGATTCGTATTTGAAATTTTGGATATTTGCACGCACCTATTTTGAAGTACTTAATTAGGAAAATTTGTCCGCTGAAAGTTCACTCAATTTGAGATCACCAGCGTGAAGATATAAACTGTCTTCAGGCTTCTCACTAATGAAGATAAATTGGTTTGTTCTACATTTTTTTCATTTCTACATTTGAATCTACAAGCTGATCGACTCTCATTTTCCTTCTTAAAATTTTTGCTTGCACTGACTTATCCAGGGTGTCAAAGCATCGTTCAAGACCCAGTCGTGAATAGAAAGGTAACCTGCGGCGTATAGAATACTTCTCTCTCTTGCGACTACATTTTTCACACTAATGTGTTGCGGTTTAACGAAACCAGATAGATGTATTCGCCTTCGAATCCAGAGGTGGTAGCCAAAGGCGTCTTATATATAGCGGCCATCGCGACCTGATTAATAAAAGTATTGTTTTTCCAAAGGCCGAGTTTCTACAATGGTAAAATAAGTTTGTATTTTATCTTTTTACCCCTTAGGACAGCCTTTGCTGTTAGAACGACAAGGACATTCTCGGTCGGCTCTGCACGTCTCCGGACCTTCACGCGCCAACGAAAACTCACTGCAACGAACAGAAGGCTGAGAGAGACGTCGGGAACGAACCCGCTTTCATCCGCAAGACAGATGCACGATTACGGATCGAGCAGACGCGACAGCTTCAAGGACCTGCAGCGGCAGATGGCCCCGGGCTGCAGCACGCGACCTCGCTGCCTCGCGCCGCGTGCACCAATCAGGAGTTCTCTTGTAGGGCCACGTGCTGCCCGGGCGGCTGCGCCGTGCGGCGGGCGCCCTACGTACTATACTAACGCGTGTTGTCGCGTGCCGCGGCACGTGCATGCGTGCGCAAGCGTACACGCAGGCCGGCGGCGAAAGCGCCCCGCTATACCTGTCGAGGCAAGTGTCGCCGTGCGACGGGGGCGCCCCTCTTGTCGTTTTCGTCCTCGACGACGCCGTACTGTTGTCGCGGTCAGAGATGGCAGTTTGATTACAACGTGGCGCCTGCCGCCGCCATTGTCTTCCGGGGGGCCAGACCCGAGTGCGTCGGCTCTCCCGATCTGTCCCTTTCTTTTCCCGCCGCCGCCGCCGGCGGCGGCGAACTGTCGCCTCTGATTTGGGTGTGGTGAGGCGAGCGCAGATGTGGCCTGCGTTAAATAAGGCGTCACCTTTGTGTGCCGCTGGTGATGCGGCTGCTTTGATGGGCGGGTGTTTTAGCTGCTGGCCGCAGTTTAGAATTTGTCCCTCGTTCGGTGGCGGCCTGACCGTGAACTTCACTTTGGCTTAGGTCCGTTTCGTCGTCCTTTTCTGGTCGCTTTTAGTATTGGAAAGTGCTTACGGTTATAAATTGTTGTACGCATTTCCCCGAATTAAGACTGAAGTCAGATGTCCTTATAGATTGTCACGGGTTCGTGGCACAAACGAAATTTGCGTATCACACAGTATAGGCCTCTGCATTTGTAAAGACGTTTTCTTGGTTTTGCCGTTGCCCCCTGTTAGTCTGCAGCTGTAATTTCTCTTTCATTTCTATTATAGCGTTGAATTTCTCGAATAATGTTTATGGGATCCGGTTTGAGACAAGGTGTCAAGAACCGAATCAAAGTAAAGAGAGGAAGCGATGTAAATCTTGTTATTTAGTTTAGGTTGTCGTAACACGACGAATCAAATATTCAGTCTTCAGAACGCAATGATGTCCAGGAGCATAAATTGCACATTATACTAGCTCTAAGACATGCTCACGAGTGGCTGTCCTGCGAAGAGCGAGGCAAAGCCACGCACAGATGGCTTCAGCATGACAGCGTGTCTCCCCCTCCGGCGGCTGACCGCGTGATGGACGTCGTGCTTCTTTCCTTCCACTTGAAGTGGAGGAGCTGCGGGGATGACGCTTTAATAACGGACCCTGTTTACACGACAGCAGACCGTGTCGCGACCCTCTTCCCTCATCCTTAACAGGACAACCTCTCGCTCCCCCCCCCCCCCCCCCCTCCTCTTACCCCGCGTGCTAGAAGCGAGCATTCGGGGACGCACATACATTTAGGCCAGACGCTCTATCTCTCTCTCTCTCTGAACAGTGCGTCCGCTTGTCGCGCCGATAGAAAACTGAGCACTCTCTTAGATTGAACCTGCTGCTGCTGCTGCTGCTGCTGCTGCTGCTGCTGCCAGCGGTGCAGTTCTGTCCGGCAAGCGACCCGCTCACAGCCCTGCCCGCCGCCGCCGCCGCTTCCTCTTCTTTCTTCCCGCGACACCCTTTCTGGACTGGTCACGTGTCAGTGGCAGCGTACCCTCCCAGTTCTGCCACCACCCCTCACCCCGACTTCGCGGCAGCTACCCAGCGTTGGCAGGAGCGAGCGAGCAAGCCAGCAAGTAAGAGAGGGAGAGAGAAGAGAAGCGCTTGTTATTTTATTATAAGCTCGTTTATCTCGACCGGCTCATCAGGGGAAATCGAGGAAGCATGCAGTTTTCAGGCATGCCACGGAGAGAATGGAGAGCGCGGCGGGACGGTGGCACAGGACGTGGTGGCGTTAGCTGTGTGCGCGTGCGTGCGTGCGTGCGTGTGTGCGAGTGCGCGCCACAGACCAGTCGGGGGGTGATATGTGGCGGTGGGGGCCTAACACTCGAGCCGCGCTTGTACAGAACCGGAACCATTGGACACGGGTTCGAACACAAACAAAAGATGCGGGAGAGCGATGCTCTTGCGTGCCCGTTTCTCCTTTTCATCCTATTCGTTGTTGGCCCTATCGCTGCCTTTTCTCTTTCTTTCTTTCGTTCTTTCTTTCTTTTTGTTTCTTCCGGCACCATGAGCGCATCAGAACAACGTTTAGCACGCTTGGGTGGCCTCCGCTCGGTCCTTTTCGAATCCGAGCATCCACCTTTTCTGCGGTGTCACTCTCACAGCGCGTTTGTGCCACTTCGATTTTGTTTGCACATTGCCTCCTATACCCGTGCAAGGTACTGTTTAGGCGACAAAAGGCTCGTCACGCAGAATACGTTCCTTTATCTTTACATTGTTCGTTAACCGTGGAACGTGCTCAGAATTGGAGATAAGCGTTAACATTACGAAATTTAAAAAGGGTGTGCCTAAAGGGATACTAAAGAGAAACTTTATTTGGATAGTAGTTATACTGTATAATTGCTTGTTTCCATTAGGTAATTTTAATAATTTGTACGCCTACTGCTTTTAGACTCCATCATCCTGTTGTAAACTAATATGCCGTACCGATAGGAAGTCCCTTTTGACAGTTTTACTTTGGGGTTTCTTCCTGTGACACTTATGCACCAACACGCATCTGCGTCTTTATGATGTGATAATAATCTTCATTTCAAGCACAAATTTTGTTTAGCCTAGTGAACTGCGTCTTCAAGATTCGGCTTGCACTCTTATTCGGCACGAAAGAAACGGGTTGTTCGCGGAGAAAACAAATATATGAAAGTTTTCATTTTCTTTTATGCCCCGTCTAACCGCAGCGCCGCTACATTATTACACGCGTCATGCATTCCGAAGTTGTATTGTACGAAATCCTTAGCAGTGGACTTGTTTTCCGAGTGTAAGCTCTGCGGTCACGAATATGATCGCATGCGTTCGATATAAACAGCAATGAGGCTTGCCTTAAACTGGAAGAATACACCGAAAGTTCATATTCAAAGTTAAGATTCCTCATATGGCAGGGGGTAAATTAGTCTTTCGGTGGCAGGCAGGCTGCCTATTATGATGTTCTCGTTATACGCACACTGTTATATTTTCGTAAATGCACTATACCTCGTTAGAAAAGTTTATTAGACCTTCTATGGACAGCTTATAAATAATCGCCCTTGGTATGTGGCACAATAGTACTCCTTGAACTGGAATTACCAAAAGAGACAGACATTATTTGCAGCATAAATAATAATAAATAAATAAATAAATAAATAAATAAATAAATAAATAAATAAATAAATAAATAAATAAATAAATAAATAAATAAACGAACGAACGAACGAACGAACGAACGAACGAACGAATGAATGAATGAATGAATGAATGAATGAATGAATGAATGAATGAATGAATGAATGAATGAATGATTGAATGAATGAATGAATTTCTACCATCCAACGCTAGTTCGATATACACGAGTCAGGACCGACCACAATCCATTCACCGTGTACACGCCAGAAGCTACACTGTAATATGGGCCACTTGCGGTCGGGCACCTGCCTCGGCAGCTGGTGTCAGTCAGCCGAAAAGGCGGCCACCGCGGATGGCGGGGAAGAACCTGAGCATCGGCGGGGGTTTCTATTGCTGCACAGCGGGACGCGAAGCTTTCCGAGAGATCATCGAGCGCCACGCTGGAATGGATCTCGTCAATGAATCGAGGTGCCCGCCTCAAATGGCCAGTCGCCGAAGGGGAAGGGGGGGAGGTGCAGCTCCACGGCATCGTTTGGAGAGAGTCAAGCTAACCGGAAAATGCAGGGCTTCTGGGCTATTATCGGGTTCTCGGTCACGCGTATATGCACACTGCGGCGCTGGCTCTTTCATTGTCGTTGGCAATGTAATCGAACGCGCTGAATGTTTCATAATCTTCTCTGGCGTTCTTACTCGCGTAAATAGCGTGTTTCGGTATATTAGGTGCGTGCAGACAGAACTACTTCGTTAGCGGGGAATGCCGACGCATTTTCGTATAGTAAGGAGCAAATTATTGCGGCCAGAACGATTACTATGACGAGTGCGATATCTCTACGTTTATTCATGACTGTGCTACGGTAACATGTGCACGCAATCGTGACAAAGTGGCTGCCTCCACGGAACAGTTCTTCTTACGCATGCTAAAGCAAAAAATGGTCAAATCGGTGAGTTGGTGTGGATTCATAGCTAATTTAGGAATAGCGACAGGAACAGAACTAAGAAGGGAATAAATGCGCATTGCACGTTGAGAAGAAGAAAAGCCCATATATGGCCTTGGCTATAAGTAAGTTAGGATGCTGGGACTGCACGCAGTAGATTTGGTAATGCCTCGGCTGAGTGAAAAACAATCAGTGCGCGATTTTGACTCACGAATAAATGCAATTATTTTTTTTTCAGCGGAAGTATATAAGAAAAAAAAAAGTGCAAAGGCCGGTAGACTTCAGCTGATTCATCCGGTCCGAAACTCGTTTACAGCAACAGCAGCAGGCTCTCACGGTGGACACCGCAATCTTTTCAAGAACAGCTTCATTGCGATCAATAAAATGTCCGCCATAGTGCGCTACAATATAGTACCTACTGTGGTTTCCGAAAATACGTGCAGAGACGCCACCACTCTCAGAGTCCATGTCGCGCCCAATACCCACACACAATACCAAGCGCCAAAACTGGAATGCCGGTGGTCCTCCGTATGATATGTTAATGCTGCTTGGCCTACATAGTTTCTGAAGGTCTGGAATGTATGATCGACATGCCGAAAGCTCGCGATCTACTACATCTGTTTATCGTGAAACTGTAGCTTCTGTACGAAGCGTGTATACTAAGAAGGAACTTTCGCCGGACTGAATGCGCATGTTGGACACATGTGTATGCTTACCCGAGTTTGTAGCGAGCCCGTAGCGATGCTATCTCACTAGTATAATACGCCCCGTTTTCTGTTTTTAATCTATTAAATAAAGAAATGGTGCAGCCGCTATTGCGTCTAGCTGGCAATCGCACATTGCCGCAGGGGTATGCGCAAGCAGACCTGATACTTCGCGTGCCAACAGCAGAGCCGTAACATACAGCTTATAGCGAGCACAGACAATAGAACATACCGTAACATGCCGCCTATAGCGAGCAATAGAACATGTTGCCGGTTTGACATCTTGAGACTTTTGTATCACAGCTCATCTTGAGACAAGAAACAGTTTGTCTTTTCCTGCGTAATATGGCGAAGGGTGAATGTGAGGATAACTAGGTGGACCTAACGACCCGATAACGACGCTGACGGTTGTCGGAGTAACGGTCGACGGCCGTCGGAGGACGGACATATACGCACCAAACACAGTTTTCGCGCTCTTGAACTGCTGCCGCTGTAAAATATGCTAGAACCAAGCCAATTGGCGCGTGAGACAGACACACGCACCTGTACTCTGGCCTCGGTGAGGTCCGTCTTCATGGCGATCTCCTCGCGCGTGTAGATGTCCGGGTAGTGCGTCTCCTGGAAGGCCCTCTCGAGCTCCTTGAGCTGCGCCGACGTGAACGTGGTGCGGATGCGACGCTGTTTGCGTTTCTCCGTCAGCACGCCCTCGTGCGCCGCCGCAGCCGCAGCAGCCGCTGCCGTGTACACCTTGTAGGGAATCGCACCTGCGTCCATTCACCGAGGAAAAAAAGAAAAAAGGACGCGTGGTTACTATTGCGAAGGAGGGTCGGACTGGAACGTGAGCAGAGAGAAATCACTGCATGACACTTCTGGGATACCGATGAGCGAGAAGTGTACAGGATGTCCAAACAATCACGCTCCAAGATTTAAAAATATGCAGATGTCACGTAGCTGGGCAGAACCAAGGTAATGTTGTTTGCCGCCGCTTGGAGATAGTCAAATTATTCTTTACATTCCGCCTAATTACATAATTAGTCAAATAGATTAATCAACTTCTCAGATGTTATAGTTAGATGAAGAGTGTCGATGAGAACATTGTAAAGCAACACGAGAAACTTCCGATACAGCTTTCTGTTTGATCAATACGTGCTACATAAAAGTGTTTTTCCGAGCATGAAAGAAGCCCTCGAACACACACGCAAAGTGCCTCGAGCGGCCGCCGCGGCCGGAATCAAACCCGCGACCTCGATCTTAGCAGCTCGATGCCATGGCCATCTGCCTCGGCGGATAGTAACTTGTTGGAATTGAACAGCGGCATCTGAAGTGCAAAGGAATCGACAATCACAACCGATGCTTTACAAACTCAAAGATTGTAAAGCGATATCGCAACAAATACGAACGGAGCTAACAGAAAGAAAGAAAGAAAGAAAAGGAGAGAGAAAGAGAGAGAGAAAAAGAAAGTGAGAAAGAAAGAAAGACAAGGGATAATGACACTCGCTCCTAGTGCCACACGTAAGCCTAACGGCTTCATTTGAACGCATGGGACATGCACTCTTTGTCCCAGTAATCCTTAGCTAAGCTGTTGAACGAAAAAAAAAAACGATTAAAAAAACACGGTGCAAGATGCAATTATAAGACATACGGTGTTTAGACATCAGAGGTCTGACGACCGCACACCGTAGGTCTTAAAATTGTGTCTTTCTACATGTTTTTAAAAAATAATTTGCTTTCGTTGAACAGCTTGGCTAACGTTAGCAGGGACAACCTATATATGCCGATGTATAGCTATGTGCGAGCATTTTTTATTTGTTTTTCTGTCTCCCCTTACCCCAGTGCAGGGTAGCAAACTGGATACCTATCTAAAGGTTAACCTCCCCGCCTTTCGCATCTCATTTATCTCTCTCTCTGTCTCTCTCTCTGGACAGCTATAGTGCGGTCAGCAGTAACTTCCTGACTTTCCTTTTCTTCACGTGATTTAAAAAATAGTCTTCTACTGCTACTACTACTACTACTACTACTACTACTACTACTACTACTACTACTACTACTACTACTACTACTACTACTACTACTACTACTACTACTATTACTATACACCTCCTCTCTCTCCCTGTCATCTTTGTGTTCCCCTTTCTCATTCCCCCGGTGTAGGGTAGCCAACCGGACATTATTCTGGTTAACCTCCTTGCCTTCTGCCTTTCTCCTTCCTCATCCACTACACCTACTACTACTACTACTTACTAACTACTACTACTACTACTACTACTACTAACTACTACATTACAACGAATACATCTCTAAACCATGCATCCTTCGTGACGTGACCTTTTAAGAAACGCTCACGACGAGGGCGTTGCGAAAGCGACCCCTCCAATGACCGCCCCATCAAAATATGGCGAAAGGATCTGTAATGTGGGCACAGCACGAAGCGCATTCGGCGCCAAGTTTGCGACCAGCCAGCGCGAAAAGAAAGCACCGCGATAAGGGAGCGGCGTCCGCGGGGGTCGCAAATTGAGCGTGTAGACCGCGTCTTCCGCCCGGACGGTTCGGCACACGTCGAGTGCGGCTGCACGCAGACCGCGAGGGCCGCTGCAGTCGATGGCAACCGCAGCCTAACCCGGGATGTGCGTGAGCTCACCACGGGAACGCTGTCTTCGGTTGGAGAATTTTAAAAGCGAAGCTTTCTAGGTGGACCATCGCGTACTTTGCTGCCCCTATCTGGCCCTTCGGTGCCGCTGCCTTGCCGAATAACTCGTACACAAGACGGCACTCGTATATAACGAATCGGCTTATGTGTATAGCCCTATCTGTAGTATACCCCTTAAATAGAACGTGTTGCTGGGCTAGTTGGTTTATACTTGCAGGTCTGCTGTGATTGGATGTTTGTATGCAGTTCTACACGACCAGGAATGTTCCTTGCCACTTACGCGTCGTGCGGTCGGCGCACCTTTTTTGCTTCTTTTTATGTACGTATGCGGCCAGTTCCGAATAAACTTTAGTTGGGAGTTGCCGCTTGTCTTGCGTCTGCCTTCTTTTTTGTTTGGCCTAAGGTGTGTGCTTGTCAAACCTGCACCTACGACCTAGATGTTGCCTGTAGCCACCTTTGTTTTCTTCGAGATTACGCAGAGAAGCAACAAACGGTACCTAAATATCCTCACGGGAACAAGTACCTATACACACCTTCAAGCACATTATTTCTTTAGTAAAGCGTAGCCTTTTATGCCTTCTTTCCCGGTGTTTGACGCGTCGGCTTAGTCGGCTTCTTGCCGAGTAAAGTGGGCCAACTTCTTAAACTAGTGCAATATTGTACCGGGCTGATCCCGGAGGTGGCGTGACGAAAAGTGGGCCCATATCCCGGAGACGGTCTAAACCGCGGTCGCGTGAATCCCGTGAGTCGCGTGTTGGGGGTTTCCGCGTCTTCCTGATTTTCCGGGTAGGCACGTAATCGCTATGCTGTAGAACACGTTCCAGAAGATGAAAAGTTTGATAGCGTTCAATTGACCACTTCACGAAAGCTTCGCTTCATATGGGTTCCAGAATGCGCGTTGGATCGGCATAATTTTTGAAACGCGCTTGAAATCACCGCGGGAATGGAGTGGCCTGCGCCATAGAGGCCGCTAGAAAAATTTCTAAAAGGAACTCTGGTCATAGTGTCTACGGGACCTGCAAATATGACAGTTCAGCCAGCGTGTGAATGATGGGCAGTGCCTGAATTTGTACTGCTTGCTTCAAAGGGCTTTGCGATTGTGCGAATTGACAATGTTCCAAAAAAAATTTTTGCGCTATAAGTGCAATCATTCGAAATGATCGCGCATGTGCGCAGACTAATTACTTTCCTCTCTATATATAAAACTTCGATTGCATGAAAATTTAGAAAGATAGCGCGACACAAATAACGTCACAAGATCGTTTGAAGCCACAAGAACAAATATTAGACAAATCGATGCGCTAACCATCAATCCAACGGTATATGGTTGAACGATCGCAGCGTCAGAGTTTGCTCTGGTAAATTTTATAAGTGGTCGACGCGCCTCTACTGAGCCTTCGATGTGTTGCGGCCCGACCATATGTGCTTCAAAAATGCCGCTGATATTGCACTAAAGCAGTAAGCTACTCAGAACAAAAGCATAGGTTTCAAAGCAGCTCGAATGGATGATGATGATGATGATGATGATGATGATGATGATGATGATCTTAAATTCTTTGAAACATACCAATTCACGGGGATTGGCCAAGAATCGGGCAGATTTTCTATATGTGATAAGCGAGTAAATTTAGAAATACATAATTTTGATAAATAAATTAAAACGAGTAAACCATAGACGAATCAGTAAACAGTCATTATAATAGAACACAGAAAATTAACACGCACAAATATCGTTGTCGTCTTCATCGCTTAACATCATTATGGTATTGAGTAGCCATATGGCACAATGAATGAATGAATGAATGAATGAATGAATGAATGAATGAATGAATGAATGAATGAATGAATGAATGAATGTAAAATGCGTGCTCTCACGGCTCCTGGCACGCGAGGCTTGATGTGTACCTAAGCCGTATCAATATTTTCAAAGAACGGAATTGACAAATACTGAAAGCGGGTGAGATAACAAAAGCGCCAGTTATCACGACAAGCGGATCATTCAGTCGCAAAGCAGCGTTCCTTGCGCTCGGCAATGGCGAATGTTTCAGCACGAGAAATAGAAGAAACATAATATCCACTTTAATCCACCAACGCGTAATTTAGAACATATATTTGCTGTTGAATCAAGTGCATAAAAAGTGACGGCGTCGCACACGCAGTGGCATTGTGTCAGTACGCGTGTGTTGTTTTACAGTAAGATTTACAGCACAATTTCATCGTACCATCTCCTCAAAAAGAAAAAAAAAAGGAAAAAAAGAAAGAGAAAAGATTAGAAAATGACGTTTTACTTTCGCATCCCGCGCTCTCAGCAGTCGCAATCAACAGTGGAGGCGTTTTTCGACCTCGCCCTATACCACCCGTTCTATACGAAGACGAATTTGAATCCCTCTACAAATATCGCAGCGCTGGTGTACATGTGAAAGGCTATTTCCGCGAATGGTCGTTTGGTTTTTGCGACCAAAGAACGGATATCTGATTCTCTTAGGCGAAGTGATTTCCACGCTTGTGAACCCTTTTCCTGATTGCCTATACAGCCATCCCCGTCGCATTTGTTATCTTTCTTTCTTTTGTTACCCGATGTTCTAAACAAGAAGCGTTCTACCGTAACGGCGCCCACTTTGCCGACAGCGTAAACTAAGAACGATGGCGTCTTCGCGGTGGGGACAACGCGAGTACCGTTTCCTTCCCTCTTTCGCGTGGTGCCAACCGGCACAACAACGCCGGCATCTTCAAGCCCGGCTCTGCTCCGCGGAAGGACGGCGTTCGCTCCTCCCGGAGGCATCAACAGATGAAATGCATTTCGTTATTAGGCCGCAACTCGTCTCTTCCGGAAGACACATCACTTGTATGTCTGCGTCGCTTCCACCACGTGACGGGCGCGCGCGGTGTAATGCAAATGTTTTTGACCCACCCTCCAATTCGTCAGCGTGCACGCCGACCGCGCTTCGGTGCGGTGGCATTGCCGAAAATTAATGCGAGTCCCGTTTCAAACTACAACTAGAGCGAAGGCGAGGTCCTGAGGAGAAGAAGAAAGAAAAATGTGCGAGAACTATTTGCGCGAGCTTTGAGGCCTCGCATCGTCGGGTCGAATGAATACTGATGACGTCGGTATAGCTGGCGCTCCGGCGTCCGCGTGAAGAATTAGCGGTCGCGGTCCCCGGCTGAGCTGGTGCGGCTTTCCCATTTCCAGTGTTTTGTAAACGCGTGCTTGAACGGATACGTGGTCTCCAAAGCGTGGCGCGTGACAAAAAGAAAGAACACTAAATAAAGAAGGGTTTTTAAGCGTACTTAAAAAGACGAAATGGCGCCTTTAGCGAAAACAAACTCGCATTGAGATTCAGCCGTGCGGCTTGCTGCGCGCGCAATTGTTTTTCGAGCGTGTAAATCTGTTGTCGCGAGACGCTAACACCATTATCGGGTAAAGCTGTCCTAAAATGGCGACGGCTTGTAGCCGGAAGAAACAATCAATTTGCTGCTGTGATTTCTTTCCTTTTTTTCTATATTAATTTGACTGCCAACCAAAACTCCTTTATTCGCTGAAATGCTCCTAAGCCCATTTCCCTGTTATCCCTTAATCGTATAAAATGTATTGTTTGCTGAGAAGTTACAAACTTGTTACCAAATAGTTGCCAACATTTTTCGGATGACACCCAAATAAATCAAGCAACAGCAGCAAACAGGCACAATTGTTTTTTTTTCTTCTTGTTTTTATTTATTCGTATATCAGTTGTACTCGCCTATGATTTCTCTGTAAATTCTCTTAGATCTTTTAATGACATGTAATAACTACCGCTTCCCTTCATTATATTTATTTCATTGTACGTGACAAATTTAGCTTATGTATAGCATGATTCCTTATCTTTCATAAGCCACTCAGTCTGATTTTTTATTCTTTGAAAAGTTGATGCAAGCTTGTCACCGAAATTTCTTTCTTTGGATACATTAGGTTTCAATGCACAAAATGGAAATTCTATGAAGTAAAATAATTGACATAACTTGGCGATTGGTATAGCTTGTTCACGAGAACGTATCTCCAGCCTCATTCTAAATCATTGGCATCAAACTTGAACGAATACAAAGGCAGTGCAAAAAAAAATATGTTCGTGTGCGCGAGAACTTGGGGTTGTAAGAAACGAAATGGTACGTTGCGCACAGTAGTAGCCTACAAAATTATGTTTTCGCGCACTGATTCCTGGTCATCACTAGAGTGAGGAAGAAAAATAAACGGCTCTGAAGCGTTCTCTCGGAAAAACGAGGTAACACATACTTCTGTAGGGTATATACCAACGAACGCTTGGAAAACTGCATGAACAGCGACAAGCAATCAGTAGGTCTGCCAGATATAAAAATTGACTAAACGTACACGTGCATAAAAGCACCGCGGAAACGCGAGAACGTTGTTGTTGTTGATAATGATCATGATGATGATCCTTCAAAACATAGCAAGTACCCGTGTAAGGGGGGGGGGGGGGGGGGCTAGAAACGGCAGGTGGTTGTCACAGAAAATGAATTCCGGAAAACGAACTAGAAAAGGTAAAACTGTGAAGAAAACAGTAGCGTGTAATTGAGAACGTGTCGCAAGGAATTTCGCGTCTTCTTTCTCATTTGTACTTCCTACTGACGAAACCATAAACAATGCTAAGGAAAGAAATAAGCCAGTACATTCATTCGACTAACCAATAAATAAATACCGTTGCGCTCCTAAATGATCGCACAGAGAGGCGCACTGCTTTCATCGACGGCTGATCACGCCTTGGCTAGCCCACATCAGCGGCCAAGAGAAGAAAAAGAATAAAAGAGCCCTCTGTCGAGAGAGGTTTCGCTGGCCAGCAGCAACACAACAGCGGCGGCCGCAAACGGCGCGCTGCGTTGAAAGGAAGAGAGATTGCAAAGCTCGCCATAGATGCGCGATGACGATGGCTGGAAGAGAACAATGCGCCGCCGCCGCCGCAAAGCTAGCTGCTACGGCGCGTGTGTTTTCGGAGCCCGCAGAACAAAGGCTTGTTCGGCATCGGCGGCTGCGAGGAGCGGGTGGTGGTGTTGCGAGGATTGAGAGAAGACGCCTCTAGGATAGGGAGTACAGGGAGGGACGAAAGACGGGACGCGAGGAAAGACGAGATGAAAGAGACAGAGAGAGAGTCTGTGTGTGTGTGTGGTCTGGCGAGGAGGAGGAAGTGAGGAGAGGCGAGGCACAGCTGCGCATGCGCAGTGGGGTGCGACAGACCCCAGGCTCATCGCTCGGCGGCGGCGGGCCCGTGTCTGCGCCGCCGCTGCCGTGGATAGGGAAGGAGCGATGGAAAACAACGGGGCACTCCGTGGAAGATGAAAAGGGTCCTAATCAGGTTAGGGCTCCGAGATCTCTCGGCGCCCGAGTTCTCTGCTCTTAGTCATACGCGCCATCACGAGGAAAGAGGGGACAGCGGAAAGGCAGGGAGGAGAGAGAGAGAAAGAGAATGCGTGGCGTTCCCGACTGCCCTTCTACTCGTTCTCCTCCTCTACCACCACAGCCTCTGTTGCTGCTCTGCGGCTTCGGCAGGCCAGCAAGCAAGCAAGCAAGCAAGCAGCACACTCTGCCGCTCGGCACGAGCTTGGAGACGAGCGTCTGCGCGTGTGTGTATGTGCTTGCGCTAGCCAAGCACGCCAGTCGACGCGATGCACGGCCTCGTATGTCGTGGTGGCAGTGCTTGGGGCTGATGCCGCTGCTGCTTCTGCTATGCTGACTACGTCCGAGGGGGATAGGCGCTGCTGTGGGCGAGTAGACCGGGTGCGCGAGGAGCGCTACATCTCCTCCTCCGGTCTCCGCCTTCTCGCCCAAGTGCGTGGTGTATTCCCCGCGAGCTTAGGAAACAGAGCAGGGCTATGTACGCACAGGAATGGATCGGGCGGACGAAAGAAGAAAGAAAGAAAACCTTCCACTTCGTCATACTGTGGATGGAACACTCGGCCAGATTGTCAGACGGCTACTTGCCCTAACCGTAGCAGTTTTGTCCCTGGAACCGCGGGCGAGACACAGTCGTGCTATGCTTGGTTGGATGTGTAAGTATGACTATATTGTTGAGAACAATATGGTTAAATGACTAAATAAATCGAGCTAGTGGGACACCGGCTTAATATGAAACGTAACGTCCTCTTGCAAGGCTTGCGTTAGCCCGTCAGTATTTCTTTTTCTGTGTCGAGAATGCCATCAAACGTATATGCGATGTGACGTTGTATTGTTGTAGCGTAATCGTGTCCAGAAAGCTTGTTCAGCTTTTGAAATGTTGTTCTTTTGAACGTACGTAACTTGATATATTAGCAGCAAAAAGCTCCAACGCCTGACACAATGTACGAAAAAAAAAAAAGAAAAAGAGTTGCATATTAAATTACTTTTGCTTTTATCGATTACATTCTATGTACTTAGACCTCCCGAAGCCACTTTTGCTTATTACAGAATTTCTGAATAGCCAATGCTGTTATAATAAAAGGAAGATGAAACAAAGTAGCAAAAAAGTAACCATGTATTGCAATATAATTTTTAACTAAGAAGAACCACTTGAAAAAGAGCAACAATACGAATAGGAAAGATAAAACAGCCCAGAGGTATCGTAGTAAGCAACAGGACAAATAAAACAGCCGGAATAGAACTATTCATCCAATTCTGCCAACTCACATATCTTTGTATAAATTAGAAAAATTGTTTTTGTATGTTAGCAGTTCGTAAAATTGTTTTAGAAAATAACTTGAGGTGGAAAACCTATGTAACCTTACAATACAAGTTTGGTATAACGTGCATTTTACAAATTTATGAACGTGCGAGTCAGATAGCATCGATAAAATTAAAAATAAAAAGAAATATTACGTTTTACAGGGACCCAACAGGAAGAAAGCATTAATTTTCTAACAGACTGGCTTCAATGACGTATTGAATAACACCAAAAGATTAGGTTTTTTTTTTTTTACGGATACCCCCCAACCGACGCAGCAAATGAGATAATAGCACGCGGAAATGTGGATATATCTTTTGACTGGAGGACAGCGCCAGGTAAGCGCTGGCTCCATAAGGAAAATCACCGGCACTCGAAAAATGTTCTATCGCTTATGTGGCATTGCAAAAGCTGCACAAAGGGGAATGTGAGAGAGTAGCTCTTCGGGTAAAATGTAATCGTCAGCTTTTGCAGTACGTACGCTTGTATCAGCTGCATTCATTTTCCTCGCGCTGTTCACCGTACGAATCGTAAAGGATATACTGGTGACGGAAACGTCAAACCAGTCCTTCAGTCACCTTTTCAGGGAATTTACAGTCTTCGTTGAGCAGCGCGAGTCTGAGGAGGATGCTCTGTAAATCCTACGAGGACTGCATCACCTTCGGAACCAGCCAAACCCCGAAGGTGGCCCTGGCGCTCCAGAAGTTCGTCCAGAATGAACATAGTCGTATTCTTGCTGTCAGATGCGCAGTTCTGACCCTACTCTCTTATTGCCAAGCCCAACTTCCTCTTTCAATCCCTTTTGCCCCTTCCCCAGTGCAGGGTAGCCTACCGGGCTCAGCCTGGTTAACCTCCCTGCCTTTCCCTTATGACTTTTCTCTCTCTCTCCCCCAACTTCCTTTTCCCTGTCTGGCCACATGCAGTGTTCACCAAATTCATTCATTCATTCATTCATTCATTCATTCATTCATTCAGTCAGTCAGTCACGTGTCAGCGCTTCGGGAGCTTCCATTTCTTGGTTTATATATGACTTGGCTTGTATGATTTATATATTTCTAACATTTGCTTGTGTTTGTATTGCTTCATTCTGTGCGTTAGAAGCTTTTACTTTACTATTCCTCTGGCATCCGTCTGCTGTACGTGCTAGCGCATGTGGACTTGCATTATGTCTGCTCTTTTCGTGAACGCCATATTGGCCTTAAACGTATGGAAATGGGAAAAGAAAATTCCTTGCTTCTTGTACTCTTCACAACATGGATGGTAAGCAACACAGTTCATTTGCAAGTTCTTCTGTCGTCTGTTTTCTACAGTCCTTGTCTCAAACGCGGATCACCATTAACCTGCTCGAGTCAACACTCACTGAAACTTGCTCAAGCGGATTGCATCAACGTTCTTGCAACAATGCCAGTAACAGCGTGCTATAAGCAGAAAGGCGATGCGTTTCCGACCCCGATGGTTCGTGCACTTGACGCCTCCACTGCAGGTCCCGCTATCGACCGCCCCAACGATAGCGACCGCCTGCTCCCTGGAAGCCCTCACCGCGAACCGCCGTTGAGGCGGTCGAAGATGCTCTCCCACCTTGCTTCGCTGGTTGATTTTTTTTTCTTTCTCTCTCATCTCCTTTCTGCGCGCGATCCCAGCTTTTTCTTCGAAGTTTTTTTTATCTTTCTCTCAAAGCGATTTTTTTTCTTCACGTACCAACCTGCGCACAATTTGTCGCTATGCATGTCAATGTCAGTTGTCAAGAAAAAGGGGGAGGAAAACGAGAGAGACATGTGCGTAGCGTACGCGTCATGAAGGGCTTTGGTGTTAGACACGCTTTTGAATAAAGGAACAGAAATATCCTTCCCTGCGTCTCCATATTGAAATTTCATACTACGCATTTTATCTGCGCCCGGAAGTGCCTACCATACATCCAGAACAATGCCCGAGATTTCGAGGGATCGATAGACCGAGTAGGGCGAGCAGCATAAATGTTTCAGGTACGCTTGAAATGACGCTCTGTCTTATTTTATGCCGCTAAAGGGCGACGTTTTTAAACAGGTTTAAGATATCGTTGCTCCTACGCTGAACTATTATGCGTGCTAACTCTGATATAAATTAGTGAGACTGGAGCCTCAGTTGGAGAATAATTAGTACATGTTGCAAAATCGTGGAACACATCGTATTGAAACACTTAACCTCCTTTTTAGAAAGCGAACACATTTTTACACCTCACCAACACGGTTTCCTGAAGTGGCTTGTCAACCATCCCCCAGTTAGCCGGGGTAGTACACGATCTCGCGCTAACTATTAACAATCGTGGCCAAACAGATATTATTCTCTTAGATTTCACCAAAGCATTCGACTGTGTATCCCACGCCAAGTTAATTAAGAAACTAAGGACCATTATTGGAGAGGGACCAATTACAGCATGGATCAAAAGCTTTGTATCCCAACGATTGCAATACACTGTTTACGACCAAGCACCATCCAATACAGTCACCGTCACCTCAGGTGTCCCCCAGGGATCATCAGTCTTAGGACCTCTGTTATTCCTCAATTTCATTAACGACATCATTTGCTACGTAGAGTGTAATATTAAACTTTTTGCAGACGACTGCGTCATACACAAAAAAATTAACAGCCCGGAAGACCACGATATTCTGAATAGTTCACTAAAAAAATTGCTGAATGGTGTAGCACGTGGCAAATGACGATAAAAAATAGTCTGCATGACAATTACAGCAAAAAAGAATCCCTCTAACGTTTAGATACGTTCTTGATGGCAGTATTCTTACTAAAGTAAACCAGCACAAATATTTAGGTGTCACTCTAACATGAAACCTTCATTGGGATTCACACATCAATATCGTCACCTCTACTGCCCTTCGGAAGCTATTTTATCTTCGACGTCGCTTGCGATACACACCGTGGCATACCAGGTTGCTAGCCTACATCACGTTCGTGCGCCCAATTCTAGAATATGCCAATGTTGTTTGGTTTCCGCACACAATGTCTAACATAAATAAACTAGAAAGGGTCCAAAAAGAAAGCCATCAGATTCATCTACAACAAATACACCCGTAACGACTCGCCCACTAACTTGTTAGTTCGAGTGGGCCTTCCAACTCTATTTGCCAGAGCAAAACTAGCGCACTTGAAATTCCTACACCAGGTACTCCATAACCAGCTGAAAATAGACTCTTCTAAGTATTTATGATTTTCCAAATCTCACCTATCACGCCACAAACACTCGTACACACTAAAGAGTACTCGTTCTCACTTTTCAGTACTCGCTTTTTGCGCTTGCAGTGAAAGCATGGAATAAACTGGACCCAACAATAACTAACACAGTATGCTTTTCAACTTTCTGTAACCTACTGGATGAAGCGTAAACCGATATTGGCGAACCTTGAATACATTTAGTGCTGTCATTTCTGTTATCAACTCAATAAACTGATTACGTTGTTTTCTGAATTTTAACGGATCTGCATGTTAACTGAAACGTATGGTACCTTTCTGTTGTACATTTTTCCTTTCGCTTTGTTTTCTTGGCCACCGTTAGGCTGTTCATTGCTATTCTACTTGTTATACAGCTGGAAGTGTATGAATGCCCACCTGCTATGGTCTCGTTCGAGACTGGCAGTATTGAAAATAAAATAAAATGAATAAATAATGGAGGGCAGTTGGAGAAAATGACAATCGGCTATAGAAGCTTGGTTTATAATGAAGTTTCATGTTATGCAGGGAAGGAATTAGCATATGTAGCTTGACAAACGTGTTACATAAAGATTGCTCGCTTGATTGATTGATTGATTGATTGATTGATTGATCGTCGCAAAACAACATCAGGCATTAGTGGTAGATAAGTTCTATAAATTCCATAGGTGGAACTCGGCAGGCCTACGAGCTGAAACATGAACGCCTGTTGATCTAGCTAAATCTTCCTACAGTGTTGTTATAACAAATTCTTCCTGTCCCAAGATTCGCAGTCCCAAGATTTTGTAACATTATTAGTTTAAAGGCGACTGCAAGAGGGTTACGTCCTCAATCTTCAGTGCACCGCAAGAGTAAGAATTTTGTTCTCAGGTTCATCAGCGTGCACACGGAGTTTACGTTAAGCTTGGTGTCTCGGTGCTTCAGGCGAATGTTCGAAACCGAGTTACAGGTGAAAGCAGCCGCAGAGTGAGTTCTCTTTATCTTGCCAGACTATTGAATTAAATTGATATTGTCATTGAATACTTTATTTTCATCCGCACTACATCAAGGAAGCGTGTTTGGCGATACCGGTACCATGCTTCCCGTGGTACTCACTCGAAAAACAAGCTTTGTCATGTTGATTCTGCTAGAGCTGGCGGTAATATATGGTTATGAGAGTGTTGTTGTGCTTGAGATGAAAGACAAAGCACTCTTCAAGATGAATTGTCAAATGCCTAGATCTATCCTTCATGATTAGAGGCACTTCCTGCTGTTGCTCATTTCTACGTCACAAATACATGAGCTTTCCTGTGAACCCTACGTTTTGTTCTAGATCTTTAGAGTATGTTCGTTGTGTTCTTGAGAATAGATAGTCGCAATCTGGCCAGAAAGATCACAGTGAGTGCAGCATAAATTCGCAAGGATGTTTATACTCTTCACATGCGACGCAAGTTTCGATACATGAGTGTGATATGCCGTTAAAGTAGATTAAACTTAGAGGCACATTTCCCAAAGATGAAGACAAAGTACCGAGCGTCTGGCGCATATTTCGCCATTACTACGTTAGCTCTTCTCAGGTTGCCTTAAACCGGAAGTTCCGCCATGGCCTCAAACATTGCCTGTCACTTATACAGTGACATATTGTGCTCAATTGAATACTGTGCGAATGCGGCGTAGTGTTGTTTCCTAAATCTCTACGTATGTCGAAATAACCACCTTCTCGGAACCTAATGTATACGTAAACTTCCGCAAGAAGTGCGAAGGAGAGGGCGTACGACAGGATATTTTTTTTCTGACTCAACTCACCAAGAGCACAAGCCGAAGAATCAAATTCGCCTAACGTTATTTCTTGCCATAAAGAAACTCGTGTGCCGTGCGGTATCCAGAGCGCGTATCAGGCAGCAAGAAAGCGATAGAGAGCTCGAGGTTACTTTGTCACTCCGCCATCTTGAAAAAGTATTTCTTGCGCACGAGTGCGGTCACTATTGAGAAGACAAATACGAGACCCGCTGTCCACGGAGGCGTGACCGTCACGCTACGAGCACGGTCCGTTCTGAAGCGCCCCCATTGTTCAAGCATCCCACTGGTGAATCTGCTGCTGATGTTGTTTTTGCATTGTGGCATTCGCGGATCCGAGGCGCTTTCGCAATTTCTAAAGGCCTCGCAGGAATGGTTATAAACGGTGGCACTCGTATTATTCTTGTCCGTCGGACTCTTTGTTTAAAGGGAGTGCAAGGCGGAATGATATGTATGGTGCTGTGGCTTGACATTTATTTTGCGTATGTGCGTTTTGCGTGCACATACGTTGTGTGTGCATGAGTGCGTGTTTTTTTGTGTGTGTGTGCAAGTAAACAGAGCGCAGTTGGACAGAATGAAAGCGTGTCAAAGTTGTAGAATTAAAAGCAGTGTTGCTGAAAATAAACATTCTTCATACCTTTACAAAAGATTGTGCTAGTGAAATGCACTTTAGACATTTAGCTGAATTGCGTATATAACTATAAGAAACGCATAAGTACCTGTTTATAGGAGGTTTAGGGAGTTTTTGAATACACTATGGCTAACGATGCGAAACGTAAGTCACCCTTGGAATGGCAGAGTGTTTAACCTTTGTTTTATCGCCGAAACGTCCCATGTTACTCTATAAACTTCTTTCAAACAGCTCAGGTAAAGAGAATTTAGAACACACTTGCTTTTAGGGCTGAGATATCATGCTATTGCACTGGATGTATGTGGCTAGAGCTGTGCAAAGAAAGCATTTCTTATAGCCACCTCCCTCCTTTTAGAATTAGCGTGCCGGCATAAGGAAAGAAAGAAAAACAATCCAAACATACGCAAACATTTGAAAATGCCAGAAATCGGGGTGGTGAAAAAAAAAAGAAGAAAAGGAGGTTCGGGGATAAAAAATAAACGAGGTTTCGCATCTTGTATGTTTTAAGCGTCGTTAAAAGAAGGGGGTGTTATGGAATGAGCATTAGCAGAACACATTCGCAAAGACTTCACGTGCCAATTGACTAATAGGAATAGCCAGTGCAGGGCCGCCGATGAAGCTCAGCCTAGTTAATCTTTCTGCATTTCCCTTATATCATCTATATCTTATATCTCTTTCTATAGGTGCCTGCACCGGGAGGGTCCGACTTGTAGTTTTTGAGAGTACGTGTGCGAAAATATTCCCCTCAATTGTATTAAAAAATCCTAAACTAATAAAAAAGTAACAAAAATAACAATAAATTCA
The DNA here is from genome assembly GCF_013339745.2 of Dermacentor silvarum. Taxonomy (NCBI): domain Eukaryota; kingdom Metazoa; phylum Arthropoda; class Arachnida; order Ixodida; family Ixodidae; genus Dermacentor; species Dermacentor silvarum. The sequence continues at coordinate 31,544,057 of NC_051157.2, forward strand.
TCGCGCTGTTAACGATCTACGCACCAAGTTAAGCCCGATGAACACCAATAATGTGCTTTTCTTGTTTAATTTCCTCTGCTCAATTTATGACCTTTCAAAAAACCATTCTGGTTCTCTGGCCCCAGTTTTTACGACCGTTTACGTTGAAACACCTACTGTATAACAAAGAGGTAGGTGACAACAAAATCAAATGAAACAGTTAAAAATTTCTGTAGTTTATTTATTATTTACAACAAATTGTAGATTATCTTCCCTTCTGAATGGCATTCACTCAGTTCCAAACTAGCTACAGCAAGCTGCAAGAACTATTAGACATTAAGCCTAAAAAATACCTCATGCATTATCGTACTGCCGTATTCAGAAAGTTCATGAAAATGTTTCGTAGAGCTTCGAGAAAACGGAGCTCGGAGTCAGTAAACTCCCACATAAACGGAAGAGAGATGTCGAATACGACGGTAGGCAACTGAGAAGAACACGGAAGTTGGACCGTAAAGAAAATTTGCATTTCCTGTCGGCCCTAATAACACTATTCTCCGCTTTTGGCATGGGAGCACTCCGTGCCGCAACTTCTCGTTCGCGCACCTTCTCCTGCACGCGAATATGCAGGGACGAAATCTTTTTCGCTCGCACTAATTGCGCTAATCACATGAGGACGTCACCTACATTCCGCTAACCAAAAAAAAGATGGTGTCCATTCCAAATGCTCTCTCTCTCTCTCTCACTCAGCAGAGAACGGCCCGCTGTACACCAGCCTAATCGAATCAGCGACGCCGTGCCATCTGCGGGTCGCATTGTCATAACGACCACACCGCGTCGACCTGGATCTTCTGCTCTGTATCTCACTGCGACACGCTCAGGTAACGAAGATGTGGCACGGTGTCGACCGCGGCGGACGGGGATAATTGGGGAGTGTCCACTCCTTTCTCGGCGCTGCGATCTTATGGCGGCTATAGGAGAAACACGAACTACTTAATCTACGCTGTGTCCGTCGTTATGGTGCCATGTGCGTTCTCTCTTTGTTGCCGAAAAAAAAAGACCTCCTTTTTAACATAGATGCGTAACATGGAAGAAGAGAGAAAGTTTAATGATATTTGGAGAGGGGATCCTAGCAATAGGTTTACCATGCTACTCCACGGGAGATGGTGAGAGATGACAGAAAGGCCACACACACAAAAGAAAAAAAAAACCGCAAAGCACACACACATACGCACTCACACCACATACACACGTGCAAAATGCACTAACACAGAAGGTATTTACAATATCACATTAAGCCATGTATTCTACGGGAACGTGACGCCGGTAAGTATAACATTGAAGTAATGGCAAAAACTTGTCCAGCGAGGAGCTGCTGGTTAGAGGAGGCGGCAAGCTGTGCCACTGTTTATTTCAAGCCGAAAAAAATAAGATTTCATCATACGGAAGATAAAATGAATAATACCACTTTTTAATAGTTGATATTTATGAGATGCTGGCGCACCGCTAAATTAGATTATACTTGTAGAACATTATTTATCTCTTGCTGAATCATATCAATAGCATGATGTTCGTTCATTTGTCAGGAAAAGGTTGAATAATATTGGGAAAACCATGAGTGCCACGACATATCTTTTTTTTCTCCGAAACAGTAGCGCGTATACGTCGGCGTGACGTCAGGTATGTCAAAGTAAATTTCCGCATTTTCGGCGGCTGTCCTGACGCAAGAAGGAAAAGGAAAAAAAAGTTTTCTAAAGCAACTCGCTATAGGTTAATCTTCGGTTCATTATTCTAGAATGTAATGTAGTTCTTTAGTGACGAGTAGTTAACTAGACCAGCGTATACGCTGCCGCCAAATCAATGACCTTACATTGAGCTACTGCGAGAACTTGAGTGGCGTCGTCACCCGTCTCTCCTTCTTGCCCTCTTTTCTCGCGTACCAACTGCCCTCTCACGGTAAAAGTGGCCGTTTTATGTCGAATTAAAGAAGCGTAATTCACTAATATAGCATAACAACATTCCGCTTTAGTGTTCCTTCAAGCGTGGTGATCCCTCAACCATTAATCGCTTTTTACAAGTGGTGGCAACTGCAAAATGGCGGTAGCGCAAGATAGATAACCACCTAAGTATAGACAATCGCAGCAGACATTCCTTACGGTGGAAAAAAAACGCGAGACTATGTGAAGAAACAACGAGACAGGAAAGAGCGTCATTCGCAACTACCTTTATTAAATGTAGTCAGGTACAGTCTTTAACACAGGTACCCAAACAGGTACACTTTCTGTTACCCTGCGCATCATTGAATATCAATTCCTCACCTCTACGTATGTGGTGAAATAAGCATGCATTTTGGCAGTTCCATTTTTCATTGCTTTCTGGTGCGTTTTCGGCGCTCAATTGTGTTTGCGCACGCTGGCACCTTCCTTAAAAAAGTGTACTTTATACTCTGAATAAGGTTAGTTGCGAGTGACGTTCTTTCCTGTCCTGGTCGTTTTTTCTCATAGTTTCGCGTCTTTTTCACCGTAAGTATGAAGCAAATAGAGCAGCAGCAAGTAGGTATAAGTCCTGTCCGAGCAGTACCCATACGCGTTGCCCCTCTGCCAAGTAATCCAGTAGACAGTTTGACTGAAGATTTTTGACAAAAAGATACTCACTTTGTCCGAACCAGGATACTTGTCTCGCCGCCGCAGCCGCCGCCGCACTCCGTTCGCGGTCGGGACTCCACTCCGGCAACCGCTCAGCCCGCGCCCATGCGTCAGCTTCTGGAACAAAACGTGGGGCGTCCTTAGGAATGGTGGAAGAAATCACACGTTGATAGAAAAACAAAATAAAGACATCGTACGAACTCTTCTTCCAGATTTTAGAACGAAGCAATATCTTCTGTTACATTCCGCACAGAGATTAATTTTCAGGCGTTACAGATTTCAGGCGAAGGTGGTCTTTAACGCCGTCTCACCCGTTTCACCGCCAGAATTGATAAACAGTGACATCACTTACAGGCCAGGACGCTTTATTATGGCAGTGTCGCTGTCAGCTGTGAGCGTGGCGCAGATAAAGGTTTTTCAGGTAACTATTTCTTGGTAGCATAATGTGGGCTCGGAATTGCTTTTTTTTTTTTTTTACGTCTGCATCAACGTCGCTTCTACCCTTAGACTTCAGTTCGCACGATGTGCCGGTTCTTACTGTATTTATAGCAGATGACTTAGCTCCCATAGTTCTTCAGAGGAAAAACAGAAATGTATAGATAAAAATGGTGCCGATCTTTCCAATTGTATTTACTGAAGGCATTCAATATGTATTCAGGATTGCTGATAGAGAAGGTCTAAGGGTAAGTATCAACGTGAGATCATCGCAGAAAACTTCGGTTTGCAGATGACGTTGTCCACTTTTTTTACTCTAGATGTATGTGTATGCCGACTTCAGATGGGCAGTTACCTCCACAGTGCTCTACTACATGCAATGTACCCCTTAACAAGAGGCTGCCGATTTTTCAGTACGCCAAGCACCCTTTAACACATGGCCTGGGAATGCAAAAACAACCCGCAGACAATGCCAATCCAAGCAACAACAGAAGACTAGTGGGAGGTCCAGCTGATAAGCCCAAGACCTGAGGACTATAGTTACGGATGGTAAACAGGCCTAGGCTACCAGCTCAGGGCCACAACTACCTGGAATTGCGTGGCCACCCACCTTCGGTAATTAACAGTTTGGTCTCCGTAATAAAGTTTATTCACTCACTAGATGTAGAAGGATGAAAAGGTAGGCTACGTTAAAGCCTGTTATCCCAAAATCCCAAATTCCTTACTAAAGCAACAGTAAAAAAAAGGAAGAAGAAGAAAATGCAAAAATCACTTAACACATACGAACTCCAGCACACAAAAAGTGTCTCTACGGGCACCAGCACCAAAATCACAATAATTATAGGACAGTCACCCATCACACAGGAGTAAAAGAATTTACAAAAGTTATTCCATCTACTCATGTATAAGGACAACACGTCCGCGACATCAGCCTGTTAAAATAAAAGCACAATGTCGAGAACACAAAACAGGTAACGTCACTAATTGGCACTCCATAAGATTAACGTCCACTATAATTTTGTGGAGAACACTCACTGGTCAGCAACGCTGGAGATCATTTGCAACAAGTGATTGCGTACTTTAACCGTTAAGCGAAGTTCAGTAGCCTGGCGAAAGGACAGGAGCTTGCGCTTATTTGGGTTTTAGCCTATAGAAGCTGCGCAAGAGCGCGTTTATCTAAGCCTAATAGTCACAGCGGACCCGGATTATCACGGCAAAATTTCCAGACAAATAAGAATATGGTGGTACGCACATAGCTCTCCACACCATTTTGCATGTACGTTATCCTCATCCCATGAGATCGCAAATAGCGCGCTACCTCAAATCACAATTATTTCTTTGTTCTCATTGTCTCATCTCACTTTTGGTTATATCAATCGGCGTGTATGAAATTCTTAATTTACCTTCCCCACGAGGTAATTTGGCAATATCATGACATCATACCCAAATTTAGATCACTCGTGGAGCGTGTGTTTTACGTAGTGTAAGGTGCAGATATGATTCCCGTGGTAACATCACCTGTAGCGCACACAGTGGGCCGGGCCTTCGTCGACCGACCGTTGAATGATTACAGGTGTGGTCATTAATTTCGGTGAAAGTGCAACGACGAGGTGCAAGCTTAGCAAACGTTTGTTGTTTCAGTTGCTTATGGTAAGATTAAATTTTTTATTCTGAGGCCGAGACCTACTTTACTGCTACGACTGTTTCTATGTTCATCTTTAAATCGAACAAAATTTTGGAGGGTCTTTAGGCTACATTCAAGCGAGATATATTCGAAAGAATAGATAATGTCCCTCTTGGTGTCTCTATATGCGACTCCTTTGCGTTTTAATCTGTTGTTTGTCTTGGCCCTTGTCACTGTTAAGTCTACTCCGTCTGGTTCATTCCTATAGGCGCCGATTGCAGTGACTGTCAGCCACTCAAATGCCACAGGAAGCGCCCCCAGTACAAAGACATCTCGTGAAGCATACGCAATGTTTAATTTGCTGCGCAGCACACCCATTAAGTCGTGGCGCGCGTTCTTCAGCCACCTCGTTTTCTACGTCCTTACGATTCGCCACTCTTAGCACTTCCGAACACACGTTAATCGCTCGTGTGTTTCTGTGGCACGGCGTCTTCGGGCCGCTTCGGCAATGGGAGCGCATCTATCGTCTTCATGGTGTAACAGCGCACGACACTCGCGAATGCAGTGTCGTGCGCGTCCACCGCTAAACGTCCACCGCTAAACGCGTCGCCCGCTGCAGTGGACGTTTCGGTTTCATGACGAGCCTTCGCCGACCCGGCCACAAAGCCGCGTCGTTCGCACTACTCTGGGGACGAGTCACTTCGGTATTATTGCTTTTTTACATGATGTAATAGGAGAGGTCAACGCCTTCAGGTGGCACCTAAAATGTTTAAAAATTTGCAAACAAATGCGTCACAAAAGTAACACAAAACAGTCTATCGTCAGCATCGCAAGGTTCTGTACATGAGTTCAGGCACCCACAGAAGGTGAAACGTTGCATATGTAAACACATGTGCTTCGTATTGTCAGTTTGTTAATGCAGTTAGCATTCTTCGGATAATTCGCGCACTGTCTGGTACCCATCTATGTCCAGAGCTGACCGTTTTTCTTTTCACGCCAACTTGGGTAAATCTGTATGTGCCACTATTAAATGAACCTCTCTGACGCCATCTTGTGTCACTGGATATGGGCCACAGCAGGGTATGTGCTAATCTTCATAATAATCTTTATAACATATAGATCAGGTCATCACTAATTGCATCATAAGATATATTTATAATTGTATGAACGTTTTCAATCACTCCAAAGAATGGATTTTTAATAATTTTTTTATAAGAGCACCAACAGCACCCTCCACCATGAACGTATCTCGGGCAAATGAAACCCGGAGCGGAGACAAACTTCATCGAAGCGGGGAGAGGCGATCACGTCACAGGCCGCAGTCAATCGATGCTTTGAAGAATATCGATGGAAGGACTTTCCAGCACTGTTGACACCTCCTTATCCGCGGTCGTTGCTTAGAGTCTAGGGCGTTGCACTGCTAAGCCCGGGATCGCGGGATCAAATTCCAGCCATGGCGGCCGCATTTACATGGGGACGAAATGCAAGAACGACCGTGTATTGCGCATTTGGTGTACGGTAAAGAACCCCAGGTAGTCAAAATTTATCCCCAGTCCCCCACTGCAGCGCGACTCATAATCAGATCGTGGTTTTGGCAGTTAAAGACCTCATAATTTTTGTTGTTGTTGTTGGCACATCCTCATCCGAGCACATTCACTATCCTTTCCTCAGCGCCGAGGAGAGAGAGAGGTTTTTTTTTTTTTTTTTTTTTTGTCACGCCACACGCCACCGCCAATCGGTGCTTTGCAGAATTTTGGCGCCAGTAATATCCAGCACTGTCGACACCTCCTCACCAGGGCGCACTCACGACCCTCTCCACAATGCCACAGAGCACCACTGTTCCCCCTGTATAATGTTTCTGAATATCAAAAATGTCGTCCACCATTTAGCATTTTATCCTGTAAAGCGTGCTTTGCCACACACGTAGCCTTCTTGAGGAGAAGCGTACTACGCAGTCTACAGGCTCAAAAGTAAGGCTACGGACTTCTAAATAAAAACCACCTTAAGTCTCCATTTCGAGGGAAGCACTTTACTAGATTTATTTTCTCTTTTTGTAGTTACAGGTACGTGTAAAAAAGGTAGTATTTTATCTCTTGTAACTGTATTTTGCCACGTGCAACGTCTGTATCAGGAGAATCATACTTCACTAAACTCAAACATGATGAAGGTAATTGAAGAAAAAACGAAGAGGTCACTCAGCAAGTCAAAGGGTAACCCAATAGAAAACGGAAAATAAAATAACCACGACAAAATAAGAGAGCAGGCTAGAAAGAACAAACACGAATGAATTACGCGAACGCTATCAGCAATTAACTAACTGGTGGCGTAGTAGTTATTATATTTGTTTCTTTTTTATTGTAATAGCAATTATAGGGAAACTCCAGGCGAATCGCCACCGTCGGCGTCGCTGTGATGTTCCGTATAAAGTCCAAGTGCGATAAGGTCCTACTGTGCCCGGCGGCGCCGTATGCAGTAAGTGCGAAGGGAAGCGATCACGGATAGGGTGAACCGAGAAGGATGGTGGATTGGTGCGCGCCGTTATATCGCTCGTCCAGTGTAATGCGCGAGAGGAGGGGGTGGGGGGGGGGGAAGGGGGGGGGGGGGGGGGGCAGGTGACTGCGCGTCTCCCATTATAACCCGACCGTAGCTTGCGGCTTCGTGTACGTTCTGTTCTAGCGTGCCTAGCGTTGGAGGTCACGTAACCTCGAGTTTCGGAGACACGTTGAAGCTAGAGGCAGCGCGAAGCGTTCGCTAGCAGCTTCTGACAGCGAGTGTCTGTGGTCATAGAGTGAGATCTGTCCATGTTTGCCTGTGCAAGCGTGACACAATGCTTGTTAAGTTAATTTACTGGAATTAGTTTACTGGAATTTATACGGTGGATAAAACTGCTAGCCTTACTTTGTATAGCTGTCTAATAATTTGCTATCGCAATCAATGTATCACCTTTGGGGCGAAACTGTGACTTTTCGTTTCATTAGAATGCTAGTTTTGGTGGAAGTGAGAGTGTTAGGTAATTTTTAATATTGGGAAAACGTGTGATGTCGGCTGTCTGAATACACTATTAAGAAATCAGTCAGAAAAAAAGAAAAGAAGCATATAACGCCGTTAGGCGGCACACGCCGGTGGATTCAAAAACGTTTATCCAGATGTCCTGGGTCCACTGTCACTTCTAAATGTGCACGGTTCCCACTTTAATGTATATATATATATATATATATATATATATATATATTTCATTATGATGAAGGTGGTACTTATCACGTGAGGATGTTACTCCCCATGCAACTCTGGCTTTTTAAAGCCACGAAATGCATGACGTGTCTCTTGAACACAATGCGTAATTCAAGTGATGTCGAACAAACCACGACTAGCGTCAAGGTTAACACGTCTCTCATGTTGTTCTTTTTTTTTTTCTGCCTGCTCGCGCTTTTTTTTTAATATAACTTTTTTTAGCTTTATGATGATAATCGGCGTCTGATGCAGAGTGCGAGGAACATCTTTCTAGTAAAAGTTAATTTTTCTAAAATCAGTCCTAGCCTTAGTCTCAGCATCGCAACATGGCGATGATTCATGGTGCCCCTGAGTGCCACTTGGCAACAATTGTCGCCGTTTCAAGCCGTGTTCACACAGTTTACTAATGACCTTATATATTTTTATAATTTTCAGCGTTTACCGAAGCAAACTAGTGCACAGAGTATTGTATGCATTTTGCAAGCCACAACGCAGCAACTTGAAGAGTGAAAGTGAAGGACTATCCTAAAGAAATAAAAGGACGAAGCGTGATATACGTCGCTTTTAGCGCAAGCTTACCACACATCCGCCTACATGTACGAAAGGGGGAACTTTTAAAAATTACAAAGCAGTAAGTGCAATGCAATGCTTCTTCGAAACCACTGGCATAAATTATTATTATTGACTGCCACAGCACCGTGCGTTTTGTGGGCGTCTCATTCATGTGTCTGTGGGAAACATACTTGTGCTCCTCCGACATCCGCGTTCATTTTTTCAACTGCCACTTATCCCAGAATGCTTGCATTCTTTGTGCCGCTACAATTTATTTGTTCTATTTTAGCATTAACTAGTACATGAATTGATATATTTATCTTACATTATTTAACAACCAAGCCTGAAGAAGAAGCCATCGCCAGCATACAGCGACGAAGGCCTCTCCATTTAATTTCAATGACGTACTGAAGCAAAGCCGAATGATTAAACGAGCCGCTCGCATTGACATGGTTTCTGCATAAACATTGAATGGTTAGAACAAACTACTCAGGAAATGCACTAGTTACTGCGGAGTAGGTAATGTCTCGTGCTCTTGCTTCAGGCTGTGTTTTTTCTTTCATGAAAAAAAAATTTTTTTAGTATCGCTCTTCGTTCAGACTATGGCGAGCATAACCAATTGAAATAATCGAAATCGTCACACAAACCCTTATGTTATGTTAACCCTAAGTAGCACTATTGGTGGAACCTCGCTGGTAACCCAGCCCCGCCAGCAACTTCAGTTTGACTTTAAATCTTCGGGAGTAATTTCTCACTATCAGATTGCTGCCTCAGGCATCACATCAGCCATGCATTTCCTCAAAGTACTAGAAATCTTAAAATTTATACGGGTTTGAACATTACTGAAGTATTTCTGCTGGAGATCAGCTGCCTGGTTCACACTGCGCATTCCCCTTCTCCCTTCCCCCTGCGTAGGGTAGCCAACCGTGCTCTTGACAGGTTAACATCCCTGCGTTTCTTTTATCTCTCTCTCTCTCTCTCTCTTGTTGAGTACTGTCCGTATAAGACAGCGAGTGTATCCCACTTTTGAGTACATTGTGAGCAGGGTTGTCGTGAAAGTTTCTCATATCGCTTAATTTCTTCAGAACATCAGGACTGCAATCACCAAGGCGCCACTACCTGTCGAAAGTGTTGCTACATCCGGGCCGCCCCCCAGACAGCCATCTTTGGTCCACTACCATAGATCCCTGCTGAACTTCATTTAAGAGAACAAACTTTATGTGTGCATATGTGATGCTTCCTCAGCTCTATGCCTCTGGCCAAACTTTGTAATTAAAAGCGAATTTCTTCAGGACGTTAATTCGTTCCGTCATGTCATTTCACATTCTTTCACTTGCAATTTATCTTAGCTTTATTTCACTTTCATATATCTGAGCTATAGGAAACACGTGCTACCATATGGGAGGCTCACTTCTACACATATGTTTAATCGTTCCCATCGTCGTGTTATACATAATCGTCAATGTTGTACAACTAAATAGATTTTGTATATTCAGTGCTCACGTCATAAAGCGTATTCCTTAAAAATTCCAGCAACTTCCGGAGCGTTTTATATCCGAGTAGTTTGCCTGGGCCAAATGTTACGCAACTGATGGCTGCAGCTCTGCATTTGAAAAAAAAAAAAACATAATAAAACCTCTATGTATATTCTTCACAATATATAGATGCAGTTCTCTGGTACCAAAAATCTTCGTTACGTGACCTCAATATAATTTCCAGCTAAGGATATCTTTCTTGTGGCCATTTTTTGTAAAGGTAGCTATTTCGAGCATTATAGTCAAGGTTGCACCATAAATGCACTTTGAAGCAACGTTCCGCGAATTGATGTTTTAAAGGCTGGCTCAGACGTGTATTAAACCGCCGTGGTGGTTCAGCGGCGTTGGATTTCTGCTGCTGAGTACCAGGTCGGTGGTTCGACTCATGACCACGGCGACCCCGCCAAACCCAGAGTGAACAATAAAGAAATTGGCAGTATCGCTCGAAGGGTGAAGGCGTGACAACGACAGAACAGCGGAACATGTCGGTGCATTAGCTTCGCTTCGTCGTTTTTGCAGCCAAACGCAGTCCGTGTCTCTGGAGAGCTTCTAACCCTTTGCGCACGAGTCGCTCATGCACGAGTTGCTCATAGCGGGTCAGCTTGACACGCGGTGCCGACGACGCAATTGCCCCTCCAGCGTCCGTATAATTCCTATTGCAATAAAACGCTCGTGTATTAGGCTTTGGACGCCCGTAAGGAACCTCCGGTGGTTAAAAATCAATCAGCTAGGATCCCCTGTGACGAAATCTGCCTCAGCCTCTGCGTTGCTTTGGGACGCTAAACCTCGCCAATTAATTGTATGCTGTTGCTGTTTGTGGTTCTCGTTAGAATCGGTAAGGAAAATCAATAACCTCTCAGGAGATAGTCTTTAAAGCCGAGAAGTTGTCAGAGCAATTTCACCATCGCACTAACAAAATGATCGATTGATTGAGTTTAACGTACCAAGGGAACCCCGGGGCTACGAGAGACACCGTTGTGGAAGACTCCGGGTTTATTTTGACTACCGGGGATTTTTACCGTGCACCTGAAACCAAGTGCACGAGTGTTTTTATATTTCGTTCCCATCAAAATGCAGCAGCCGTGACCGTGAATCGAACCTGCCCCCCCCCCCCCCCCCCCCCCCCCCGCGTTCAGCAGCAAAATGCAATAGCCACTGATTGACCACGACGGCATTTATTCGTCTCAGTCAGTTAAATAATGAATTTCAGACAAAAAGTGACACGAAATTGAGAAATTGTAGTTTGAGGACGTAAGGGGGGCCAGAAGCAAACCCTAACCGACATAACGCAGTGGCAGCGTGCGGGAGTTATCTGTGTCATCATTAGGTGAAGAAATAACATTTCAACCAACAAGCACACAAGATACAACAGGAATCAATCGTGGGCGACGTACGTATACAGGTAAAAACGCGCACAAGAAAAAAAATCAAATTCCAATTATTAAAAAGTAGTATTATTGGATATATTGTTATATATTATAGCCTAAAAAGCTGGAGGTAAAATATAAGCATCATGGGAGGCATCACACTTATTCAACATGGTGATAGTGACCGGCACTGATCCCCTGTATCTGCTCCCTCTCCCCCACTTCACTCTCTCTTTCTCTCTCCACTTTCTTGTCTTTTTACGTGCCCCTCTCCCGTTCCCCATGTAGGGTATCAAACCAGATTTTTCCTTCTTGTCAAGCTCCCTGACTTTGTATTTTCTTCTGTTTCTCTCTCTCTCTCTCTCAACGTAATTAAATAATATAAATTACAGGCTCTGTTTGCCGCCGTTTGTCTTTACACGCGGAACTAACCATTTGTTCATATTTCTCGTAGAAATACGTTTATGTTTGTGTGTCCCTTAAGAAAGAGTCCTGAAATGTCCGGAGACACTAAACATTCCGGGGAATGCACTAATCTGTAATAAAAAAAGAACGTCGACACGAAAAACATTGCATTCAAGAGAAGAGAGAGAAAAGTCATAAGGGAAAGGCAGGGAGGTTAACCAGCCTGAGCCCGGTAGGCTACCCTGTATGTACGAGCATATGAACTGACTTTATAGCTATAAGTCTGTCCTGAGGGGACGGATATCAGTGTTGCAGTGAAATGCATCAATAATTTCGCGATAATGTTTAGATTTCTCTTTAAGCACCAGCTTTCGCAAGATATAAGTTTAAGTTCTGATGCCCAGATGTCCTTCTAATCAAACCAATGAAGCGGGATCGGTAACAATATTCATACCGTACACATGGTTTTGTAGTGAAAACGATGATCCACGAAATTTGAGCTATAGGTTAAATGCTGTTTGAAGAAAACATTGAAAATTGTTGCTATGATTAAAACAAGCCGAGTAACTAAATAAACTTTCCGATGAATATTACGGCTTTTTAAATCGTGAAAGTAAAGATGAAACAGCGCTTTACTGTACCGAAGTATTCTTAAAATAGCATAATTCCTCCCCCCCCCCCCTTATAAAATGCATCAACTAAAAAAAGAAGCACTTTGCTGAAAAGGATTGATTTGGTTTATTCATGTTGCTTTTTTATTGTTATAATCACATGAACACACTATACTTAATGAGAAAAAAAAAGTAAAACGCCATCGTGAGGGAGAACCACACTCATTGCTAGCTGGTTTGAAAAGCTAATTCTTTTTTACAGGGAAATAGAGGAATAAAAAAAACGGCAAACGTTAGGAAGTCTGATTGAGCCACTATTTGACATTTAAGAACATTAAGTACACATTGAACTGTTTATATCTAGACAAGGTTATAGATTAAGCTACAAAACACGCACAAGTGCTTAGTGGCAAAAAAATACACTCTTGTTCGACTTTTATATTCGCCATATTTATCAGCTCAATAAATTGGAAAACACGTTAAAATAAAGTAGTAAGTTTTTCAAACACGCTATGACTGTCGCAGTTAGTCCGACAACTACTGAAAGTGCACGCTCGCTTGCTCAATTTGTTTCTTGGTTTGGCAAGAAAACTTATAACATTCATTCTTCACAGTTCCTAACTAAAATGCGAACATACGCTGCGAACACACGCTAGTGTGGACTTCGCTCTTTACACTTAGCGTTGAAAAATTTTACGATGACACATATTGCGTGTAAAACAAATACGGGTTTATTTTCTTGGCCTATCCATAAACGCTACTCTTTTTTTTTTTTGCGCACCAGAAGGACGACTGCTGAGTCGACATCCGCACCGTACCATTGTCACGTAGGGCTATACAAGTGTCATTCCATTTAAGCGGATTAGATGAATTGCACCACTGTGAGCAGAGTACAAGAAAGCTGTAAAGTCATTCTGAGGGACGTGTTTTCCTTTAGACGAATGCGGTCTTATTCAAACAATAAGCCACTACTGCATTTAACCAGTGTTTGCTTTGCGTACGAGTTTTACGAACAGTAGCGTCAGAGCACAGAGTTCACAAGCCGTGTTTAAACGAACGCGACAGTAGCGTCATCACGCTAATACTTATGCGGAAGCGTTTGCATGCGGCGCATCCCACTTTGTACGAAACAAGCCGGAACCTGCTTCCGGCGATTTGCGTTCCGCGGGTGAGTGGAGCAGAGCACACGCTGGCAACCTCTTCACTTTTCCTCTCTACCTCAATGCGATACGCTGGCCTTTATGTTCACCGCTTGATACGACTTACCCCGTCTCGATCTACCCCCTCCTGGCGCATTAATGCGATTTGCCTTTCTAGCACATTATCACCATTTAGACGGATGCGGAGTGCTAGAAATGCAATGTGACGCACCACTTTTCGCATTCATGTAAACGCCGCTGCAGCTAGCCTATCTGCGCCACAATGAATTTCAATTAACCTCCCACCAACAGGCACTGACCACGGTGTGCGACAATTCAGTGCGAAGGCGCACTCACCTTCGAGACGGCGCGGCCATCTTGATCTTGTCCGACATAATCCCACCCCCCTCGGAGGACGCGCCCATCGGCGTACCGAAGAGAGCACCGTAGATTCGTCACATCTCCGCCAATATATACTCGAACTGACGACGTCATCCGCTTCTTCGCAAGGTGCTCGCACGTTTCTAGCGCTCGGAAATCTTTGCGGCGGCGTTGAGTTCCTCGAAAGAGTCAGCGGGACCCCGCCGCGGGCCGCAGCTTCTTCCTTCCGCTGTTCGCCGCTGCTTCGCCTCTGCCGAACGAAGGATAGCTCGCTTCCGATCGGCGCTGAATGTGTGCGCGCAGTGGAATGACGGGAGAACCAACCTTACGAACTGGCGTCCCCGTTGGTTCGGCCCGAGCGTTTTATATATCCAAGCCAGGGTGCCTTTGATCAAATTTGCGGCGAAGGGCGGCCTCGCCGCCGCCGCCGCCGCCGCCGTCAGAGAAGGGAGGAGGGAAGCACTGCCGGGGCGCGAGCGGCGAGGTGGCGGTAATTTGGACACGCAAGCAAGCAAGCAAGCGAGCATCGGCTGCGGCCCGCCGCGTTGCCGAACGAGCGGCCAGCGGCGCACCACGTCCCGTAACTCGGTTATAACCCCTGCGCCCCCCGCCCTCCCTCCCTCCTCAACCACTCCCTCCACCCCCTCTTCGCCCCATACCAAGCGCCGTTATTCGACGGCGTCTCTCTCTCGTTTCTTGCGAAGAACACACAGACAACACACACAACCTCTGGTCTTGTGGTTTCTTTCTTTCACGTCCGCAAGCACGCCTTCGTGAAGGCAGTGGGAAGAGGATAAGAAGCCGCAGTTTCTATAACTATAGATGTACGATTCGTGAGCGTTTGGGCGCACTCCGTGTACGGCGAGTCACGACAAAGCGAAGGTTTGTCATTGCGTACAAGTGCGCTTAATGGCTCGTACTCTGGTGCCGTCTACGTATCGTAGACAGGCAGGTGCGTGCACTTTACGAGTAGCACCATTACTTAATGCACGGTGGTGCTTTCCAACACAAAGAACGGCGAAGAATAACGATACCTGAACAAAAACGACGCCTTACCAACTAGACCCTGCTGAAGCATTGCTGAGTAGCACCATACAAAAAGTTCGTCGACTAGAGTCCACACCATTCGTCGCGAAAGTAAAGGAGCACAGAAAAGTCAGTAATTTGTATAGTGAGTATTCACGTGACCTCAAATACACAATTTTGGTGCCCTATGCACAGCTTTCGTTTTGCTGCTAGAGATAAGCGGATCGAGAAGAAAACGCAGCTTTTCATCGTGCTGGCTGTACAACAATGTGGAAGCCTCGATGACGTCAGTGCATATGCCGATAGGTTTTCGTCTAAAACAAATAAAG
Organism: Dermacentor silvarum; assembly: GCF_013339745.2. Classification (NCBI taxonomy): domain Eukaryota; kingdom Metazoa; phylum Arthropoda; class Arachnida; order Ixodida; family Ixodidae; genus Dermacentor; species Dermacentor silvarum. Next base: position 31,559,313 of record NC_051157.2, read on the forward strand.
AATAAACCGGATGGGGCAGACCTAAAGAGATCTAGTGACGAATTTACAATGTTTCTTTTTTCTTCTTTTTCATGTGAACTGTATGCAACTTAGGCTGCCCGTGTTCGCTAACAATGTGTTCGCTATTGCAATCGGCCTTTTTGCGTTTCGTAGAACCATTCTGGTGTAAGTGTTCCTTTGAGAATACGGTTCATATCACAGAAGCAGAATTCGACTTCTGCGCAAAAGACGTAAATACAGAGAAAAAAAGAACAGACTTGCCTCTTTGTGTCTCTACACTGCTGGTAAATCCTATAATGGGCAACCTGGCCACTTTAAAAGTTGGTTTGTAAAACGTGTAAGATAAGTGAGTACAACTGGCGGACACTTTACGTGCAAAGAACCACGCAGCAAATGAAGTGGAGGAAGGGAACCCGAAGGCATAGCGAGGGTCTCGACTCTGGCTACTTTGATGCCTTCAGGTATAGCATATACGAGGTGTTCTTTTTTTTATTGTCAGTTGCCTGCCGCTAAGTTCATTTGCTACGGCACGCCTGCGGTTAGATGAATGTTCCCCATCTGTCGCCATGACCATGGGCGACGCTAGCTAACATTCCCAGGTTCAGGTGTATAAGTAAACATAGACAATTACCCAAGAAATTGGACGGGAAAACAGCCGCTAACGTAAGTCAACCGGAAGATCATCGCACGCGTAGTGCAGCATACAGGGTGTTTCACGTAACGGACGCTCTTCTGGTTGACCTCCCTGCCTTTCCTGTCCTTGCTCTCTCTCTCTCTCTATTGCGCCAAACTTAAAAAAAATATGCAAGTGCCACGTAGCTGGACAGAACCAAGGTAAGGTTGTTTGCCGTCGCTTAGATATACTCAGATTATTTATTGCATTCCGCCTAATTACATAATTAGTCTTAATTAATTAATCAAGAGAGAGAGCAAGGAGAGGAAAGGCAGGGAGGTCAACCAGACGAGCGTCCGGTTTGCTACCCTGCACTGGGGTAAGGGAAAGGGGGATAGAAAGAGGAAAAAAAGGAAGAGAGTGAGCACAGAGGGCGCACGTGGGAGGCTGCACAGGGACACTATAAGCGGGCTCTCAAACCTGTGCACTTTAAGTAGCGCACTAGTGCATGAATTGCTTTTTGTGTCAGTGACTGTTGTGGCCATGGTCCAAGTATCTTTGTCTCAAAGAATGGTCTCGAGTCCAGTCGGTTTAAAGTTGTCCGGAGATAGAAGCGTCGGACGTCGCAGCGAGGACAGGTACGCAATTGGTGCTTGATGGTTTCCTGGCACCTACAGGAGTCGCACGTCGGGCTGTTACCCACTCCCATGCGTTCCTAAGCGTATGGGAGTAAAGTAAGCGTTCCTAAACGCCACTCCCAGCCACAAGCGGCACAGCAACGTTGTTTCGCCGCGGGAAAGGCTAGATGGGTGTTGTAGCCGTAGCAAGGGGTCCAGCTTATGCAACCAGCAATTGAAGGCACTTGAACTCCAGAAAGCTTGTGACTTCTTGCGTGCAAGCAGACGAATTTCCCTGGCAGTGTCCGTCCTCGCCAAAGGTATTGAACGCGTCTGGGTGTCTCCGTTGGCAGACCAGGCAGCCCTGCCAGGACAATCATTTCCTACAATGCCACAGTGAGCAGGAATCCACTGAAAGATTATGTTGTGCCCGGTTTCCAGAGCATGGTGGTGCACTTCCTTGATGTTGGATATCATCTGCTCGCATGTTCTGTGACGCAAGGCAGACTTGATACTGTGAAGAGCTGCCTTCGAGTCACAAAGTAAGACCCATTTCAGTGCCGGCTCTTCGGTGACGTAGGTCACAGCTGCATGGAGGGCTGCAAGTTTTGCCGACGTATAGATGTAGTGATGTATGACAATTTGAATTGAACTGTAACCTGCTTAGCTGGAACGACTAATGCGGCAGTTGAGCTGGTAGGTGAGGTCGAACCGTCGCTATATATACGCGTGTGGTCATTCAACTTATCAAATATTATAATCAGACGAAAGTATCAATGAGAAAATTGTAGAGCAACAAGAAAACCTCCCGATAGAGCTTTCTATTGCTCAATACGTGCTACATAGGAGTTCTTGTTTTTCCCGAGCGTGAAAGAAGCCCGCGAATACACGCAAAATTGCCAAGCGACTGCGCGGCAAGCGAGGGAACAATTCTCAGCATTCGCAGGAACCGGTGCGCCACGCTTCTAGTCTCGGAGGCCACGCTCCGACTTCGCGGCAGTGCCAGTAGATGGCGCAGCGTGTCCAGAAAGAAGCGCGAGAGAAGAGCCCGGTTGCTACATGACGCTTTTCTGAGGAGCCATGAATTTCGGAGGCCACGCACATGCTTCGTGGTGACGGCGCCAGATGGCGCCGAGTGTTCTTTGGGAAGCGCGAAAGAGGAAAATCGTGGCAGTACACGCCATAAACAGAACTCGTTTCGACGGTGACAATACGTTGTGTCACCATATTGATTCAACGCTAACGCATTACCGTCGACAGTGATCGTGAGATGGCTGCTGCCGCAATTTCTTAAAAATTTATTTTGCATTGTGCGATTGACTTGATAGACTGACTTGTCTAATCGCAAAAAAATGTCGAATGTGCCGTTCTTGTTACTGTTTTTTTAGCCTATGTTGACTGTTTGAGTGCGTTTTCGAAATTTCTTTGATTATCTAAACGTATTTTCATATCACCTCGTGTTATCGTTCTTTGATTATTGAACAATTTCTTGTTTGTGGAGAAGCCGGTGGCACAATAGTTGCCAAACTTTCAATTTGATCCAAATAAATCCCTCATTCAAGTGCCAACATTGTCTTCTGCCCAATTTTGCCTGCACTATTCCCATTTTTTTTCCAAAAAGATAAAGCTTGTGTACAAAACCGCTACGATCAGGCTCGATTAGGCTAGTTTCACTATGATAGTAAGTGACACTTGAAAGCAACTCTATTATACAACTACCTGAGACGTTCTTGTTGTTAAACTAGCATTGCGGATGCCTCATATGCTGCAGATTCACATTACGCGATCGTTCAGCTGACTTTAACCCAAGAAAATCTTTCTTAGATCCAATCTAAAATAGGCCAGAGGGTGCTTGAAAGGTCGAGACTTGAATGAAAGAACAAAAGGAGAACAAGAGTGTTGGTCGCCTCACTTTGGCGCCTGCATATATTTTTTTTACAAGATGACTAATTCGCGGCGTAACACACCTGCGCCTTAAATAGCAATGCAAGAAATGCAGGATGCAGAGATAATGTTGGCTGCGTTCCATTAGTCCAAAGCATTGCTATCACGTGGGCGTTACAACACGCATTTGTTTTGTCATCATCTTCACTTCTTACCATCGTCTGCCTTTCCTGTCGCTATCCTTCCCCACTTTTCCCTCCGTTTGGAGTAGCAAGTTAGAAGCATGAGCGATGAGAATAAAGGAGATACGAGGGTCTCAATTTTTTGTTAGTCACAACCATACGAAGTAACAGACAATGAGGCTAGAATAAATCTTAACTCTCCGATTTTTTGCGCAGATTTTGAGAAAGAGATTGAAACACACAATACGGCAGGCACAAGCGCTAGCTTCCAGCAGTGAAATTGGGTTGAGTTGTGCTTGTTAAGTTGAGTTGAAAGGTAATGCTTGTGCCAGTATAGTTTTGTGTGGAAACACTGCTTTCGAAAGAAGAACGTCTAAATAAAAATAAGAATAGCGAACAAAGACAAAATTACTTAATTACGTAAGAGGGATCTTATCTTGTGATGAAAGTCGATTTCCGAAATCATATACACGAAGACCACGGAAATGCTTTATTTCAGTGACCGCTGAACCGATTTAAATGAAAAAGTCACAAGCCTGCGCGGCGCACGCAGCGCAGTCAAAGCGTAAGCTGGTGGAGCGGCTCACAGTTGCTTAGACCACAAGCAGTTCTCGGAAGTAAGCATTCTGGGACCTTGACCGAAGAACTCCAGTATGCACAAAAGCCACCAAAGCGCTAATGCGCTTCTTCAAAGCAACCGGGCTATACGAGCTATACGTAAGTGAGATTATATACGTAAATGGACGTTCATCTGCGGGTATGCGCACGATGGCTCTCCTGCTTCTTTCTCAAGTTTATTACCCCCTCACCCACAAGTAGGGTAGCCAACCGGAAGCCAGCTTAATTTCCCCTGCCTATCCAGCTTCATCTCTCTCTGCTTACATTCTCCATCTTGACTGGGATTTGCTCACAAAACAAGCGCCCTAGACAAGTGCTGAAGTGCGAGCACACATTGCGAAGGCCAGCGTATCTTACAACAAACTAAATTTTTCGTCTTTATCTTTTAAATGTATTAATGACGGCTTTTGAACGGCCGCGGACGGTTGCATTACAATGGAAGTACCGTGCGAAAGCTTTCGTGTGCTCAGATATGTGCGCACGTTAAAATGCTCTAGGTGGTGGAAATTAGTCCGGAGCTCCCGTTTATCGGAGTGCGTCAGTTGCTTTGGAACGTTTTGAATCTCCTATTTTCATGTCAATTTATTTTAGAAAGTGCGAGCCATGACAGCGCCTTATACCGCCCGTGTTGACGATGCATGTAAGAATGAGTTAATGCTCATATTCTTCCCGTATAATGAGAGGGAAGGTGTTAAGCCAGAAAGTTAGAATTTAGTAGCTCCAGCATGCGTATGATGCAATCTAGAAACATAGGCCACCTGTCGAGGTGGCTCAGTGGCTGTGGCGTTGTGCTGCTGAGCACGAGGTCACGTGCTTGATTTACAGCCATGGTGGCCGCGTGGGGCGAAATGCATAAACGCCCTTGTGTGTAGATCGAGGTGCACGTAAGTATAACCCGGAGCCCCCCCCCCCCCCCCCCCCGGCGCCCATCAAAACCCACCGTATACTATTCCGACATGTTAAATTTCAACATTCAATTTAACATAGGCGTAGTCGGCGTCAACAAGCAGTCATAGAATCAATGGAATCGATGCACCAGTAACCGTCATAAGAAAACACGCTCACAAACAACATTTCGCGACTACAGTAGTATATACAGTGTAAGTTGGACACCTAGATTGAAGATGTATTGAATGCGGAGATCGATTATTTCTATATTTAAGGTAGATAGACGATCGTTCTTTTATTCTGATTATTGTAACCTAGTAATAAAATATGCACACCTTTCGTGACCCCGGTAATCACCTCGAATCCCGTTTTTATTCGTCTCATGGCTGCTTTCCATAGCGAAAGCTGAGGAGGCGATGAAAGAGATGGCGTGTAATAAAAAAGAAAGAAAGACAAAAAAGCCGATGTCTGCGTGACAGAGCGTATCTTTCATCCTGACATCAGCAATCATCATGGCTATTGAAGCCATCTCTTTTATTAACCCTCATTTTCTCGCTAATATTGTCGCTCACCAAGACATAGTTTTTGTCAGAGTTCTTATATGCGACAGGAACTTCAGAATCGAAAGGCGTGAGTTATTCTTGGTACCTATGACATCGCGACAGTATCCACTCATCCTCGCTACAAAACACCTCACTCAGGATATACTGCAACACACTGGCGAAGGGAAAAGGGGACGACGAACAGGAACGAATATTATTGAGGACAGAAGGAACTGTCCCGTACCACTAGTACGCGACACTGGTCTACCGCGAGCAGCCAAGAGTCGCACAGTCACATAGGTTTTTAACTGCAAGGCCCGCACTTACTCTGCATGGCTGGGAAGACTGGCGTCGGGTGGTGCTGCGGCTGCTGCGGTGGCGGGGGTGGCGGAGGTGGTGGGGGCTCGGGCCTCACTCCTCGAGCGATGAGTCCCGCCGCGCCGCAGGTCGGGGCCGACGCGGACGGCGGTGCCGAGAAGGACCTTGGCACGGGCGCCGAGTAGCGGTGGTAGGCGGCCGTCGGAGGACCAAGCTCAGCGTAAGAGCAGGACAGTTGGCACGCCGCGGATTCCATGCATGGTTCGAACGCGGCGCTGGCCGCAGCAGCCTGGTTCAGGTATCCGTAGTCCATGGCCGAAGCGTTCTGCGTCTCCCTCTGCTATTCCAGTGCTGCTAAGTCTTCACAAGAATAACCTATACCGCCTTTCCTTTCTCTGAGCTTGTACAATATGCGCGAGCAAAAACCACGCAGGGCCCGGGCGCTTTCTTCAGCCGAGAGTCTCTAACGAGATCATATCAGGCACCTGACCGACTAGTCGATCGTCTCAAGCTAAGCCGCTGCAGAATTTGGCCCAAACCTGGGATATACATTCAGTTGAAGATAGTGTCTTCCAAGGTGGCCACTTAAAGAGGACCAGCCATAGTGTCTCTCACTCGAAAGCTGCAATTGTTCGATCAGGTTTCAGCACAAGCGAAGTCCAACTGGAAGTGCCATGTTTGCTCAAGAACGCAGCTAATTAGCTGAGCCAAGTCCGATACGAGACCTTACCACCAGCGGGTCATAACAGCCGAAACACTCTATTACACGGCTATGTATACGTAAGAACGTCAGGTGCACGTTTCATGTCGACCCGTCACCCTATGGTCTCTCACTCCCTGGCCCCGCCTCTTTCGCACTACTCGATCACGCACAAATCTGAACGCAAAGTCCTGGAAAGCCGAGTCGAACCTTACCTCAACAGACTCGCGGCGCTGCGAGCGATCGGGTCCGCGTGCCGCGCGAAAAAGTCGATGCCCAACGAAACTGCCCAACGCGGGTTCTGTTAGGCCTGGCACACGGGGACTTCACAGTACGGCTACGCAAGGCCGGTGGCAGTTTCGACGAAGTCGCGCTTATCGGTACCGTGGAGCCACGTGCTGGAGGGGTACCCGGCAAAACAGTACGCGTTCAGTCGCACGCACAGCACCAAGAGAACCACCAGCAACGGCCACCAGCGCCGCAACACACGGTCGGCGCTCACGGCATGCAGCGTTCGCTCCCTCCACGGCACGTTCCCGGTGAGGCGCGGTGTTTTGATCGAGGCATCGGGACTCCCCCAGCGCTTTATAGCAGGCTCCTCCTCCGGGAGCGTAGGACCCTTCCTCCCCACGACGCTCGCTCTCTCTCCCGCTGCTCCCCAGACGCGCTCTGCTCCACGCGTCCCGCTTTCCCTCGTCATCCCGCGGCCGCTCGGCATCTCTCCGAGCTCTCTGCCATGCGCGATCGTTTTTTTTTTTGTCTCGTTTCCTTCGCGTGGAATTGAAACGTACCTCATTTACGCGGCCTTTCGACACCGCTGAAGCACCCAAAGGGAGTTGTGAGATGATATAGGTACATGAAAATGACGTTCAAATATACCGGTAGACATTCTCATACCAAACAATGAGCAAATGTTTCTGAAGAACATATATTTCGTCTGGTAAAATTGCTTTTCATATTCAGGTCATTAAAAGATCTTAATTTATCTTTATATTGTTTGTATTGCATTTATATTACTTTGTATTGCATCAGTGTGACTGATGACACGTGAAATCTGTTCGCGCGTATTTAGTAAACTGAAGACTACGAGCTAGCTGCCTTAAAACTATGGAGCATAACCATGGCCCCGGTATTTTGTAGCGATGCATTATGATTTATTCTATACTAGTCTTATCATCCACCATTCACGACCGGCTGATACCGTTGATAACGTGAGCGGACCGTCACTCTGACCACTGACCAAGTGCGAAAAGCGCGGAAAGGCATTAGCATCGGAAAGGCATCAATACAAAATACCGGCCCCCATATGGCAAAATTACCATTCTTCAATTGCCGGAATATGGAAATAGTTATTGCCAGACGGCCACACTTTTTTTCTATCTTCTACCATTTGGTAACAACTGCCAAACTGTATGTCAGAATTCCGTTCGGTTTCTACACTGCGTCGAGCGAAGACGAAGAAGTTATCAGAGCTAACGTGTGCTTACAAAAATTAGTCCAAGAGACAGGTAAAATACGGATTTAGCATTCTGGCTATTCATTAATGGATGTTCTGGCCATCGATGAATGAATGAATGAACGAATGAAACAGATATTTCACGGACATGATAGAGATATACTTATCTTGTATAAACGCAATTATCTAGATTTGTCTTCGTCTTCGTCTAAGGTATAAAGGAATAAAGTGAATCATGTTCTTTAACATAAAGAAAAAGAATCTGAGCACCGTTTCACGTTGGGATAAAAGAACGACACCCTGTCAAAAAGAACACGGAAGGCAGCAGACTCCGCCAAGCATTGAAATCTAGACAGAGTTTGTCATTTTTATCACTTGCCCCAGTAGCTCTAGAAAGTTCAGCGTTCCAACTGGTCCAACCTTTTTAACGGAGGTAATTATTCATCATGTTCACATAGCACACCTATACTTCCTGCCCTTCCTTCCTTTTCTCTTGACTCATCTTTTGTCGCGCGCTTTCTTTTCCCCGACACTGCTAGGCTAAACACCTATGCCTCTCACAACTAATATTCTATTCTTCTCCCTGCGGCCTCTTCCCCAAGCAAGTCTGTTGCTAAAAAAAAAAAAAAACTAAGTAAATTACGGATCTTTTTCAGACTAATGATGTGGCAGAGTTCAAAGGGAGCTCAGTTGATGGATAAGCTTCTCAATACGGTGGGGCGGTTCAGCACATCACGCCGTTCGAAAACCATCTATTAAAATCAGCTCACTGGCGACCTGCTGTGACGATACAGCAGAAACATAAAGAACATAGTGGTACAGCTTTAACAACCCTTTCCCGCGCCCAGTGCAAATAAACCAAAAGAAAACAAAAAAAGATTGAAGTTGGGAGACCTATTTCGGTACCGTTGTGACAAATATCTCCTCAAGTTAAACGCCTGCCTCAGCGATTTTGAACAGCGCGAGAGGGAGCGCAGAGTGAGAGAGAGCAAAATGGGAGAGAGAGAAGGAACAAGAATCGGCGAAGCTGAGGAACCACGGGCCGAAGACTGGTGTTCCCTCCGTAGACGTGGGAGAAACGTGATAAACGGTGCCGCGGCCGCAGCGCGAAGGTTCCAGCCCCGCGCGAACTCCGAGGTGGTTCAGCGCCGTGGCCAGGGGTGTCTGGAAAGCGTTCAGGTGTGTTGGCGAGCGCCACTTTCCCGGTGAAGAGGGCCCCCTCTCACGCGGAAACTGAGTTTTAATTTAGCAACCTGGCAGAAGAAACGGGCTCGCCCGAGAAAAAGACGCCCAGAATGGTTGTCAGCAGTTTTCACTCGCGCGTTGGCGAGAGTGGTCAGAGCTTCAGCGAGATTTTAGCCTCCTCGTTCCTGTTAATCCTGGCTGGGCGCCAGCTTTTCTTTCTTTCTTTCTTTTTTCTTTTTTTTTTTTTTTTTTTTTTTTTTTTTTTTTTTTACAGAGAGGCTCAGAGACTTGCGAGCGCTCTTACACGGGACCTCTCCTTATAAGAACCGACGTGGTGGACCACGAGGTCGTTGGTTCGATTCCTGCGTCTGTGACAACAATCCGGCGGAAGTGGAATGCAACAAGGCTCATGCAGATACATTTCGGTGCCCGTGAAAAAAACCTGAAGTGGTTAAAGTTAATCCGGAGCACTGCACTACGGCATCTCTCATAGCGCCAATGTTGCTTTGGGGCGTTAAACCACATGAATCAATCATTTTTACACCCGACACTCTGTTAAAAGTGCCACGAGATGTTCAAAAATGTGCGACAAATGTATTTGTCGTAAGCATAACCTTAATTATTCCGCGAATACAATTTTATATATGTCGTCCCGAGAAGCCTTCACAATAGCGCACTGCGACAAAGCGTGCTTCATTGTGAGACTCGTGAATGACAGCATACTTCACGTCATACTGCAGATATTTGGGCTACTACAGCAAGAATGTCTGTCCTGATGGCAACAAAGAAATCAAAGCTCCTTTCTTAAAGAAAGATGGTTGAACGGGAAGCTTTCTCCCGTGCAAACTGAATCAAATGCTGCAGCGACCCGATGCGATGCATATGTGATTTGATTGCTTGTTTATGATTGTGTTTTTTGAACGTTGAAGTTGAACGAAGACACATTTCGTTAAGTTGCACAGCTTTTATTTTAGATCATGTAGCCAATGATTACACGCACACACTCCCACTTTCACGGACGACTCTACACTTGCACAGTATTGCTTTGTGATCGATGTGGTAGACGGTCAGAGGCTCTGCCGTTGACGATACACGGATCGGCCTTACAGGCACGATCGCGCTCGCGCTTGCGTTTGCGTACGGTAGCCTCTTCTGCCGTGCGCTGTACCCGTGGCCTACCGATGGTGACGGCCGGGAATGCAATGCGTGACGCGTGTAATGCAATGCAGATATATACAATTCGTCTGCGTTGCGTGGCTTCGCAGTTCCCATTGTTCTTATCGGTACAACTGCGAAGGTATACTGTAGTGCTCTACGATACGCGCGTCGTGCGCCGTCCTTCTATTGTGTGCGCAGATGCGCAGCCGTTGATCTAATGTGTGCGCAAATGCACAGATAGTTCTATTGTGTAAATTGGCTTTCTTGCAGTGCGTTTTCGGCACTCACGGACGAATCAGTGAGACATAGAAACCTTCACTTTAATAGTTTTTCTCAAAATTAGGCAGGAATTTCGACCGTTATTACAGACTTCCTCATATCTCTTTCAACTAACCTGGTATAGGTTATCCCCGCGAAAACTGCCTAGCAGTGGAACGCTCTAGTGGTGCTAATATAGCAGATAGCTATGCCGCGTCCGATTCGAACAAGCTGCACCCCGGAAAGATGGCTGCTGCGAATGTTCGAATACATGTTGGAAACCTGTACGTGTACATGTGGGCATGTACTCGTACATATTGGAAACTTGATGAAAGCTTGTGGCTGATTGTACGCCTTTAGTCATATACGTCGGATCACGCGCGAAATCGCATCCGTGCGTTCAGCGCTTAACCAGCAGAGGGACAATCGCTAAAGGCTGCTCTCATCTCCGTTAAAAAGGAAAGACGTGCAAGGTGCTCTCCTTGCAGCTATTAAGGTTTCTGACGACATTTAGTAAATACCCGAAAAGAAAAATAGGAAATATGTGCGTTCCTAACGTTCAGAAAAGTGAATATATGAAAGCTGGAAGGCTTAAAAAATAAAAGAATCCGTGTCTGAAAAAGTACTTAATTCACCATTCTCCCGCATATACATCTACACTTCTATAATTATTGCATAAAAATGAAAAGAAAAGAGCAAACAAAAGAGAGAGAGAGAGAGAGAGAGAAGGGAGCAGGTAGATGCACATTTCATGACCCTCATCATAACAACTTCAAGGAAACGCCAAACAAAGCGTCCGCAAAATTTTATAGGCTAAACCCCGACCAATGGCGTCAGATAATTGAGAAAGAATCCTTGCGTCGTTGTATATATTCACTAACCCACACAATATATTCATTAACACTACACTCTACAGACTCAGCGCTGTAACGGAAAAAACATGTGCCTCCTCGCAAATCAGCAATGTTGCATCCAGTCCTGTTTGCTCCAAGAGCTTCTTCAATGACCTCGTCCACAATTCTCTCTTCAAACAACTAATCTTCTTCCTCCAAATAGAAAAAAAAAAAAGAAAAGCTGCCAATGTCACGTGGTGACAGCACGCGCAGGGGGGCCAGCGCGTGACGACTGGGATCAACCGTCACGTGAGACCACCTGCTTGATCGGACGCGGCTCTCTGTTGGCAGCGGCGGCGGGAGGGGAGGGGGGGGGGGGGGGGGGGGCTCAGCTGACCTTGTAATCGTCTCTTAACCTTGTTGCGAGCGGCGCCTTTGACTCTGCTTGTCGGCACGCACACAGTGTGCGTTTGCGCTTGCACGCTAATCAGACTGATTCAATTTCCGCCCCCCCCCCCTCTCCTCCCCTTCACCTCTTACACTAGCGTCCTCTCTCTCTCCTCTCGCCACCAGCTTGAAGCGAACGCCTTTCTCTCGGCTCGCCTCTTCCAATGCATTCTCTCTCTTTCTTGAGCGACCACGCACGCACGCCTTTCTCTTTCCGACCTCTCTCCTTGCTTCGAGATCATCGGCAGCCGTCGATGGGGGCCAACGGATAAGAGCGGCGAGCGCGATAAAAGGAAGCGCGTGCGAAGCGCGCAATTTGCGCCCATTATAGGAGAAGGCCGCCCGGGAAGCGCTGCACAGCTAGCTATACGGCGTACCGATAGCGAGGCGAGAAAGGCAAGAATCCACAGCAGACGACGACGACGCTACACACCTGACTAGAGACGTTCTCGCCTCGGTGCCAAGGAAGCATACAGAGCGGTGGCGCTGCTTCGGCAGCCGGAGGCACGTCGGAGGCGATAACGTTTTTTTATACGACCGCTGAATAGGATCGTTTTTTCGCGAACGCTCGCGGACGCGCTGCAGATGCCGCTGAGCTCTGGGGCAGAAGAATGAAACGAAGAGCGAGAAGTGATATAAAAAAATTAAAAAGGGAAAGAAAAGGAACCGTAAGGAAGAGGGTGCGCGCCCACCGACAAAAGTTTACTATCCGAAATGGCGTGATAAACGCTCAGATTTAATTTGCATCGAAAGAAAACATTTCTCGTTTCGCGTTCGCTACGAACGACCACCGCTGCTGCTGCTTCTGCTGCTGAGTCGTCGAGAGCAGACGAGGCGGCAGCCCAGCGGTTAAAAAAAAAGAAGAAGAGTAAAAAAAGAAGAGGTAGCCAACGGAGGTATCAAAAAGAAAGAAAAGAATGCGGAGCAGAGGAGGAGGAGGAGGATGGAAGATGAGGAGAATCCAAGGCAAGGAAAGAGTTCGTGTCGCCATGGCAACCGATGGTCGCCAAAGGGAGAGGAGTCGCGGCGCGGGGAGGGGCGGTGACGGTCGCCCGTCCAATCGCGGACTCGAATCGACCCGCGCGTATGTTAATGGCGGGGCCCCCGTAATTTGCCCAATCACGATGCGAAGGCCACTACTTACGCAGCCTTTTGCCTCCTCTTTTTTTTTATCTCTCTCTCTTCGCCTTTGTTTCTCCTCTCTCGCCCTCTTCCCGGTTTCTCCCTATTTTTTTCCCGAGCGTCTGTATCACGCTCGTTTTTCTTCTTTCTTATTCTCTCCTCTTTTTCTCATTCTTCCTCTCTTTGCACGGTTACCCGTGCGTTCCCGCGGGATGAGGAAGAGGCTGAGAGATCAACTCCACGAGGAGAAAGATGAAATTGCTTCTGGCTGTGAACAAGTAGCAGTCTTCATAACGCGAGATAAACCTTCCGCCCGGATCTGGTGGTGTTTTGTGTGGCCCGCGCACTTTTCGACGTCCACGCAATCCACCGTTCTTTCTCTGCGTCTTTTCCTTTTCTTCCTTTTATGTCCTTTTTCTTTTATCTTGTCTCCTCTGCCACGGATTTTGCCGCTGATGACGCTTCTGGCTCTCTCTCTCTCTTACTTTTCTTTTTGTGTTTCCTTCTCGACTTCAGGCGTGAAAAGAAGTGAAGGGGGTGGGTGAGAGAGTATGTAGTATCACGAGGAGGTGTTCGTGAAAGCGCGCGAGCGTGTGTCTGTGCGTGGGTGTATAGTACACGTAAGGATATCGATTTTTGTTGTTTCAGTTCGCTGCCTATAAGCGCGCCAAGATCACGTTGTGCGTTTCTCCTTTGATCTCTTAATTTCAACGTCGGGATCCTTGTTCTCATCGAGGCAGCGTATTGTCTCTCCCCTTCCCTGATCTGCCTCTTATCCGCCGGATAATGCAGCTGTTGTTTGACATCGCTATAATTTTTTTCCCGAAAATAGTGAAATCTTGTAAATCGAAATGATAAGGTATATTTCACGCTCTCATAAGTCCAATGGTTTTACATCTGCTCAGCCGTTTCGACGGCGTTGATAGGAAAAAATGCAATCTTTTATAAGTATATAGCGTTTGCCTTTGACACCTCATTTCTTCGGTAAAGTTTCTAATTCGGTGCTTGTATGCTCTTGATTCATTTTCTTGCCACGTTATACTCGGCTCCATAAATATCACTGTCTTCATGTGCCCTAACAGCTGAGCCGCTCTGCACAAGAAAACTTTTTCAGCTACCATATACTAGGCACTTTGCCGTAAGCTTGTAATTAAGCTTAGAGTCTATTAGTTTACTAAGACACGAATTCGCATGTGAAGCCTTCCAGCCTGACGGTAAGGTAAGCTGACCAAATTAGGCATCGAACAAACGTTGTTTTATTGCGAGAACGAGATAGTGTCAGAGCACTGTGCATGCTTGGCACTGGCAAGTCGCTATAACGTATCGTTAAATATGGCGCTAAAGCGAACTAGTCAGCTTGCAAAGAAAGAGAAACAGCAAACAAGAAAAGCCCACGCAAATGAAATAAGCAACAAAAAAGAAGAGATCGATATGACCCCCAAAAAACAGTTATAACGAGAAGGAAAACGGCTTATAAATGATTTTGCGAGAATAAATGAAAGAAAAAATAATAATTCCAATGGATTCCCCACATTTTGAGCTCTTGTTGCGAGGATGTCTCTCATGTGCATGACCGCATGAAATTGTCGTTCTGCAGTCTTAAAGAGAAAGACGAAAAAAAAAAATAAGAAAGCAATGAAAAGAAATTGAACAGCGGCGAGCACCAGTCAGCGAGACGCTTCAAACGAATACCACAAATTGAGCTGTCACTTCTATTTAGAGAGCTGCTTTGTGGCGTCAGAAGGACGAGGCACTGGAGTAAAAGTACTTGTACGCACACACCATCCGCCCTACTCCCCGCAGTCTTGACACCACGTGATTACTTTTTCTGCCTCAACCGGTCCAGTTATTATGCGGAAATTTTCTCATCTCTTCCTTTTAAGACTATAAACATCTATTATGTAATTTCAGAAAGTGAAATTTATATTCTCTCTTCCAGGTTTTTTTTTTCTTTCTTTTTTTGCTTGTTGAATTAGAATGGAGGCTGATGTTGGCCGTAATAAAGTGGGCGGAGTATCAAGTTGACGTAGCGCGAAAGTGCGCTTTGTTTTCCTGCTAAGATTGCATAAGTGTGCGTTGGTAATGTGCTCATTAGTTATATACGTACAAGTAAATAAAGGTTTCATTTTTATTTGTTTATTCACGCTGTTACGGCACGAATAATTGTTAAGTTAGGACGTGAAGATAAATTCCTAAGCTGGCATTATGGTTCATTCCAAAGAAAAAGAAATCATTGATGCCAGATGGAGATGTTCAAAAATCAGCTTATCACTGGCTTATTACTACTATCGCTAGCAAGTCATGGCGCTATCGCCTATTGAAGTTTATTCACCAATATATACAGGGTGTTTTATTTTAGCTGCTCCAAATTTTTTTAAATTGCCTGTGGCAGACAGCACAATTCTAATCCTCGATCCAAACTACTCGGTGAGGTGGCCAATACTTCCACTAGAAATAAAAACGCCTAATTGAATAATTAACATAATCATGCTAAGTAACTTTTTAATTGATTAAATTACAGAACATCTTTCAATCTACGAATTAGAGCCGGTGAGTTCGCAAGGCGTATCCACTTGGAAAGAATTCTTAGGACAGAACCAGTTTCGAGATATAAATTTTCAAAATGTCCGATGAAATGCATTGGCGTTTCAGGTACCTTTTTGAAGAAAACGCTGTTTTATGCATTGAAGCACAAAAGTAGGAGGAACACCAATGCATTTCGTCAGACACTTTAAAAATTAATATCTCGAAACTAGCGCAGCCCGGAAAGTTCTTTCGAAGTGGATACACCTCGGAAGCTCACTAGCGACAGTTTGTAGATTAAGATATGTGCCGTAAAATAATTTAAAAAGTTAATTAGCGTAACTATGTTAGGTATTCAATTAGGCATTTCGATTTCTTGTGGAAGTAATGGCCGCCTCATCGAGTAGTTTAGATTAAGGATTAGAATTGTGCTATCTGCCACAGGCAATTTTTTAAAATTTGGTGCAGCTAAAAATAAAACACCCTGCATAAAATACACTAGTACAGGTGAGCATGGCGATGGAGCCCGCTGAATACATGCAAAATTGCCACGCGACTGGCCGCTCGAGGCACTTTGCGTGTATTCGCGGGCTTCTTTCATGCTTGGAAAAACACCGTTTATGTAGCATGTATTGAGCAACAGAAAGCTGTATCATGGGAGTTTTTCATGTTGCTCGACAATTTTCTCATTGACACTTTTCATCTAATTAAAATATTTGACAAGCTGATTAATTGATTAGGACTAATTATGTAATTAGTCGGAATGCTAAGAAAATAATCTGAGTATATCCAAGCGACGGCAAACAACATTACCTTGGTTCTGTGCAACTACGTGGCATTTGCATATCTTTAAAGTTTAGCTCAAGTTACGTGAGAAATCCTGTATATTACCATGTTGCCGCTTTTCTGCATCCTTTAAAAGGAAGCTGTAGGTCAGAGAGAGAGGATTCTTAAATGAATAGTGAAGACGCTTGCCTAGCGGCACATCTGGAATGTTACTTCGGATGGGAGAGATGAGATATGACATAATAGCCACATTTAATTACATTGGAACGGAGAAATAGTTTTTATCAGCAACCACTGCACCGATAATGATGAGGTTTGTTGCATTTAAATAGAAAAGCTAAAATATGCTAACTGTAGTTAGAGAACTTCCAATTTATGCCATAAATTTTTAGAAACATTTTTGCATATTGCAAGATTTCAAGAAACCTAAGCATCAAGTTTACAAATTTGCAACTCAACAATAAAAAATGATATCACATTTTTGACTGCATCTAATAATACATTGAAACTAAAGAAAATTGACGTATTATACATCGCTCTAAATTATACCACTAGATTGTGAGCACGACTTTTGCAACACCCTCGTAAACATTGTACAATTTTATGTACGCTGTAAAGTCGTATATCAAATTTGTCCGCTTGAAAAGTTCTAACAGATGCAGTTTACAGAATTACGACATATCTTTCTGGGTGCAGAGTTACAGATTGGTAAACTTCGTACTTCTATTTTTTCTAACTTACCAATTTTCAGCAACTTTTGTAAACAATTCTAGGTCCTAAATCGAAGTCTGGTTTCCTGATTTGCTCTCTAACTTTCTCTCTAAAATGCAATAAATTTCGTTCAAATGGTTCCGGCGATTGTCTCATAAAATTATTTCTAGATTTTACGGGCATTTTAATATGGAGATTAGAATTGAACTGGAACTACAGCTCCCTTTAAATTTATTTCATCCAAATAAGCACGGATTACGTAAAGATCATTCTTGCGACCCTCAACTTGCTTTTTCCCACTTATCAGCTAGAGTGATGGACTGCCCACCGAAATTACGACATAGTGCGATACAGCATTCCGTACATTAGAAAAGAAAAAATCTCCGCCCGAGCATTCCGTACATATATGGTTAACCAGCGAAGCTGAAACGTGCGGCCCCGGTGTTTATCACTGGGTTCATCCCGACGGTACATAAAGGTATATTGTTAATTATGGGTTACGTCTTTGTTTTAACAGCGAAGCTGTTTAGGCCAGCCGTAAATTGTGGTGCGTATCAAGAAACTACCAAGAAAGAAAATGAAACAAACTTCCTTGTCGAGGCGTGATTCGAACCCGCGTCCCCCTGGTCCCTAAGTGAGCGTCGTAACCACTAGGCTATACAGCCACGCTTGCTGAACATGCATTTATGCGAACCATATGATTGCGTTAGAGCGTCGTCGTCTTAAATTATGGGGTTTTACGTGCTAAAACCACGATCTGATTATGAGGCACGCCGTAGTGGGGGACTCCGGAAATTTGGACCACCTGGGGTTTTTAACGTGCACCTAAATCCTAAGTACACGGGTGTTTTCGCATTTCGCCCCCATCGAAATGCGGCCGCCGTGGCCGGGATTCGATCCCGCCACCTCGTGCTCAACAGCCCAACACCATAGCCACTGAGCAACCACGGCGGGTGCGTCGTCGTCTTCGTCCACAGCTGGCGCGTTCATACGCTAGTTCTCTGAGAGAGAGAGAGAGAGAGATTGTGGTTGTGAAGAGGAAGAGGCCTCTGCGAGGTGAAGAGGTTTTGCGCGCTATGAGGGCGAGAGAGAGAGAGAGAGACGCATTCACGGAGCGGGTCTCCTGGAACGTGGTGTCGGCATAGGAACGTGGCGTCGGTGTTGCAAGTTGCGCTATGCAACGCGCAGTGACGGCCGTAAGTCCGATACACGCGAAAAGAAATTATAATCATCATGAGTAATAAGATTAAAAGTTCGCGCGCACTTCCGGAAAATGCTGTGCTACGATCGCCCAGCTTCGCTGTTTCAAGCGTTGCGCGGCAGAGTGCAAGGTTAAGCGTTTTTCTCTTTTCTTAACGAGGTTACACAGACGTTCGGCTGCGACGGACAAAACGATGTCACTGACGGTATGCCCGCAGTCTGCCGTTGTCACATTGCCGCTTAGGATTCTTCAAAATTAAATTGCTTCAAAAATAAATCTGTCCGTCACGTAAGACAATGAATGGCTCATACACCCTTAAGCAATGGCTCATGCCCCCGTAAACGCGGCCTCCGCATTACGACGACAGAAGAGTAGTAGTAGTATAGTAGTAGTAGTAGTAGTAGTAGTAGTAGTAGTAGTAGTAGTAGTAGTAGTAGTAGTAGTAGTAGTAGTAGTAGTAGTAGTAGTAGTAGTAGTAGTAAAACTTTATTATAATCAGAAACCGGACAGGCTCCTACCCCAGTCCACAGAGGGGGTAGGAGTTAAAGGCGAAGAGAAGTGAAATTCTACGCTGGAATGATGAGCGGCAACGCAGCCAGCTGTGGAACAAGACGACGACGACGACGAACGCGGAAGCAGTGGCATGAGCGCGTTCGCGCGGTTGCGCCGAGGGGCGCCAAAGAGCCAACTGTGGAAGAAGACGACGGCGCTCGAGCCATTGCTGATGACGATAGCTTCTGCGTATAAGCGACAGACAGACAAATCGGCTAGCCATGTACAGCTTCGCTGTAAAAAGGCGAGTGCATCATAGATGCCGAATATTGTTTGAACACAAGATATGCGCCAAAAGGCTGTAGAAAATTTTTTAGAGTGTGTCAACTAGCCCACTTTTCCTTCCTACAGCAGCAACGATTTCACGTGTCTAGGTGTCACAACGGCAGCGTGGTTTGCCTCGTGCCGCTGCTGCCGCCGCCACTTTGTCGGTGCCGGCGCGGCTGGTCGGAATGAGTGTTCGAGTTTCTGCTGTTGAGAAAGGAGGAGAAGGAAGCAGCGGGGTAGAGGAGTAGGCAGTGTCAGAGCAGCAGCAGGAGCACGGCGCGGCCGCTGGTCCTCCGACCCGAGGAGCGGAGAAGCTGGAAGCGGATCATTTGTTACCAGTCGAGGGGGGTCGCCAGAAGGCGGGACGCACGCTGCTGCCGCTGGGGGCCGCCCCGCTTTCTTCGCTTCCAAATGGAGTGCCACTTCGTGTAAACGGCGGTACGCGACGCAGTAATTACGGACTCGCCTTTCCTCCTTTCTATCTCTCTCTTTTCCTTTCTAGAAAACAACCAAGGACTACGCAGCTAGCGGCACGAGGCTCGCACGAACGCACACACAACTGGACGGGAAGACGCGCACAGAAACTAGAAAGGAAAGAAGAAGAAGGGAAAAAAAAGAAAGAAGGTCAGCAAGGACGGAAGTCGGGCCGAGAAGAGGTGGAGGGACGAGAGACCAAGGAAGGAACACTGCGGGCGGGGTGATATATATCAGGGATGAAAAATGCTCGTGCCCAAATTTGGAGGAACGCCGATCTCTCGCGAGGCGAGAGGAGAATACACGAGAGAGTAGGAATTGAGATGGCAGGCGGGCGTCGACGGGGGCATTGCTGTGAATTGACTATGCGGAAGGAGAAGTGTAGAACGAAGAGAAAGGAAGTTAGAGGGGAGAGAGTGGGGGAGGGAGGTGGTCGGATAGCGAGCTACTCGCATTAGAGCGATTGGTCGCTTCGTCTGTACAGGCTGGACTGTTGGACAGGCTGGAAACGACGATGGAACGGTGGCATACACGCGCGAGATGAAACACCTACTAAAATAGGAGATGTAGGAAACGAAAGGAAGGACGCTGCGTCCCGCTGCTTCTGGTTTTTCTTAGGCAGTCATGAAGTCCACGTTGGGGAGCAATCTTTGCGATTATTCTCTTTCGATATCAAACGTACGGGGAAGGACCTCACTGAAAAAAGAAAAGCTGAGTAAAGAAAGCATAAAAGAAACACACTGCGAGCGAGTCAATAGTGTGACACCACGCAAAAACGTTTAAAGAAAGAAGAAGAAAAAATATGGTAAAGCGAAGTGAAGTAAGAAAGAGGAGCTCCCATGCATTCTGCCTGGGCCCTCGCTTCCAGCGTGCTCTGTTTGCAATGACAGCTCCGCGTAGCCGCCGGCTGACGTCGGCACTGGGGATCGTTTTCGGATCGTGCGAGTCGCGATTCGGCCGCGTGGCTCGGTTCTTCTTTCGTAGCGTTACTCGTCGGGACCCTCTGGACATTGTCAGCAGACCGCTGGGAAGTCGTATACGCGCTACGTGCAGATAGAGCACTTTGCCCCTGAGCGGCTACCAGTTATGGACGCACACGACTAGTTGCCTCCCTGTAAATGCGTTTGGTACAAACGAAAAAAAGAAGGAAGATTGTGCCGAAAACAACTTTGTCAGACCAACTCGTCCATCTCTTTTTTTTTTTACTCTTTCTTAGTTTCTCATGTTAAAAGGGAGCTTAAAATTCCAAGCTATAATAATACCTATATGCTCTGATACCGCCACTCATTAGTCATGGCTGATAAAAAGAACAAGAGCCACTCATGACTTGTACGTGATCAGAACGAACAATGGCGGCCGATGGGATCTGTGATGTCAACATATAGCAGCGCATAGCGCCTGCTACTAATGGCGCTAGCAGGCGCTTGTAGGCGATAGCAGGCGCTAGAAAAACCCTTGACATCACGGCGATCTGGTGCAGGAACTTCACGGCAGCGTCGTGACTTGTTTTTCGTTTTTGCGTCTTCACTAGCTGTCTTACCAAACCTCCTCTCACAGTAGAGTTGTTGTTTTGCTACTGCAAAAGAGTAATTACCATTCAAATTCCTCTTTCATGTCCATTTAGAAGCAGCGTACCATAACAAGTGCGTCCCAAGCAGCGAAGTATAGACAACAAGGGTGCCAACAAGCTCGATATTGGTAGAATAGGCGTCGCAGAAGGCGCATGAGACAAGCGCTGCAGTTCATTTCCAAGAGGACCAACATATGAAAGAAAAGTACAACTCTCTTCTACGAGCGACGACGACGTTGTAGAACTTCGAGGGCGATGTTATTAAAGAGTAATTTGGAATCTTTGCCGCCTCCCTGGGTTGATTAATGATCGAACGAGAGCGCTATCCTGAGCTGACGACCCCAAAAACTCCGCTTCCTAGTAGACGCAAAGTGAAGACTTTTCACGCTTATGGCAAGCACTCAATTTGTCACAAATTGTCACGTTAGCCGCCAGATATAACTGGCCATTACTAAATGACGTGTACCGGCAGTAAATTTTAATAAAGAAAGTTCAATTCTTAGCGAGTTTTTGGAAAGTATCCTTCTGATGCCTTAAAAAGGACACACAAAGAAAAGACTGGTAAACTCAAAGTATAATGGAGATAGAGAAAGTTTGATAATATCAACAGCGCGTATCAGTAGCGCGTCAGTCCTAGCAACAGGACTGACACGCTACTCCAGGTAAGATGGTGAGGGTTGAAATGGAGGAGGTTTAGTAGAGGGCTATCAATAAATGTATTGGCTAATCAGAGCCCTGGTGCTGGCGCGAACGTCCTCATGTGCACATAACGTCAACGCTGTGTTCTCGATATTGAGTCATCATTAACTAAAGTTTGTTAGAACACCCCAGCCCCAAAGACAAAAAATAACTTTCAAGGCATACGTACATATGGAAGTACAATTACCATAATACGACATATTAACGGAGAAAATTGTTCAGCCTGAATAAATGAATTTAAGAAAACAGAATCTATTGCAAGGCTCTTTTAAATAAGCATTAAGAAGATAAAGAAGAGACTATAGAGCGTTGTATACAGAAAAGTCCATCAATTATAACGCGAAGGGTATAAAGGTGACATCCAGCAAAATGGCTGCAACTTTTAATTTTGTTTCGCATTACTTGAGTTCTAGAATTCATCACCTTGTACTGCTTGCGGTTTCCTACTGGTTAACGTGACACAAACCACTGTGAACATGTTTTCCAACCAGTGAACATGAGTGCTCAGAACTGCTCAAGAGACCCTTTCGCGTCAGTGGGAGGTCTGGCTTGCGAGCAAGGATCGGCAGAGCCAAGTTGCTCTGCTCGACCAAGCCCAGCGAGCCGCACAGGCCAGTGGAGCCCTGAACTAGGGGACCCACCCATCCTTGAACTACTACCCCAAAGTAAAATACAGTTTCTACTACTATTACCCGTTCGCGTCAAAGGCGACATAGCGCTTTGCTCCGCCACATGGCAATGATGCCTTACAGGCATGCACACTTTGTGCGTGTGTGTGTGCGTGCGTGCATTCCTCATGCAATGCAGATACTGGTGACTTAAATAATTTGGGATTTCTCCCTATTATTGTTGGTGGACAAGTAAAGGGCTCTCTCCCTATATTTGGGCCCTCTCCATATGTCGGTGTACAAGTAAAGTCAGCGGCACCAAAAACTTTACTTCACTAACTTCATAAGATTTATAGTACTCTACAGCCGACGCATGAATAAAGATGGTGCAACCAAACGGGGCGAGTGCTCCTATTTTTCCTCAAGTTAAATTTCAAAGCTCGCGAGCAGTTTCTTATCTGGCCCTGTGCATTCCTGCATGATTTTTACTCTGCCCGATTCCGCACATAGGCCGTTCATGTCTGTGGGTTCCTTGCTGTATATGGTCAACACTGTCAGTAATAGGCTGCGACAAGTGTATTATTACATTTAGCACCGCCTCGTCCATTCCTCAAAGAATGAAACCGTGAAGGTTGTTTAGCGCGCAGTGACGTGCTCCTCATTCAGAACAACGGAGTTTGAAAACGTGTCACGTTGAACTCCTCGCCAGGCACACACACTTTGGCATTCAACTCAGACGCGCAGCTGTGGATAAAAAATTGCTGTTGTCTTTGCGCTTATAACATTCTTGCCACTCAGGCGACACTCGAGCAAGCGAGTCAGTGGTGCTCTAGAGGCGCACAATGAAAACATCAGAGCGAAAGTAATGGCAGAAAGAAACAAACCATGTTTCCAGAGAACGCGCTCGGAATATCGCTTCACAGGACATGGCTCGTAGTTGTGAAGCCCCCCCCCCCCCCCTTCCCCCCTTTACTTCTGCCCCTGCACCTCCCAATGTAAAGAAAAAAGAATTTGCTCATCAAACCTCGCGTCACTGCTTGGCATGCGTTTTTTTTTCTTCCTTATGCTAAATATTTGAAGAAAAAAAATACGAACAAGCTGTTTTTCTGTCTGCTCAAGCGAATTCATTAAGTATGTTACTAACCACCAAAAAATGCGTTTACTAATGCGCTATTGAAGCTGTCTCCCGACATCATGTACAAATTGCGACCTGGTGGTCTGAAACCCAGCGGTTGTTTGCTTTGAGGCGCGGAGGCGTGTAGCTCCGTACCTTTTCAACATATTCGTCGCATCGATAGCCCATCCGATGATAGGAGTCGCAGTGGCGGAAGTTAGAATGAAATGGAAATGAAAAAAGAATGGCATCGGTTACCACAGTTCCACAAAGCAAAAAGAATGAGCTGCAGCCACTGAAATCGTTGAAGATTTGACAGCAGAGGAATGGTGAGCTCCAAATACTAGAATAAACGCTACATTAGACGCTTTTCTATAATTTTCTGTGCTTGATCCGCAATGTTTATATTTGCGTGAACACAGACACAGAGAGAAAGTTTAGTAATGACTAGACAAGGTTAGCCTATCTACAGCATTGACATGCTACTCCGGGTGTAATACTATTTGACAAGGAATGGAAGAGACTGCGAAAAAAAAAATGAGAAGCACATAGGCATACAAACAAGCTAAATGCCGTAGCACGCAAACTCAAGGTAACCTACAGAGTCTCATTGTGACCCGTATCTCGAAGGAATGCTAGAACCGCCTTAGCAGCCTGCAAAGCTGAGGCAGGACACCGCAATGGTTCGCGAACCTCCCACAACTCAAGGTGCCTGTTGGGACGCACATTAAAAGCGTCCATTAGGACAGCCCTCGACGTTGTTAAGCTTCTTCAAATGAAAATGCAATAAAAACGATTTGATAATTCTAAGAGGGACCCCTGCACTTCGAAAAGCCATCTATGCGAGCTTACTGTATACCTGAACAAGTATCTCAGCGCGATATAAAAGAAAGACACAAGAAAGGAAGAAGCAAAGACAAGCGCTATCTCACAACTGTTTAATAAAATGAAAGGATTCTACACACATGTATATCCTCTTGTCACGCATGCGCAGACCAGACAATGAGAAAGGCACGTGTACATTAAAGACGGTTGCGCAAGAAGTCAAATTGTATACCTTCCAAGAATAGACCTAATCAAGGCATCTCACCGGAAGAAACACAGTGGCTGTCACTCATTTATTTTTATATAACGTTTCTCTCTCTTTCTCTCACCATAATCATGATTTAGTTTTATCCCTGCATAGGTGTCGATAACTAGGCTAAGGAAATCGTAACAGGTGAGGGCCATAATGGTATTTGCGAGATTGTGCTTTCGTGCAGCTTATGTTGTTTCATGTTTCGGAGGCATGAATGCACATCTACTAACCCTTGCGACCGTTCTATGACCAGCACCTGCTCCCGCAGTGTGCACGCGGCAGATGGCTACGAGCCCCAATGCAGGCATTTGTCAGCTAACCCTTCTCACTCCCCCTTCGCAGTCGCGTACTCGAGAGCTCTGCGTGCTTTGATCCCTGCTCTTGTAACGTTGGCCCGCGCTTCGCCTACAGAGTATGCACCCGACGCAAAGAACCGCTCCTGCTCATCAAATAGAGAGGATCTCCGACGCCTTTGAAGTGGAGGCACAAGTGTTTCAATGCCACAATGAGAGCACTCGGTGCCACTTGGTATGTGAGGCGAATTTCATTTCCCTTCCTTTTGTTTGTCTTGTTTTGTGCGCTGTTTACCCGACCGATCATTTCGTGCAAGGGCATTACGTTAGGAAAAGATGAATGCTCAGCAAAGTTGGTAACCCGGAGTACAGCTACAATTTTGCAATGTATGCATATTACGTTATTATCAGTTACATTTGGAGCAATATGATGTCACACTTAAACAAATAAAGCGAAATGTAAAAAAAAGCACAGTTTATGTCATCTATTCTTGCAGTCAGTGTGAAGGATCATTATTTGGCGCAAATTTTGCGAACAACTATTGTGCTATACTACGGGGTAGATAGATTGCGTTCAAAATATAATGCCCAGTGATTGAATAACATGTCTTTTTTTAATAACGTGTTTTTTTAATAATATGCATTGAAGGGTGCGTAAAATATTCGTTTAACACTTACATACACGAGAAACGAGTTTGGAAAAATGAAGCATCGATTGCAGCACTGACGATTAAATTTTTTTAATGTAGGCAAATAACTTGTAACTTCGCGAAGAAGTGTTTCGAACATTACGAGGGTCGTTCGTGAAGCTTGCATTATCGTTCCCAAAAATCGGAATCGCAAGGAGTTTACACACCTATGCCCGTCTGATTCTGCGCACTACAAATGAGGAGCAGTGTCTAGACGTTAAAAATGAAGCATTGTCGCAGAAAGAAAACCGAGATGAGACAGGCTTAGAATTCTCAGATCTCTGCGAGAGAGAAATAGAAAGTTACTTCGATCTCTCTCCGTCTCCGGGAAAGACATTTCAGTGCACTACTATTAGGCAGGAGGTGAATCGAGACAGCACGCTGTGAAAACTTGTACAATCACCAGCACCGAAACGTGTCAATATGGCGCCCTTCATGAGTAAATGTGATGCTCTGAGTGTTCAGTGACGACCACTGTATTATCCAGACAGATTTATAGTCGTAAATGCGGAAACGTTGCAGAGAAAGTATTATTCGGCAATTTTATAAAACGTAATACCAAATAAGCTTAGACAGGGTTCTCAGCGTACCAGCAAGTTTTCACTGTCCCACGACATTGCACCAGTTCCATTTAAACAGTAATCTATTGGGCTGCGTAGTCCTTAAAGCAAAGCAAGCAAAGCAAGCAAAGCAAGCAAAGCAAGCAAAGCAAGCAAAGCAAGCAAAGCAAGCAAGCAAAGCAAAGCAAGCAAAGCAAGCAAGCAAAGCAAGCAAAGCAAGCAAAGCAAGCAAAGCAAGCAAAGCAAGCAAAGCAAGCAAAGCAAGCAAAGCAAGCAGGCAGGCAAGCAAGCAAGCAAGCAAGCAAGCAAGCAAGCAAGCAAGCAAGCAAGCAAACAAGCAAGCAAGCAAGCAAAGCAAGCAAGCAAGCAAGGAATCAAAGTAAGCAAAGCAATGGAAGCAAAGCAAGCAAAGCAAGCAAAGCAAGCAAAGCAAGCAAAGCAAGCAAGCAAAGTAAAGCAAACAAATCAAGCAAAGCAAGCAAAGCAAGCAAATCAAGCAAAGCCAGCAAAGCAAGCAAATCGAGCAAGCAATGAAGCAAAGTAAGCAAAGCAATGGAAGCAAAGCAACCAAAGCAAGCAAAGTAAAGCAAACAAATCAAGCAAATCAAGCAAAGCAAGCAAGCAAAGCAAGCAAATCAAGCAAAGCCAGCAAAGCAAGCAAATCGAGCAAGCAAGCAAGCAAAGCAAGCAAATCAAGCAATGCCAGCAAAGCAAGCAAATCGAGCAAGCAAGGAAGCAAAGTAAGCAAAGCAATGGAAGCAAAGCAAGCAAGCAAGCAAAGTAAAGCAAACAAATCAAGCAAAGCAAGCAAGCAAAGCAAACAAGGAAAGCAAGCAAGCAAGCAAAGTAAAGCAAACAAATCAAGCAAAGCTAGGCAAGCAAAGCAAGCAAGCAAAGCAAGCAAGGAAAGTAAAGCAAACAAATCAAGCAAAGCAATGGAAGCAAAGCAAGCAAGCAAATCAAGCAAGCAAGCAAAGCAAGCAAATCGAGCAAGCAAGGAAGCAAAGTAAGCAAAGCAATGGAAGCAAAGCAAGCAAAGTAAAGCAAACAAATCAAGCAAATCAAGCAAAGCAAGCAAGCAAAGCAAGCAAATCAAGCAAAGCCAGCAAAGCAAGCAAATCGAGCAAGCAAGGAAGCAAAGTAAGCAAAGCAATGGAAGCAAAGCAAACAAGCAAGCAAAGTAAAGCAAACAAATCAAGCAAAGCAAGCAAGCAAGCAAGCAAAGCAAGCAAATCAAGCAAAGCCAGCAAAGCAAGCAAATCGAGCAAGCAAGGAAGCAAAGTAAGCAAAGCAATGGAAGCAAAGCAAGCAAAGCAAGCAAGCAAAGTAAAGTAAACAAATCAAGCAAAGCAATGGAAGCAAAGCAAGCAAGCAAAGCAAGCAAGGAAAGCAAGCAAAGCAAGCAAGCAAAGTAAAGCAAACAAATCAAGCAAAGCTAGGCAAGCAAAGCAAGCAAGCAAAGCAAGCAAGGAAAGTAAAGCAAACAAATCAAGCAAAGCAATGGAAGCAAAGCAAGCAAGCAAATCAAGCAAGCAAGCAAAGCAAGCAAATCGAGCAAGCAAGGAAGCAAAGTAAGCAAAGCAATGGAAGCAAAGCAAGCAAAGTAAAGCAAACAAATCAAGCAAAGCAAGCAAGCAAGCAAGCAAGCAAAGCAAGCAAATCAAGCAAGCAAGCAAAGCAAGCAAAGCAAGCAAAGCAAGCAAAGCAAGCAAAGCAAGCAAGCAAAGCAAGCAAGCAAAGCAACAAGCAATGTAAAGCAAACAAATCAAGCAAAGCAAGCAAGCAAAGCACGCAAAGCACGCAAAGCAAGCAAAGCAAAGCGAGTAAAGCAAGCAAATCAAGCAAGCAAAGCAAAGCAAAGCAAGCAAGCAAGCAAGCAAGCAAGCAAGCAAGCAAGCAAGCAAAGCAAAGCAAAGGAAGCAAATCAAGCAATTATTATTGTTTGATTTGTAAACATATATACAGGAAAGAAAAAGCGAGGAGCAAGGCTGGCAACTGCCACCAGAAGCGGCACAACGCCTGCCTACTCTTCAGAAAGGACGAGACAAACATAGAAGGAAAGATAGGAAGGAGGGGAGGAAGGAGGAAAGAAAGAGCGAGATGACAAATCTCAAAGAATAAAGTACAACATAAAGCAGGGCCCGTCCCTGCAGGTCATGCTACTAGAGAATGTAAAATAAAAGAAATAGTTGCTGGGTTACAAACGTGCCCCTAAGTTCGTTGCTTATAGGAAAGTAAGGAGAGCGCGATTAGCTTGATCACGTCGAGACGCACAACCACTGGGGTATAAACATTCGTCTAGAGTCGTACACCGCAGGCCAAGGAGATGATACTCCCTCACTAGCGATATGCGTTGCGCACTCAAAGCGGGACACTCCAATATCAGGTGCTGAAGTGTCTCGCAGCCACCACAAAATGTACACGATGGACTGGTCACACGTCCTTGATTGTATAAACGTTCGTGCACGTTAACACAGCCAACCCTTAGCTTGAGTAGTTGCGCTCCAGCGCGACGAGGCAAGCCTCGACCGCGAACACGCGGCGGGAACGTTCCATTTGCGACGCGCTGGTCTGGATGCTGCATGAGTAGGTGGCGACGAATCAGCAGACGAGCGTCATCAAGCTTGCACAAAATTTTAGCGCAAGCACAGTCGTTATGAGTGCAAGTTGAAGCCAGTCGATCAGCCTCTTCATTTCCGGCGATCCCTACGTGCGAAGGTATCCATTGAGCAACGAGAGATACCCCACGTGATAAAATTTTGTTGGCAGAGTCAGTAATGCTGCGCACAATTGGGCAATCAACCTGACTGCGTTGTAATCTGCTAAAGGCAGCGCGGGAGTCCGTAAATATGACATTCTTCGGTGTGGTTAACTCCTCTTGCATGTATTTCAGTGCAACATTAATTGCTGCTAGCTCCGCAGTTGTTGATGAGGCTGGATGGGGTATATGAAATATACGTCGTACTTGAGTTGAAGGGCAGAAAAAAGCTGCAGAGGCGCCTGGACCGTCGCGGTGTACAGAGGCATCTGTAAATACTTGAAGGTACTCTTGAAATCTCTCGAACATGTGCGACTGAAGCAAGCAAGCAAAGCAAAGCAAGCAAAGCAAAGCAAGCAAGCAAGCAAAGCAAAGCATGCAAGCAAGCAAGCAAGCAAGCAAGCAAGCAAGCAAGCAAGCAAGCAAGCAAGCAAGCAAGCAAGCAAGCAAGCAAGCAAGCAAGGAAGCAAAGCAAAGCAAGCAAGCAAGCGAATACAGAAACACACATATTGAAATTATAGCCTTCAGGTAGAACTTGGTGCCGAATTTTTTAATCGTTGTACGGATGTCTAGAAAATTGTCTTTGAACCAAATATTTCAGTCATCTGGAAGAGGTATATAATGCTATCTTCTTTCCCGAAATTAACCAGTCGTGAGTGTAGCATTCGTCCCGTCACCCTTATTTCGAGTTCGCCATGTTAACGCTACGGTTATTGCTTTAACTTACAATGTAACCCTTGTTCCGTCCACGAGGCGAATGATTTAGCTGGGTTGTTCGTTAGTGAAAATATAACCACAGCGTATGGCTGCGGCGACAGTGCGGTTATACACGTTCAGATGCTAAAGAGTTTAGCTTAGGCAATAAATGTAACACAAACTAATGGAAAACCAAGTGAGCAAGTATTAGGTATCACAGTAACCCCGGTATATCGTTAAATTCTGGCCGATATCTTCTCTTGCGCATGTGCATCGCATAGTTTTCGCTAAAGTCACCCGAACTGCATATATGTAAGCCGAATATGATGTTTTATTTTTACGCGATAAGGTGAAGGTACATATTTTTAAGCAGTTTCGAGAACGGGCTAAACTCTAACGTGTGAATAGACCACCGACAACGAGTTTCTTCCGCTACGCATTCTAGCGTGCTATAATCTCTACCTCCAGATAAATATAAAGATGTTATCATCAGCCTCAGTTATACAGCGTGCTTCTGCTCTAGTTAGGCCACGAGTAATGGTAGAAAAAGAAATAATCGTGCGTGCCTTTGGTATATACCAATGAATGTAACTTCCTGCCACGACGCAAAAACAACATTAGCGAAAGCCCTTGATCATTCTTTTTCTAGGACGCAAAAGCGCGCAGTCAAGCCGTAAAATCAACGGGAGAGGGGGAGAAGCTTTTTTCAGCACTTTTTAAAGGCCTTCTCGAGTTCGCTCCTCCAAGCTGGGCTTCATCTCAGTGCCTCGCCCAAGTATAGTTTGGTTCGGCAAGCTGTGCAGATGCTGGCCTGAAGGACTCGGATGCGGCGTAGGATGTTCCTAGCAGACTTTCGACATAGCCGTATATCTCGGGAGAGAGAAAAAAAGTTAAGAAGAAAAGCGTAAACGCGCTCGGGATACTTTCCCTACGGGCCCAGGACCTTGCCAAAAAGCCTTCTTTCCGGGCCACTGCCTTTTTTCCTTTCTCTTCTCTCCTTCTCCTTTGTTTTATTGTATTTTCTCTTCGTTTTCTCTCAGTCTGACGTAAATTTTTAGTTTATAAAGACATAGAAAACACGCAAGTGCAGACAAGGGGCACTGCTTGAAGCAAAGCATGTGATATCGAAAAAGAAACTGAAATACAAAAATTGAGAAATTGAGATACGTGGATGAAGGCAAGGGTGCGTGCTAAAAGGAGGGCGCGGAAAACCCTGCTGGGTCGCAAGATAATCGAATTAAAGAGTGTGTGTACACAAAGGGCCGCATTCTTTTCGAAGGAGAGTGGGATGAAAATTCTCGACAGGCTAAAACGTAAAGAATAAAGCTAATGGCAAAGGATAGGGGGAAAAAAGACAATGTTCGACGTCGGTAGCGTGTAAGAGCAGCGGGGAACTGGTAGGAAAGGGGTCGGATGGGAGTCGGCTGGATGGCGAAGAGGTTGTCGAAGGCCGGATAGACAAATAGGCTCGCAAAATGCTCCTCCGCTCTCTCCGTTATTGAGAAAGATGTAAAGCGAGAAACACCCTTCTACCAGGGTTGTGTGGTGCGTCTGCGCGCTTGCGGCAGGCGATGTGTCGGTGATGTGAAGAAATCGCGGGAATTTTTTTCCTCTTGCTTCTTTCTGCGTTATAATTTTGCAGCATGTCAAAAATATGCCAGTGTTTGTCTCTTTTTTTCTTTTTTCTGTTTTTACAGTGTTGCTGGTAAACATTCCGGCTCGAACACGTATGTCGCGCAGTTGCAGTAGCAACTTGGGAACTGTAAGCAGTGGCTAATGTTAGCCAAATTTTAAACAATGTTTTCATTGCCTTATAGAAAGTGTCGTCGAATTTGAGTAACAGCAAGTTTTACAAACGCTTAGACGTAGTTGTTTGCTGGCATGTGGAACTGGGATCTACAGACAAAAGTCAGTGCAGCTGTCCTTAGCGTGAACTTTCCAGTAGGCGGCAGCCATTTTAGCTGTAAGGATCAAAACGTGGCACAATATTTAGGCATCAGCGTGTAGTTTGGATTGCAAGGGTCTTGTGGTTCAAAAAAAGAAGAGGCACGAAGGCGATTACGAGGGAAGAATGGAGACTGTCGACTACTGGCAAGGCCTTCGCAGCCTGAATCAGTTTCATTAAACTTTTTGTTTAACATACCGACAGGTCCAGTGTGTCTGCAGCTACTACTACACCATCTACTACTACTACTACACCGCAAGTGTGGCCGTCACAACCGCTCTTTCGCAACGAGGAAAGTCTAAACTGCAAAAGTGATATTCTCTGATCTTAATTCCTTTGTTGGAGCAACATGCTGTGATACATCTCTTCTCCCTCTGTGTGTGTGTGCGTTTTTCTTTCTCGTTATTTTTAACAACCTGTGATGGTCGCGCAGCTACGGAGTCCTGCTTCTGAGCACGAGGTTGTGAGTTGTTCGACACCTGGCTTCCGAGCTCGCATTGCGACAGAGGCGCACAATGCGGTAGTACAAAGATTTGAGTGCATGTTAAAGGACCCAAGATGATCTCGGTTAATATATAGCCCAGCCTCATGCTCTTTCTTACAGCCAACGTCCTGAAATGGTGAAAGTAGACGATTATTTATTTATTTATTTGGTCATCCAATCATTTAATGGTACAGGTCTAGCACACAGTCACAGTTGTTCTCTTTTAGTCCCCAATAACCATCATTCTCCTTGATGCAGAAAATGGCATCGCACATTTCAACAGACCGATTTCGCGCCCGACGCTTGGATAACACTTTCAGATGAGTAAGTTTAATGCTGAAATGTTTATACTTCGGAGACACAGCGACCGAACCACAGGGCTGCGTGTTAATCTCAGCATCTTCGGGGCGGCCCGAGGAAACCCAAAACTTGCAGGGCACGTCGAAAATGTCCTCACAGATGTCGCCGTTCATTTCGCAACGTGGGAACCACGGCCGCGAGCGTTTCTCTCGAACATTCACGCCGAACCTGCAATATACCCAGCGTTCCGCCCCAGAAACCGAAGCAAGGCGCACGGAATTGTCTCAGGGGACATCGCGGTCGGCCGCGGTGCCCGCATCGGTGAGGCCACCCGACCGGCAGGCCCTCTGCCGCGCCATTTGTCAACGTCACAGAGGCACGTGACTGCCGACTTCGGCGCCACTCCACGGCCGAGCGCTTGTGCACCTGCAACCCGCGGGGATGGGCCCCCGCGGAGCTAGGGATGCCGAAACCCGGTTGGGATGGGAAGTTGCTTCCTGGAGCGGAAGTGCGACTCAACTTCACACAGATGGCGTGGCTTCGCTCGTACTAACCGTCACTGTGTAGTCGGTAGTGGTACGTTGCTTCTGCTCGACCTTAGACATTGATTACCATCATCATCGCCAGCTAGCTTTAACGACTCTCAGTGATATAGAGTTCTAACTAGTTCCCGTCAGCCTAACATTCTTCTTGCTTGTTATTAAATGTTAAACGTGGGAACTTCGGCCACAAATAGGGCCGGCTATCACCAACACAAAAAACGCGGCGCTAATGCAATTGTAAACTCAGTGGTAATGCAGTTCCACTCAACGTGAAAGCTGGCGAAGTGCGGAGGAGTGGTGGGAAACCGCCACGCACATGGAGCCAAACCACCACGCACGTGGAGCCAAAGCCTTTGCTGATTATAGGTAGAAGCGATTTTACCGAATTTCTGTTAATTAATGCGCTTAATGCTTGCTTATTCCTGTCTTTTAAATTATTCTGAATCATGGTCGTTTATTTTGAACCGGTTTTGATCAATTCTGCACTTGTCTTGATCCCGTTTTGAGCGCTTGTTTTTGAGTGTGATCACACGACAGACGACAGATGCCGACAGCCCGGACCCTTAAAGTGCTTCGCACTTAAAGGGATACTGAAAGTGCAAAACCATGTCAAAAGTCTATAAGAAAGTAGCAAAACACTAAGCAAGCAAGTCCGTGGAGCCTACTCCTATGGTTCGCCTGCAAATTTCTTAATATGATCCCTTCATGTAATCCTCTGCCGTTAACGATTATTTTCTTTCCTATGGGACAAGTTCTGTCGCTCAGTAGGACGTCAGTTACCTGTTCTACGCATTCTGGAACCTGGACCACCTCCACTTGTTCCCTTTATTCTTAACTAGAATGCAATCTACCCCCGTTTTCTCCCTAATCAATAATGCCATTTTCTTACCGATTGATGTTAAGCCTGTCATCCTCCTTTCCATCACGCGTTGAGTGTTCCTGAGATTCTGTTCAAGTTACTTCCAAGCTTCGGCCTCGAAATAATAGCATCGTTATATTATTGCAGCCCAGTTCTTCCATTTGGGCGTAAGAAATTTCAGAAAGTCATCGAACTGTAGCCGTAAGTTTAAAATAATATCTAAGTGTTACGTGGCTTTAGTGCTTTGACGAGCCACTTCATTTTCACATTCACAAATGTCCTCCTCCTTCAACACACGTCCACTCCAGTGACTCGCGTAAGGGACGACGTCCATCCAGTCGCCGATGCCCGCTCCGGCCCGAAAAACCAGGCGACACCGAAATTATTCGCCTCTAGGGAGCGCGTGACGAAATGTTTTGGAATGCCCCGGGTGGCGTGTGAACGCCGGAGACATGCGCAACATTTACCGGGGGCTGCCGCTTGGTTCACTGCTCGGGCACCGGCACGCGTTTTGTGTCCCGTTCACCCACACGCACATGTCGCGGCAGCAAGCAGGCAGAAAGGCAAGCAGGCAGTCTTTTATGGAGTTTTACGAAAGCCATTTGCCTTGTGTTAGCCTAGCTCGTCTATTATTAACGGGAGGGAGGGAAGGGAGGCGGGGAGTGAATAGAGGACAGTTGGGTAAGGGGGAGAGTGGGAAAGGAGAGAAGGTGGAAAGGACATCAGGGGTGGTACAGAGACAACGACGGTGACACGTGCTCAAGGTTACACTCGGACGCGAGTGTAATGAGCCTTTGCTTGCGTAGCGGAAGGATCGTGTTCGAACAGGAAGGACGTGCGTCGCGTGCGTGCGTGTGCGCGCTCCGGAGGCAGCGGGCTTTCGCCGAGCCACCAAACAATTTGCGATGGAGGCTCGCGCTCCAGTCGCCCCCAGGGGATTCCGCCACCGACGGAGAGGAGGGGTTTCGTGGCGGGTATAGCGGGGGGCATGGCGACGGTTTGAGTTGTGTGGGAGAGTTGGCTCGTAGGGTTCCCCTCGAGTAGGGAGAAAGGCCAGTTCGGGATCGCGCGCACTAGCTGCGCGAGGCAAGGGTCAGCGTGGTGAAACAAAGTACCCGGCCGATAACTTCCGTGAGAACCGGGGGCCATTTCGAGGGACGCGTTTGTCCCGGATTGCTCGTGAGTGCTCGATGATGCAGCCGCCAGCGTCACGCCTCTTGATCTTGGGGCGACCGCCATCTGCGTGTAGCCGGGATGTTTGGGGGGGAGTGATGCTGCGCCTTGACTTCCCCAACTTCGGTTACTCTGTTGACAGAGGATTGGGATATTGTCAAACAGTGTTTAACTTTGTGGGAAGGTTGCGCTAACAACCATCTACTCCAAACACCTTCTATCTTTATTATTTTTTATAAGGAAAATCTTCCTTCCATATATGTAGTAACAGCATCTCGTCTTCTTCGCGTTGCTTCAAGTTATACTCCATATCTGTGTTTCACTTTCATTAACACCAGAGCACCATGACAACAAAACAAGAAATCGTGGACTTTTTTTCCCAATTAACAGCTTTCAGCGGCGTAAATATGTAATGTAACGTGGTGTGTCGAACCGAGGAAAAAATATCGGTTCGATCCGGGCTTGGGTTCATCGCACTCCGATATCGTTGAAAAAAGAGAGAGATAGAGAAATAGTGTCTTTAACCAAAGTCGACGCGAAAGGAGACAAGGGTGACGTAAATTACCGGTCCAGCACTAAAACTGTTGAAAGGTTGTTTGCATGATAGAGAACAAACAGTTTTTTCAGGAGGTGCTTACTCCGATACTAAAGTTTTCGATCAAGCTGTACCACAGGGCTCCATACTAGGTCCATTTCTATTCTCCATTTATGTTAATTATTTACCCACGTGTCTTAAATCTGCACATAGCGTACTATACGCAGACGATACTACTATCTCTTTGTGTTACAAATCTTTAACAACCTTAATCTTTAAACTAAACAATGAGCTTCAACAGATTGTTGCATGGTGTTCTTCCAATTATTTAATTATTCATCTTACGAAAACTCAATTCATGATCTTCAGATCAAGCCATAGAATACCACCTGGCATGCCTGAGATAACTCTAGATGGTCATCACATTCCCGTCTCAAACTGTGTATCATTTTTGGGCACCAAATTAGATTCTCACCTAAAGTTCTCTCAACACATTGCCTCCATTAAGCAAAAGTGTACTTTCGGCATTAGAGCATTAATCAAATCTAGAGCGTATTTTTACAAAGACGCGTTATTAGCATTATACTTTGCTTTCATTCACAGTCACATTAATTACGGCATTGTTTCCTGGGGAAATATATATTATTGTCATATCTCGTCTATTCAGCACTTACAGAGCCAAGCAATATGCATTGTCACTAACAGCGGTTTTTTCGCGAGAGCTAATCTGTTACTTCGTGAAAACAACATCCTTCTTGTGACGAGCTTGTTCAAGTATCATCTCACAATCGTATGGTCTATAAATTACTTAATAAACATATTTCATAGGAATTCACTGATTGCAGCAATCTCATTAATAATAACAATACCAGGTTTGCACGTAACTCCAATTTTCTACTACCTATGGCTCATTCTAATTATGGAAAAATTACATCGTCATTCGCGGCTATAAAACTATCCAGAATGCTTTACCAAACACCATTAAATCTTCATCCTTTGATGCATTCAATCATGCTGCCCTTAATCTTTTTTACTTGTATAGCTAAGTTTACATCATTAATCACACTACCTTTACCATTTTTATGTATTTACAACATTTTTATGCACTATAGGATTGTACACTCACAATTGCTTGGTTTAATTTTTCTATGTCGTACTTTATGCGATTGTTTTTGTTTGTTTTGCGTAACTTGCTCAACTTTCATACGATTTTTCAATGTTATTATTAACCGAGGGTCCCGCTGCAGTCTTCGACTTTGGGACCCTCGTCTGTATATTATCTGTAACCCATTCACTGTACTTATAGAATAATAACTGAAACTGAAACTGAAATGGTATATTTGTTTAATTGTACTGATATTGGGGCATTAAAGGTGATTCAATGTTGCATAATTGCATGATATTTTTGGATTATTTGCATTATTTTCTTCGTTCCGTTGTCAGAGGAGACCTAAATTTTTTTTCCCGGCCGACCCTCTATTCTTTTTATTCATGGCCAGCTTTTTAATTCGCTTTTTCTTTTCTTTTTTTCCCCACGTATGTATACGTCGACTTTGGTTGACACGGCTTTCTCTATTTTTTTTTAGCAAGAAGCAAGGTGTGCCGATGCCGGTGATAGTGCAGTCTGTCGTGCAATCTGGTTAATTTTTTACTACATCGGCGCTAATTACGTCCATACTGTTAATTCTACCTGCTCTACGACTAATTCTCGCTTCTTGTCTCGTTGAAACCTACATTTTCACACCTTTTGCACCTCGCTATGGCATTCGAATGCAAATAAATCGCTTTTTTTTGTTATAAGGTTACATACATAGATAGCAAGATCCCAGATACGCCAAACGCGTGTGAAGTCAACAAAGAAGACCTTGTTTTCAAAAGTTGCAATGGTTCGCTAACCGGTTCGCAACACTGAACCGACTCGGCGCCGTAATGTTTAACCTCCTTCTTGGCTACACGTTGCACACTGCTGCGTAATTGTCCATGTGCTCAAGATTTGTCAGAAGGAGGAGGAGTTGGTCCCGCCATTGCCAGTGCAAACGACGCAGCTGTGAATCGAACGTCAAGAGACAACGCTGAACAAAAATGTTGTACAGAATGTTGAACAACATTGTACAGCATTTCTGTTATCCAGCGATCTGCTCAGACAAATGACTCCTATTAGAGACATCGGGGTCCAAGTTCAATAAAAGGGTGACATTGATTATGTTTTCACGGACAAGAATACCAGCAGCAACATGTTTTCAACAACCCTTTAAGAATGTTAAGAGCTACTTTCGTTGAGTCCAATCTATCGGCGTTAGGTGTCGGGGGGGAGGGGGGGGGGGGATCTTTGTTCTCTCATGCGGTCAAGCGAAACTCCTCTTTTGCGTTGTTATGGTTTTGCCGTTTTTAGAATCAACACAAATTTTAAGATATATACATGCCTTTTCTTTTCAGGGGAAAATCAACCCTTCCAGGTCTAACGCAGTAAAAGATGCACAATCTTCTGCGTCGGCGTTTACCAGCCGTGTAACTCAATTTTTAGTATAAGTCATGCTTCACTTTCGTGTGATAAGGCAAAATTACAGAATCTCAGTAAACTAAGAGAAGCCGCCGCTAAACATGAGCAAAAAAGGACATGGTACATTTGCGCAGACATTAAAAAAAAAACGCTCAATTCCCTTTCTCATATTTCTTGTTTATATCTTCGCAAGATAAACGTTTATAAAGGACGGTACATACAAAGAAATGGTAAAAATGTAGTAGTCCAAGTAAACTGAGCAGCTATATCTTTAACCTAAAAATGAACAAAAAAATCCTCCGGCGCAAAATATATTGTTGCTCTCAACTTACACCCTTTCTCCAATTCCTCTCGCCTTCCCGCATTTAATCCTCTGCCTCCAGACTTTACGCCATTATTTGCATAAAAAGCGACGGCGTAGCAAAATCAAGAAGCGCCCACGATATTAAGCCGCCATGGATGCGTACACGTGCCCTTCCAAGCTGAACACGATGAGCACCACTCTGTATGAGCCGCGTGGCCCTGTACAGTGCCGCCTAGCATTCCTTCTTCACCGATGCGAGGGGCAAAAAAAAATAAAGAAAGAAAGAACGCGCAACGCAAACTGCGGCGCACGCGAGTCGTCAAAGCGGTCTAAATTACCGAGCCAAATTAGGGCTTGGAGGACGAGGAGGAAGTCTCGCGCATGGCAGAAGGCGAGAACCGTGGCGAGAGCCACCCACACGCGTCCCGTAATTAACGAGAAACCGCGAGGCCCGGCCATGCGCCCCGTTTTTAAGGGTTTTTTTTCGTGGCCCTCCTTCCCCCTCACGGTCCTCCTGCTGGCCTCTCTTACTGCTATACCATCGGGCCGCTAGACAATAAAGCAGCGCTGATGGAAAAAAGGTGGCCGGAGATATGAGTCGTGTTAGAGTCATAGCGCAATTTCTCTATCTCTCTCTCTTTCTTCTCTCTTCTCTCTCTCTTTTTATCCGGAAGCTTTTCATTCGGACCAGTTAGTGTAGTCACAGCGAAGCGGTGTTTGGGCAGTGGCTGGGCTGAATTTCTGGAGTCGCCGCTACCGGTTTTCTACAGTTGGGAATAAAAATGAAAAACTTTGTTACAAGTGGCATCGTTATAACGTTAAACCTGCCGTCACTGAGGGAGAAAGAGAAGATAAGGCAGAGAGGTTAAGCAGAATAGCGTTCGGGCAATTGGTTACACAGTGATGTCTGCTACTTTCCGTTACGTTAGTCTTTATGCTGTGCTCGGGAGCTTTTCATGAGTATCTGAGCACTGTTTCTTGTATTTCATAAATCGCACGCAAACAGTAGGCACTGCTCCCATTGAAATGTATTTCGTTCCAGTTGCTATCTGACGTGTAGCAACCGCTCACTAGTTACGATGACTATGCTTCATCTGAGAACACGTGACGACGGAGGAGCTATAGTAACCAGCTTTTTTATCTGTGTGGTAGTTCACTCATCTATCTATCTATCTATCTATCTATCTATCTATCTATCTATCTATCTATCTATCTATCTATCTATCTATCTATCTATCTATCTATCTATCTATCTATCTATCTATCTATCTATCTATCTATCTATCTATCTATCTATCTATCTATCTATCTATCTATCTATCTATAAACAAACGAGCAAGCATATAAACAAACAAGCAAGCAAGCAAGCAATCAAATAAAAAACTATGGGGGCACCTAAACAATTTCTTATAATGTGTAAATGCGAGAGCATTACTTGTCGCCGAGAAAGTCGCTGAGTTATGTCGCTGAATTTAGTTTTGCGGCGAAATTTTGCTGAGCTTAGGGCTGCTGCGTTTTGTTTCCGAGTGTAATGTTGCTGCTTATGAGGCCGCAATAACGCAAGGCGACAAACCAGCCATACTGTGATCTCTGAGCTGAGTTTTATTTGCGGAGTTCTCATTAAAGTAATGTGTCACGCATATTGCGTTGAGTGTTCTTCCTCGATGATACCACTTTTCAGCTCGATGACACAACTTTGCCGAGCGATGACATTACTTTTCCGAGCGGCACCATGGTGCTGACGCTACATTTCTTCATCGTGTTCGTAGGCGAACTCCACCTCATACTCTGGGGGGATGTCGTAGTCGTCGTCCAACGGGTACCTGAAGCGCGTTGCATCTTATTCGTCGTCCTCGTCGATGGGTTCCGGTGACGGCGTCTGCGGGTCTAAGTTGCATGGACAGTAGCATGACCTTGTGATCGGAGTAGTATCGCTGCATTGTCATGGTCTCGTACTTCGTCGGCAGTGAACTGGCACCTTCGGCCACGTTTTGCTGTCTCGCCTGATGATGTTGACGCGCGCGATTCAACTTCGGACGATGAAGACTCCATAGCGCCGGCAGTGGCGCCACTCCTATCCTGTGACATCTAGTGAATGGCCCGCCAGGCAGAGCCCAACGACGCGCACAGCCTCGAAAATATTCATTACTGTCACCTGTTGCAGCGGTGGCGCAATGCAACGGTGGCGCAGTGGTTAGCGCGCTCGGCTAAGGAGCGGTAGCGGTGGCGGTGGGGCAGAGAATGGAATATTCACCGTGGCCACTTCGTTTAAATGCGTACAAAACGCTATGCTTACCCAACGAGGAAAACCATCCGTCCTTTAAGATGATCGCTTTCAAGATGGCGCACGCGGAAGCAAGCGGATATACCTTCGTGCTGCCTCTTGCTTCAACGCCAACTAAACGGCGAGAACAAAGCGCTCACGAAGCTATCAGCACTCGCCACACTCTCTGCCGCCATCGCAGATCGCTTTTAAGATAGTGGCCCGTGCGCCTCGCTTCAACGCGAACTAAGCCAGACTAAGCGGCGAGAACACAGATTGCGCGAAGCTATTAGCAAGCGCTGCGCTGTGTCCCTATCGCTGAGCGCTTTCAAGATAGGGGTCCGCGCGGCCGTGCAATACGCAGCCACCACCGGAGAACGGCTAGTCGCGGTTGATAATGGTTCGACGCGGATGGGTAAGGCCCTAAAGAGCGATACCGCCTTATAATGATCGGAACGTCATCAGCGCACCTGGTGTCCCGCAACCTGCAGTAGTTTACTTGCCTGATCAATTCACCTTGCGCCGCCGTCCGTAGAAGTTCGTGTCCCCGCAGCGCTGTCGTTTATACTGGTCGGATCAAGTTTCATAGCGTTGATAAGGACACCGGGCTGCTTGGAAATGAGCAAGTGGCACAATGCGTACGCATACTTAGACAACTCCCAGAATACTTCCTGCGTGAATTTTTATGTATGAATTTCTTTACAGCGATTCGTATTACGTGACCGATGAACGGACGGACGGTGGTTTTTCTCGTTGGGTAGGCATAGAAGTGCTTTTTTCTGCCACGTCTTTCTGCTACGGCTTTCTGATGACGGCGGAGTCGCACAAGGAGGCAAGTAATGCTCTCGTTAAACGAACGAACGAGCGAACGCGTTCGCACGCATGAACAGGCACCACACACGCACGCAAACGCAGAGCCTGTAAAGCGTGCTTTTTTGTGAAACATGACTGTACTGCGACGGAGCAATGCGTTGTCACTTATACTGTTTTAAAACGAAGCTTTTATGTCTCACTGATTGGTCCGTGAGCGCCGAAAACGCACTGCAGGCAAGCCAACTTACACATTGAAACTATCTGCGCATCTGCACACACAATAGAACAATCTGCGTGTCTGCGCACACAATCGTAGAACGCTACAGTTTGCATTCGCAGTTGTACCGATACGAACAATGCGAACTGCAACGCCACGCTAACCAGACGGACTGTATATATCTGCATTGCATTACGCCCGTCACCGAAATGCATTCCCGGCCGTCACCATGGGTAGGCCGCGGGTGCAGCGCACAGCAGAAGAGGCTTCCGTACGCGACCGTAAGCGCGAGCGCAATCATGCCCGTAAGGCCGACCCCGTGTATCGGCTACGGCATGCAGTACATGAAAGTGTGAGTGTGTGCGCGTAATCAACGGCTACATGATCTAAAATAAAGGCTATGCAGCTTAACGAAATGTGTCTTCATTCAACTTCAACGCTCAAAAAATACAATCCTAAACAAGCAATCAAATCACATATACATCGCATCGGGTTGCTCAACATTTTTTTGGGTTCGTTACATGGTCGTTGGCTTTGGACTTTGACTTTGATTCATATTGCATGGGCGAAAGCTTCGCGTTCAACCATCTGTCTTTAAGAAAGGGGCTTTTAGTTTTCTAAGTGGCGAACAAAAACATTAAAAAACGAGGTGCTCTAAAATTACTCTCGTGGAGACTTTTTTACCAACCGTTGTAACAGAGCCGCCTTCTTTTCATTCAGCAAGCACTTCTTTTTTAAGAAATAACCAACCACTAAAGTTAAAATTTATCAAACTTCACTTAACGAAGATCTCTGCTGAATGAAATTGCCTATAATCACATCACATTCTATTACATTGAACACTATGCACAGAGCTCTTCAATCGAACTAATTTCGGTTCTACGAAAGTTTCCGCGACATGGTCGATTCCTGAACGGCCTCACCCGACCCTATATCTGAGGCTGTCCTGCACGATTGTGTAGGTCAGTGAAATGTGCCTCAGATTGCTCCAAGTTATAATGGAATGGCATATAAGTACTTTCTGAGATTTAATTTGAATGTTCCACATGCTCTTTTGGTCCTTGATAAAAGGTTGTTGCGCACATATCTCAGTTAGCTTGAGTTTCACGCAGATATTTTTTAATTGATCCCTGTGAGGTTCGTCAAGTGCAATCGTACTTTACATTTGTAGGTTGAATTTCTTTTTCCATCATGGGTTTGGTATTGCCGCCTGATACATTGCCTACTAAGCAGGAAGTACCGACTCTATTTTGGTTGGCTTGATTTGTTTTGTTTTTGCTTTCATGTCGTGTTTAGATACACTTGATGAAGCAAGATGGGAGCATCATAATTCATACACTTATCCTGAGTTAGTCGGGGAAAGACAACTGAAATCCCGAGGAAGACAAAGTCGCGAACAGATAAATCTCATAAACAAATTAATTACGCGCTAATCCACAAGGTGGAATTTGTTTGTTAAAATAAAAACTGCCAATCACTATACACCGCAGAATGCAATGTTAATCTACCAACACGAAAGGCACAAGGCCTTTGAATGAGTGTGGTAAGCGTTACTTCGCGCGAACGAAGTCCGCGCAACTCAATAATTTCAGAAGAAACAGACATGTTCTCGATATATCCGGTGTCTTCTCTGGAACGAAATGTCAACAACGTCATCTTGCAGAGGGGGTGAAGAAAGTTCCTTTTCGAAAATTCAGGTTAATTACATAACTTTTCTGGCAAACACAGTAACACAGTATTAAAGTAACGCGCAATAATGTAAATTTGGCTTTTCTATGATTGCACATACTATGCCAAGAAGATGAAAATGGGTTGTGCCTAAAAACTTTGAATTGCTATTCACCAGCAAATCAGTTGTACTCAGCTATTGTTCGGCACATACTTGTTTTAGAAACGGCAATGTTCTCTAAATTTTTGCTGATTCGCGAGACTTCAAGTGGCTTGTTGGAAACATGTCATATACACTTCAAGAATATCACCTTGGGCCAAGGCACCAGCATATTCGCGAATATAACGTAATCTTGCCCTATAATTATGCGAAAACACGATAAGCGAGCTTCTGTTGGTATAGTCACATGTAATCAGCATGATGTTTTTGCCCTCGGTTATTCTAGGGATGGTATGTTTTTGCAAACTTATAGTTATAGGATACCGTTCATCTTGACTGCATTCGAGAATGTTTTCCCGCGTAGGTTTCAGCTAGCTTTCCAAATCATAAATGTGCATTTTCAAGTGAATAAAAAGTTGAAAAAAATTACGAACAGGAACGTTGCTAGCTTACAGCGAATTTCCCAGTGGTTCTCTTTATTGAATTCGGGAGAATTATGGCTGGTGGCGTGCTTAGTATGCATCTCCAAGTACGTATCATGGAAAAAGAAATGGTATGCGCAGTGAACGTCACAGACCCATAACTTACACAAGACACACCGATACGCGCAACATACAATTTAAGTAAAGTATTTCATTGACACTAGTGTCTATAAGGAAGGTTAAAAGTGCCTTCGGGATACCTATTAGACTGGTCCAAGCCGCCAGAGTATGAATATTCGAATATAAACACCCACAGTCACTCGAAGCGCTGATTATGCTAAGTACCAATAGACCGAAAGGGCTGCTCACAAAGTACTAAGGGATAATACTAGGTGCTGACATCTGTTCGTAATTTATTACTTAGCTGATTGATTGACTTTACATCTTCCTGCGCGCAGCTTGTACACAAAGATGGCCTTCACACCGTTGTTAACGTGAGTGTTCCCTCAACGAAACACTTCTTCCACAGCTGGCTTTAATGCCGCTCATCATGCCAGCGTTCGCATACTGTCCTTCTCTCTGCGAAGGCGCTGAAAACACTGGCCCACTGCCAGTCGGTGCGGTGATCTCGGTCTCAAAATGTTTGCCTCAATATATCGCGAAATAAATACAAGTATACAGCTGCGCTCAAATTTAGCATTATAGGGGAGTACCGTAATCGTCAGTCATTTTTTTTTAAAGTGAAAGTTAAACTTTTATTCGGGCATAATAGGTTTGCCCGCGAGGTAAGACAAAAGGAGGGCTTAAACCTCTTGACTAGGCCTTACTTCGCTGGGGCAGCAGATATAGCGGAATTTGCAAGTTACAAAAGCACTTTGTAAAACAGACATTTCATAACTACATACAAAGCAATCTTTTAAGCACACTGCAGAACACAAGTTGCTTGTAAAATAACATACAAATGAGTTATTACATCACTAACATAAAAATAACATTTAAAATTTTAATTATTACATCACTAATGCAACAACCAAGCATCCTTAACACTGAAGAATTCACTGTTGCATTAACATTTATACCACACATTTAGATCACAAGAAAGAAACATGTTCACTATGAAGTGTTTAAATTGGTGAATAGTTCTACAATCTCTAGCGACATCAACAATGTTAGGGTACGTATTACATAAACGCATGGTTTCATATTCGATAATTTGCATGCCATAGTTTGTCCTGGGTTTCTTTGTTACTATTGAGGTGTGGCGTAAGCTGTATCCTGTGCTTCTACTGAGGTACGTACTGGTTTGAAAATGTCTCA
Organism: Dermacentor silvarum; assembly: GCF_013339745.2. Classification (NCBI taxonomy): domain Eukaryota; kingdom Metazoa; phylum Arthropoda; class Arachnida; order Ixodida; family Ixodidae; genus Dermacentor; species Dermacentor silvarum. The sequence continues at coordinate 31,604,215 of NC_051157.2, forward strand.
AGGTTGCTGGAGATCTCTTTAAACAACCGAATGCAGTTTCTTGCTTGGTAAGAGTTTACAATATTAAGGATATTGTAGCGCATCATTAGTTTAGAAGATCCTATGTATTGATTTGAAGAATTAAGCAAACGCACAGCTCGCCGTTGCAATTCCGCTAGTTTTTCTATATCGGTTTTATTGCCATTTCCCCATACTAATAAGCCATAGCTAAGATGGGAATGTACCAGCGAAAAGTACAGTTGTCTGATGAGCCTGACAGGCACATAGTACCGGATTCGTTGTAGCAAACCAACTGACCTCCTTGTGGATAGCATTTCTATGTACGGTATTAAGGGAGCTTACGACAACGTAGACAGGTACTTGCTAAGGGGCATTCTCAAGCACGAGGGCATAGATGATGATTTCGCGGAGCTGCTGAGGAATGGGAAAACAATGAATTAGGTTTTGATTTATCTTACATCCGCATTGCACACAATGTGCAACAGAGAGTCCCGGGGCAGACGGCAGTGTGCTACTAGCGGATAATTCAAGGGATTTACAGAGACTTGCGAATTTGTGTGGCCATGAAGCGAGATATCTAGGCCATAATTTTAGCAGAGAGAACTCGGGAATCATGATCTTTAATGAAGAGACGAGTAATATTGTGGTACCAATTCAACAGCAAGTCATCTCATACTCAAGCAATATAAATATTTGGGTGCATACACAAGTGAATGAAAGATCTACTAAAACATCCACCAAGATAATCTGGGAATGAAAGCGAAACGGAATGCAGCTCTATTGAAACATAGAGCACTATGGGGCTACCGTTAAATATGAGGTGGTGCGAGGAATTCGGGAAGGAGTAATGGTGCCAGCGCTAACGTTCGCAAATGCCCCAAATTATGTGTTTAAAATCAAAGATCTTGTCGGGGTTGAAGTTAATCGAAGATAGGTGGGACGATTGGCATTGGAGGCCCACGGTAAAACTACAATGGAGGCAGTGCAGAGTGACATGGGTTAGACCTTTTGAAGTCCGAGAAACTCAGAGCAAGATTAGTTTAGAAGAAAGACTCAGCAAGATGAATGAAAACAATTGGGCGACTAAAATGCACAAATATCTGTACCCTAAAAGCGTGAACACGGAATGGAAGGTGTTAAGTAAGTTGGCAACCAGGTGCAGGGTAATTGAAAGTGTAAGTTTACAACCAGGAGTCATCAGAAAGGAAGTGAAAGAAACAGAGATGGTAAATTGGATACAAAGTATGGGGGGAAAAGACCATGGAGATTTACAAAAACGACAAGAAAGAAATCAGGAGGGAATATTTGTACGTTAACACAAAAGGGCAGTGTATTGCTATTTGAGGTCCGATCTGGCTGCTTGAGGACAAATACATATGGTAGGAAATATTCTCAAAAGTTTGAGGCATGCGCCTGCTGCAGCGAAACTCCGGAAATGACTAAGCACATCGTAATGGGATGTCAATATATTCAGCAAGACGCCCGAGGAACGTCCACCTTCCAGAAGCGTTAGGATTCAAAGCGGATGCAGGCATTGGTTAAATGGTCAGCTGTCGAGATGAACAAGCCCCATTTAGAGTATTGGTGGGAAAAAAAAGTAGAGAAGAGGATGACAGAACCACAGAAGTTACATGCATAGGTAACTGTCAAGATATATACATAGAGGCTCTAACGAAAAAAAATGTGGGCAGCTTGCACTAGTGGTGCAAGGCTGGAGTAAACAGCGGAGCTGGTGATTGACCTAACTTCTTCCAGGTTTTACTAGGCTCGGCTAAGTTTTGCTAAGAAATGCTAAGTGCTGCTAGGCACGGTATTCCGAATTGGCTCGCCGCCGACGCGCAGATTCTCGCTTGGCCACGCGACGCGCTTCAAGATGAGCGGCTTCTTCGGGTGTCCGAATATTCTTTGGTCGTCCCATGTCACATGTACTCACCACAAAGTCAACGAGAGTGATGCCGCCCTCACGGCGGCTCTGAGCTTTATCTCCCTGGTTACGTCACGTCGAAGTTGCGCCTTCACACTTTCCGGGGCGTGGCTGGTCGAAACTTGCCGAGCCGCCGCCAGAGGCGCCTGCTGCAGTCACGGACACCGCGCGCGTTCGGCGAAACGGGGAAACGCGGACGGCGTCGGCAGCAGCTCTACGCCTCGTTGGTGCTGCTACAATTTCTTTCTCTCCCTCTCTCTCTCTTGCTTTCATTTTCTCTCTCTCTCCCGAGCATAGCGCGCGCCGCGCGCATGCTCTCCTTCCCTCTCCTTAATCCCATGTCAAGGCAACATGTGCACGGTACGGAGAGGAGGTGAAGCACACGCCACTGCACGAGGTGGTTGCTAGGCAATGCGTGGTGACGTCATCGCCAGGAGCAGTTTTTGTTCGCACTATGCGGCGCAACCAAGAGCTTAAACAGCTCCTCTGTTAATAAAAAAAGAAAGGGAAATATAGGCAAAACGCCAGACGACAATAGATGTATATCAATGAATTCTTTATTGCATTTAATACTATAGTCGGATACAACCTTAGAAGGCAGCGGCATTTGCCCCTCAAAGGCGGATGCACACGAGCCTCAACCAATAGGCGCGCACTTTAGGTGACGTCATGAACCGGACGGCCGGTGACCCCGCCGACGGAGAACATGCCTAACATGGCCGCCCTCACTTCGAACTGGGCCGAGTCGCGTCAGCTCTGTGCGTCTCCCTTCGTCAGAGTGAATTCGAATTGTTTGTGGTGGTCTGTCATGCCGGAAATATTAATGTGAGCTTATGATGCGCAATTTGTGGAACGTGCGTTTGTTCTGAGCCGTGAGCCGGCGAAGAAAGATTGCAGCGAACATCGGTGACGCTGCGCTGCGCTTCGTCTGGAAACAGGATCCCGCGGCGACATACCGCTGCAAACAAACATCGTGCGTGTTTGTTCCATGGGGTTTTGTTTTGCTCCTAAGTTACGACGAGGAGAGTTCGCCAAAGTTTTGTACCTACTGTGAGCGGCGGGTGTGTTTGTGTACTGTGCCCCTGCGTTTCTCGTCGAACGGGGCGAAGTGATGGAGCAAAACCATTACCAGGATAAATGATAAAAGCGTGCGCGGATGAAACCAACCTGCGAGTTTCTCAACAGAAAAGATTTGTGAAAGCAACCTCCAACGCAAATATTCATTGCTGCCAGCTCAGCATGCAAACGACCGATCGTTGGCAGCAGTGTGATAAGATAGCCCAGCGTCTAGCAGCGTCGTTCGAGTGTTGTGTAGCACCGTCGATTGATTGCTTTCCACCGATGTTAACAATCAGTGACTAACACGCGCTGCTTGAGCGAATGTCATTGGATTGTTAACTTCTTCTTTCTGCGGTTTTACGTGCCAAAACCAGTTCTGATTATGAGGCACGCCGTAGTGGAGTGCTCCGGATTAATTTTGACCACCTGGGGTTCTTTAACGTGCACTACAACGCAAGCACACGGGCGTTTTTGCATTTCGCCTCCATCGAAATGCGGCCGCCGCGGCCGGGATTCGATCCCGCGATCTCGTGCTCAGCAGCACAACGCCTTAGCTGACTGAGCCACCCCGGCGGGTCTTGGATTGTTAACGGTCAGGAGTCTGGGAGCAGTGTTTGTTTCCTTAAAGTCAGCTACCGTGCTAATATAAAAAATTATGACTGATACACTGGTGCCGTTACAAGGGAGCTTGGCATGAATTCGCGTCGCTGTGTGGCTTAGAACTCATCGCTCACTGCACACGCCAGCTGTAGAATGCCTGCTGTGACACAATCGCGCATAAGTTGTGCTGCCAGCGCTCGACTTGCTTTCCCACAACACAGCTTTGTCGTGATATGTCGCTACTAAAGAATTCCTGTGACAGTGAAGGCAACAGAGCCAATATGTACATTAAAAAAAGTATGACAAAGTAGGCACAGCTACTTGTGAACTGACTCGTAATAGTTCTACTCGCGTCTGCGTTAAATGTGTGTGCGTGTTTTCTTGCGTGTTTGTGCATATTTGTTATTTTCCCCTTTTTTGTATTTCAGATCTTAGTTTTCGCGCTCGCGTTTGTGTTCATGTGTGTGAATATGTGAGTGCTTCCGTGCGTGTATGCGTTTATTCCTATTTCTGTCCTTTTATTTTTGCGTTTGTTCTTGTAAGCATGCTGCAGCCACGTCTTTCATTACAATTTCATTAACTCATCTCATTCAAAGCACAAAGTCCTGTGAATAGCAGGGCTGGTCTCTTCGATGTCATTAAAGCCTTTCGCTCTCGTCTACCTTGCCTCCTCAGTCTGCCATCTTGCTTTGTTTTCTCCTACTATTCTGACCTTGCTTCTTGTGCTGTTGCCGCAACGTGATTAACCAACTTACACCAAAGAAAGTTCTATCAGCTGCGACAACAGAAACATTGACAGATACAAAATGTTAAAAGCATCACGTGACTTGCACAGTTACTTCGTCTCTTACCTCTGTGAATGTGTTTATGCATCAGTGCATACGGCAGCTTGCCAGAAGTGCACATGAAAAGGTGCCATATTGTGAAACAGCACCTTGCTATGTTGTTGCATTCAGTCTTAATAAACAGATTGTTTTGCTGCCCGTCACATGTGGTGGTACACATATATAACATTGTGCAGTGGGGTATCATTTCCTGTCTTGACGCTTTCATCATTACAAACGCAGTTTTCTAGTGAATGGAGTCCAGCAAAGCAGTGCAGTGAGAGCTTTAGCAACTTTCCCCATTTATTACTTCACCAATATCACTGTCTGAATCTGTCCGCCACTTTGCCTACGGCTTGTAATGAACAAAGTGACTCACTAAACACGTTCAACTTGCTGAGCATTTTTCCGGTACATAAATATGATAAAAATTGCTAACAAAGTTAATCACGTTAATAATTGTGCTTGCATTCGCATTACTTGCCCGAGTCAGATTAATAAATAAGAAAATGCTATTACTACACTTCAATTT